>NC_137455.1:92685926-93282642 GCF_964235325.1 Thermobia domestica
CCTATATCAGGGTACTTCAAAAACACAATTAATTATTTTTTACAACATCCGATAACCAAGTAACGGTTGACGCCATTTTGCGTTTTTTTTTTTTTTAAATTTTAGACGTTTACCTTGTTTTGAATATCTCAGCATGTATTTGTTCTACCAAATTGAAAATTGCTGGACGTCTCCAACTCGTGCAGAGCTAAAACTGACCTCTTAACATTTCTACCTAAAACCATTTGAGGTGGGGTGAAATCAGGGCCTACAGTGGCAACATTTTTGGACATTGAAGACATGTTTGGGAAGAGGAAACAACTCACGTAGAGATCTGAATTTATTTGTGCATGTAGTCTCGGGTCGTAAGTTAATACACAAAAATTCACAAACCTGTAGCTGCTCTCAAAGGCCTGAAAAAAATCGTAAATTTGGGGAACTATGCCAATTTGGCATGTTTCACTGTCCAATATCCAGGCTCGTAACCAGGGGGGTCTAGGGAGGACGGGACCCCTAAATTTTTGCTGCCCCTCTAAAATTTTCACGGTAGGATTGCAAATGAACTATAATATGGTGATGAACTACAATGTGGTTGGATTGGGCCCCCCTAACTTCAGGCGCCTCCCCCTACATTTTTGGGCTGGGTAAGGGCCTGCCAATATCTCCAATGGGCCTGGATAAAAACATCTGAAATTTTCGCAATAGTAGTCCTTTAGTGTACCATAACACACAACAAAGAGCGTTTTGTGTTTTTGAGCAGAAGAAGGTCAAAGTATTAAAGAATTACGTCATACTCTAGGAGGTTTTTTTTTTTTTTTTTTTTTTTTTACAAATGGAAAGCCATTGTTGTGAAGTAAAATAAAATAGGATGAATGGTTAGTCCAATCAACCTTCTAAAGCTCGTTTATTTCCTCTAATTGTAACGCTGTCTTATTACACCCACAGCAGCACTGGCGAAGAATGCCGCTATCAGCAGAAGGTGAGAAAAGTCAAAATGCACACTTGAAAAAAAGTCCGTAAGTTCTCATTGCTCTTGCTGTTTGCTATATAAATGATATTCAAACCTATTTATTCTTGTTTTAATTGTCAACACATGCAGAAGATTGTTGTCCTTTCGTTTAATCGATTTCGCAAACTTCATCAAGTAAGATTTATTAAAACCGATAAATTGTTTCCCAGCACATCATTTTGTTACAATGTTGAACTCCCGTAAACAATTGAGTTCGCTCGTAGTTAACCGGTTAGCTTACGCACCTTTGTCGTGGAAGACCCGGGTTCGATTCCTGACGGGAATTCATGTGGTTCGCAACCCACGTTAAGCTATAGGACATTCGGAACCCTCGTCTTATATAGCCTTACTTCTGAAAGGGACCCGTAAACTGAAAATTGAACCAAAGCAATTTTCGTAAACAATGCTTCCTCTTGACTAAAGTTGCTATTTGCTTTTCAGGTTTTTGCAAGTGAACGAGAACTCCTGTCCCTACTATTATATATGTTGTCTAACATTGCAATAATCCTACCTTTTTATGAGAAGTATATTTGCGTATCAAACTCATTTACAAGTATGAACACAAGATTAAATTTTTCACTTGGCAATACCGCTGCGAGACCTTGATGATCAAACCTCCTTACTAAATTCCCGAAGATTACACTGGACAAAATGGATTTTGTACATCGTTTATCAGCCTCTCTAATACAATTTTTCTATCTCTCTCCTCCACCATCCACACAAGTTTCTGTGTGTGCATGCAGCCAATATTCGTCATGACCTAACACAAATAAGCTAAGCAGGAGTAAATAGCCAAGAAGAGACATTTACAAGCAATTCTATAGCTGTGAATCAGGTTTAGCGCTTCGAACATGAATTATAGGTTACTTCACCAAATATACATATATTATCTCATTTTCAGTTCATTTAATAAAAGCATGATTTTATCAAAAGTTGCTTTTACAGTTAATTTTTACTTTTTATTCTTTCTTCAAATCCTATAATTAATTCTTTACTTCTAAATTCCTTAACTTGAAAATATTGCTTGATTTCTTGTGGAGGACAATAATTCCTAGCTTTTACGTTATATGCATCATATAAAAGTCTCGAACTAGCATTGAACCACTCTAATATCTATGTAACTAACGCTGAATTAACTGGTGTTGCCTACACACGCAGGTAATTCGAATTCATTTGTAGTTATTTAATTGGTTTTACAGTAAAGGATAAAATAAAGAAAAATGACAATATTATATTGTCATCGGGTTTTAGGTACCTGTACAAAATGTCAGAGCTCTACCTAGTAGGGAGTATAACCTGCAAGATTTGACATTAACAAACATTAAAACAGACCAAAAAATAACAGAAGACAAACACGGAAAAAAATAAAAATCTATCAATTTTTTCCTCAAACGATGACTGCTCATTATAACATATAGTATCTACTTTCTAATTTTGTGCTATAGTATAGTGACGGCTAAACTACGACCCGAATGCAAAATGAAATGAAAATGAAATATCTCAGTTTTACGCCCCACGATTATGCCGGCTAGGTTAAAGGAGACTTTGATTATGAGAATGAAGGTGGAATGAATAAAGTGGGAGGAAACGGGAGAAATCTAAGAAAACTCACGCACATTGTGTTTGTCCACCATAAAGACACTTGACGCGATCTGGGATCAAACTAGGGACCCCACACGCCAGAGCTGGACGCTCTACCACTGAACCACCGCAGCCCCTAGCGCAAGCAAAATGGGCCCCTTGGAAAGTTCAACCAGCCTAATGACATGATACTGAAAAGAAGAATAGTGTTACTTGGAAAGAGATATTAAAAGAGACTGACAGATGAGCATTTATCTTTGCCTCTGAGAATCAATGCACCCGAGTTCGAATCAGGTGACGAGAAACTTCGATCATTAATAGAGTTTAGCGCTAATAGAGTTCTTTCAAACCGTACCATTATTGTTCTTCATAAACTATGTTGGCTCAACTAACATTTTTCTTTCTCTATTGCTCTCTCATTAACAAAATCGTTTGCGCACCACTGTTGTAATAGATCAGAAATGCAGGAATAAAACCAAACAAAACTAAATCTGCATTACATATTCTATTTTACCTTAGGGAGTGTCTTTTGTTTTTCTTTCCTATACATATTGATTTTTTGGTGAGTGCTTGCAGTAAAACAACTCTACTCTACCTCCGATAACCGCTTTTCGCTTTTGACCTTTTTTCTCCTTTCCTTTCTCCTTCTTTTCGTTGGTGGTCAAAAACAGCGGTTGTTTCCCAGCAGCACATGGGTGGAGCTATTTTTACATTGTTTTCTTATGGACAGCAACAGAATTGGCTCTTCTCAACCAGAGGGCTTCCTCTAGTTGAGAAAAGCAAACCAAGATAAATTGGCTTCTCCTATGATTAATTCCATAAAGGAGAAAGGTGAGAATCTACTTTCAATACAAAAACAAAAGAAAATATAATAGCGTAGTTAATGGTGAAGTAGTCACCACGTAGTTACGAACCATAAATACACGCTTCTCTGTTGTGTACAACATTCACCTTTACAACCGCACAACACAATGACAGGGCAGTGCAGACATGGCAGTCCGTAACACAACGCCGGACGCTAGTCGTTTTCCCGACAATACCAAGATTATTCCCATTTGTTCTCAATGCTCAGTTTTCTTGTCCCAAATTTCGTAATTATTCGTTGATAACCAGAGGTGGATCTAAAAGGTAAGAACCGGGAGGGTCAGTCAGAACCCAGACTATGTTAAGTATATCATTTTTACTATAAACTTTCAAAAATATATAAATAATAGCTTAAATTATTTTCGTCACTCAAGAAGCTAGAAGGACCTAGGACCCCCGTCCTGGACTAGATCCGCCATTGTTCATAACTCTCTGAAATTTCATTTTCTTGTGTCTAGTACCGAAAATATCACCCTGTATAACAACTAAAACAAACGAATATCGAATTCCATAGATTTCTTGTTGTTGTTGGAATAAATAACCAAATTGAGTTATGTTTTCTATAAAAAGAAACAATTCCTGTAAAATATACAACATACTGTATTGAACTTAAGCACTTTTTAACAAATTATCGACAAAAAAAATTAAGAGGAGTACAATCAGGGTAATGAAGGATTCGCTCAAGATACAGGTATTAATCCTCTTGGTCACTGGTCGTTTCCTTTTTACTTTCGGGCGATGAAAGGAGAGAAGAAACTATTATTACGTGAATACAAGACTAGACCAAAACTTTATTTAGTGTTTTAATAAAACAATTTATTTCAAAAATGATTGTGAAAGTGTATTTACGTATATGACAAGGATATAAACTACTTTAAGAAGTAAAAATCTGAACAGTCCAAGTGAAAGCAGTGCAGTAGCTTTGAGATTTTCTGGGGGGCGGGGGCGAGACAAGAATTAATACGCGTATTTGGGTCCCCTAAAAAAGTTGTTTTTCCAATTCTTAGTCCCACTTTTTCCGTCTTTCTCTTACTCTTTATGGGCCTCCCGGAGTCTGTAGGCCCTCCCAAATGGCAAGGTCTGCGGGGCTGTCAGTTACGCCCCTGGGCCCGTTTCATACATGACAAATTAATTTAGGGAACAATATTGACAAACCTAAAAGCCATAAGATTACATATTATTTCTAGGGCTCCTAATAGTAGACATTTTTTGCTGAAATTGGCCCAAGACTTATTTTTGTTTTATTGACCTTTATGTGCTGTTTTGTTCTGTAATGTACTTAACCTGTTTGATTCTTCATTTATAAGTTCATGTTCGTATCGTCTATAAAGTAATAAAATTTTGTCTTAAAATGGGCCCCCCCTCAAACGGTAGGGAGCTTCCCTCGAGGGGCAGTTGCTCCCTGACCCCCCTTCCCCCACAAGTTACGGCCTCGTTACGCGGTTTAGATTTTTCCTCTCATATATATCTATACTATTACATAAAAGTGTCTCACTCATAAACATAAAGATCATACTATAGCTAGAAACAAAAATGTGGACAGGAAACTTTCTTGCCATGAAAACAAGTGATAGGAAAGGATTTTTAAAACACGTATCTTAAGCAGGTTAAAGTAGATTGAATCTTTCTTTTAAAACAAGAACGATGTATCTCACATTAGAAAGATAAAACTTGGCATAAGAGCTTCCCATTAAAAATAATTGAAGAAGTGTTTCAGCATTTTTCGAATATTGTCCCCTAAGTCAGGAAAAGTGGACAATTTCTATCTTACAAATTTCGAAGTTTTTATTGTGAAATTACGAAATGAGAGGTGTCACTCAAATTAAATATGCATTTAAGCTTTTAATTAAAAAAAAGCGACACGTTTCGACAATGCCGCTTTTAAAGGAAAAAGGGAACAATTTATAATATTCCAATTTCTGATTCTTTATACGAAAAAACTTTAAAAGTTTTCCTTTAAGTTGGAAGTAAGAACTCTCGCATATAAGCTTCTACTTGATATTAATCGAAAATGTGTTTCAGCCTTTTAAACCTTCGGCTCCTAAAGGAGACAATTTTCAGTATTAGCACTTTCGATTCTTCATTCACAAAATTCTTAATGTGAGGAATATTCACTTGAGTTGCAAGCGTGAAATTCGATTTATAAACTCTCAATCAAAGATGTAAAAGTGTGTTTTACCATAGTAGCCCGAAGAGGGGCAGGGTGAGGCCCGAACTACCCCTTGCTCACGAAAATGTAATAAATTTCTTAAGGTTTTCTTATTACAAATAAAAAAAAATACCAAATGTAATATAGCAACTATACACTGAGAAAAATTATATAGGTGGCGTACTTAAAAAGATAGGTTACATGCGTAATTCCTGTAGTTTTTGGACTTAACGTACAGCAGACGTATAACTGAAAACTTATGTTTTATGATACTTTCTGTATAAATGTTCCATCTATACGTACTTTCTGTATGAAACAATGTAGGCGGTCAGGAACTCACATACAAATGGACGTATATAACATATAGCTAACGAAGGTAACATAAGTGTATGCAGGTGATGTACGGGAAACTGTTAGATGTCAGACATTCTGCAAAGGCATGATGTAACATCTAAGGGCAGTGCCTATGTAGCATACGGATAACGTATCCTCCGTACTGATTTCTATAGTGAGCAAGAGGATATTTGTACAATATACCGTTGTCCGGAGAACGGATTTTTCTGTGTAGGGAGATTACTCCCTTCTAGAAAATTTTCCTCGGGCGCTAATGTGTGTTGCACAATGTGCGTTTTCGTCAATTTCGCTTTTTTGAAACGGAAAAGAGGGAAATTTATTTATTATTATTATTTTTTTTTACAATATTTTAGCTTCTAGTTTTATATTCATTTAAACTTTATTCTTTCCGCGTGGAAAGTGAGCACTTCAGTTTGTTCTATTATAAGCCTTTTTCATTTACTTTAATAAGCTTGTTTAAATAAATACCTAACAATAGAACTTCATTTGCGGGACCAAGAAGTCGTTTGGGGGCCAGGCCCTATTCGGCTCCCCGTGCGATTGCGATTTTCAGATTAACGTTCCCATTCAGCAGCGAGGTTGTACAAGACGTAGACTTACAACTCATCGTGGAATTCGAAGCACATGAGCTCCCGCCAGAAATCAACCTCGGGTCTCACACGCCAAAGGCATGTACGTTAACCTCTTAGCAATGAAGGAGTGCTCGCGCCCCGTAGGTACACCCCTATATCACCCGTCCTAGCTATCTTCCAGAAAATTGTGGACCAAAGCAGAAGCAAACTCAAAATTTTGAAGGGCTTCACTGGAACAATGTTTACTAAACAATTGTCCTGCGCTAGAGTGACATAAGAAGAATTTAATTTATCTTAGCTCCGAGTGGCAAGTGATAGTAACTGGTTACCCAACTTCGTGGCCCCGGAAGGAAAATTGTCTGCCTCCGTCCAAGAAAGAAAAAATGATATTGCTCTGACCTCGACTACTCACTTTCCTATTTTTACCCACTCTGCTGATATAGTTCATTGTTAATTGTCTCCAGTTTGTTACTAAAGAACACATTAACATCATAAGATATTTTGTCTAAAATGGTTTCAGTTAACTGCAGTAGTATTTCCTGCAAGGCCTACCACAATCAGCTTTTTCTCGAAATACTATTATGTATGGGAGATGAGACCATTTAGGTCAGCCGTATTCGGAACTAAAAAGTTCCCATATTTCTCATTACCCGTACACTTAGCTGTTGGAATCTGTCCAAGACATGTCTCCGTGATGTATCGTCAACTACAATGTGCTCTGAAAGCTCTCAAGCCATAATTACAGTGGTATTACATATATATATTTCTTCTGTGTAATCTTATAAAATCCAGGAAAACGGCCATAAAATAATCTCAATATGTAATTAATATCAGAATATAAATTCCAATATGATGATTCACTTAACAGAACGCAGTATAAATCAAAACACTGAGAAGAACACAGTATAGTGAGATGAAAAATTTATAATATTTTATGAATGTTTACAAATAATGTAGTGCTACCCCTTTATTTAACATAGCTAGCTGGGATTCTAAGTCATTATATTAGGGTAGAATGGCTGCTTTCTTTTTCCTGTACTTTACAAACGTACACAGGATGTTTCAGATAAAATAATCAGTGCTTATACGAGGCGTGATCAGAAAATGAGTTTACAAAGTCTGCAGTTAAATGTGTATATATCATTATACAGCCAATAGATAGCACATTAGATTATTTTTTGACATAGTCTCCATCACTTCGCATTGGTTGAGGCATTTACTGCATCGTGGGATAAGTTTGAAGACCCATTATGGTAAAAATCCTGTCCTTGCATGTCCAATCACGTTTTCACAAAATCTTTCACCTCCTCGTCTGAAGCGAAACTATGGGCTTAGAGATGCTCCAAGGTGAAAGTCACTTGGGGTATAGTCAGGGCTGTAGGGAAGGTGGTCGGTGATGTCCCAGCAAAACTGCTTCAACAGCGTGGCAGTCTTCTGAACTGTATGCGGACGGGCGTTCTCGTGAAGGTACACAAAGCCTTCGTTGAGATGTCCTGGCCATTTCCACCTGATTGCTTCGCACAATCGTGTAAAAGTTTCACAGAATCGCTCAGCGGTCACTGTGCGCCCTCTTTACAAAACTCCACGAGTATGACACTGACGCTATCCCAAAACGCCGTAGTGTTTTTAATTTCTTTGAGAGTCATTCAAATATTTTTGAAAGTAGATTCTATGAGACTAGAGACAAAATATTAGTCTACTTTTCTTTAATATTTTCTGTCAAATTATATTTTACTATCTGTAAGAAATTTTGCCACTTTCGTTTTACTGCTCATGATACCCGAAATTATCCTATTTATTTATTTATTTATTATTATTATTATTATTATTATTATTATTATTATTATTATTATTATTATTATTATTATTATTATTATTATATTTCTTCGTAATTCACTACGGAAAATTGTACTTATTAATTTTGATAATAACATTTTTGTACTTAAAAATTATGAATGTAAGGTTAACTCAAGAAAGCCAATACGTATATAGATATGTATAAATACAATGTGTTTCATAAATAAGGTTACATCTGTGATACCGTAGATACCAAGGCAGATAGTGGTACGACATTTTGTATCTTGCAACCATCGGTCAGGGAACATTGTCGGATATACTATGTAATACAACCAGATCAGTAGTATTGGCCTCCTAACATAATGTGTTATTTTTAAATAGCACTGACGTCAGGGTATCGCAAATTGCAAATCTGCACATGAAACGATCATATAAAATATTAGTGTTACAAACGTTACAAATCTCACAAACGTCCAACTTTTAGAGGTCTCTACAAAAGTAATAACGCAAGTGAGACGGAAGGGACAAGGTACATCCACATCATCACGTATGGCAAGATAGTCTTCCCCCCCCACTTCAGAAAATTGAAACAATGACTAGGTCATTCGTTTGTACTACGTTTGTACCGTTTGTACCGAAAAAAGGTTTGTTTGTACCATTTTCCTTATAGGGTTACCTGAGAGGACAACTGGGGGAGCTATCTTGGCGCCAACATAGACCCCCCGTATCACAGCACAAAAAATTGAAATACACCATTCGAAAGCAAATTGTTTGTACCGTTTGAACCGAAAAAAATTTTGTTTGTACCTTGATAGTTTTCGAGATACAGGGGATGACATTTGGGGGGTATCTGGGCGCCAAGATAGCCCCTCCGTATCACAGCACAAACAATTGAAGTACACCATTCGAAAGCAAATCGTTTGTACCGTTTGTACCGAAAAAAGTTTTGTTTGTACCCTGATAGTTTTCGAGAAACAGGGAATGACGTTTGGGGGGGTATCTTGGCGCGAAGATGCCCCCGTATCACAGCACAAAAAATTGAAATATATCAATCGAAAGCAAATCGTTTGTACCGTTTGTACCGAAAAAAGTTTTGTTTGTACCTTGATAGTTTTCGAGAAACAGGGGATGACATTTGGGGGGCTATCATGGCGCCAAGATTGCCCCTCCGTATCACAGCACAAACAATTGAAGTACACCATTCGAAAGCAAATCGTTTGTACCGTTTGTACCGAAAAAAGTTTTGTTTGTACCCTGATAGTTTTCGAGAAACAGGGAATGACGTTTGGGGGGGTATCTTGTACGCACGATAGGCCCCCGTAATGTGTACTTTTTCCATACCCATTAATAAGTATTATGTGTTTATTCACGTGAATTTGTGTATTTAGAACTCTGGTTGTACATATCCAAATAAAAAAGGAACTTGTTGGATATAACTCAACGTTAAAATTGATTCGGCGAGTGGGAAAACATTGTGAGTCCAAAACAAGCCATTTTGAGTTAAAGGTAAAACCCATTTTGAGATAAATAACACTAAGGATGTAGAACTACAGGGTGCGGCACGTAAAACCGGCCCGTAAAGTTAACACATAAAATGAAATGTAATGTATTGAATATGCTCTGTATTGTCCCCTTAAAACACGTCTGCAACTTCTCTCACTCGCATGAACCTGTTGACTCAGTCTCCTGGTTGACTTTCGAGGGCTTCTTGTCATTATCTCCTCCACCTGCATCTTTAATTCAGGTGTGCAGACAGATGGTCGTCTGTTCCTGGGAGCATTTTGAACCGATCCTGTACGCCGCCATTTTTCAATCAATTCCTGAATGGTGCTTTTTGCTGGCACAGAACGTCCTGAAAATTTCTCCCGAAACAAATTCTTTGTTTTCACAAAAGATCCAGTGAGAATGAACCCTTCAACAATGGCAACACGCTCGGGTATCGAATACGGCATTATCACACACTGACACTCACCCGGCTTAACACAACGAGGCCTTTTTCTCAACTGGTTTCGACAAGTTTCACTGGCTGCGGCTGCACGTGCCTGCTGCAGGTCACGTAAGTCGACCTGACCTCGACACGCCATCTCTTGGTAGGAAGGTAGATTATTTAAGTGTTGCCAAAAACACAATATACTAGAATATTACGACGGGCCGGTTTTACGTGCCGCACCCTGTACAAGCTGTAATCAAGAGCAGTACAATTTTCAAGACCTCGCACGTTATAGCAGAATGTTGTAATGTCGACTGTACATTTGTGGCATTAACAAATGAAAGTTCTTTCTTCAAATATCTCAAAATGCGTTTTGTGGACTAGTAGTGTTTTTCCACTCATCGATTCAATTAAATTTTATCTATTTGTGCCATTTTCTGTAAATAAATACCGTAAAAAGAATAACAAAGTGTGTATAAATTCAGAAAGAAACTGAATTCACATAAATAATCTTAAACAAAGAAAAATAAAAAATGAAATGTTTGCTCGCCTAAACTGCGTCCCTCCACGTTTCAGCTTTACACCAACTGAAGATATTAACTGTTTATATCTGTCACATTAACGGCTCGAGAAGCTTGCCGCTTTCATAGACAATAGGCGAAAGGAAGTAGGTCATTGCTGAATAATACGTATTTACAGGAAAGGGCAGAAATATTGAAAATTTAATTGAATCGGTGAATAGAAAAAAAAAAAACTACTAGTCCACAAAACGCATTTTGAGATATTTGAAAAAAGAACTTTCGTTTGTTAATGCCACAAATGTAGAGTCGACATTATAGCATGCTGTTATAACGTGCGAGGTCTTGCAAATAGTATTGCTCTTCATTACAACTTGTAGTTCTACATCTTTAGTGTTATTTATGCCTTTACTTCAAAATAACTTATTTTGAACTCACACTGTTTTCCCATTTGCCGATTCAATTCTAAAATTGAGTTATTTACGATTTTTTTTCTATTTGGATATGCACAACCAGAATTCTAAATACACATCAATTCACATGAATAAACACATAATACTTATTAATGGGCATGGAAAAAGTACATATTAGGGGACCTATCTTGCATACAAGATAACCCCCAAATGTAATCCCCTGTATCTCGAAAACTATCAGGGTACAAACAAAACTTTTTTCGGTACAGACGGTACAAACGATTTGCTTTCGAATGGTGTATTTCAATTTTTTGTGCTGTGATACGAGGGGCTATCATGGCGCCAAGATAGCCCCCCCCAAATGTCATCCCTTGTTTCTCGAAAACTATCAGGGTACAAACAAAACTTTTTTCGGTACAAACGGTACAAACGATTTGCTTTCGAATGGTGTATTTCAATTTTTTGTGCTGTAATACGAGGGGCTATCTTGGAGCCAAGATAGCCCCCTCATATGTCATCCCCTGTTTCTCGAAAACTATCAGGGTACAAACAAAACTTTTTTTCGGTACAAACGGTACAAACGATTTGCTTTCGAATGGTGTACTTCAATTGTTTGTGCTGTGATACGGAGGGGCAATCTTGGCGCCATGATAGCCCCCCAAATGTCATCCCCTGTTTCTCGAAAACTATCAGGGTACAAACAAAACTTTTTTCGGTACAAACGGTACAAACGATTTGCTTTCGATTGATATATTTCAATTTTTTGTGCTGTGATACGGGGGCATCTTCGCGCCAAGATACCCCCCCAAACGTCATTCCCTGTTTCTCGAAAACTATCAGGGTACAAACAAAACTTTTTTCGGTACAAACGGTACAAACGATTTGCTTTCGAATGGTGTACTTCAATTGTTTGTGCTGTGATACGGAGGGGCTATCTTGGCGCCCAGATACCCCCCAAATGTCATCCCCTGTATCTCGAAAACTATCAAGGTACAAACAAAATTTTTTTCGGTTCAAACGGTACAAACAATTTGCTTTCGAATGGTGTATTTCAATTTTTTGTGCTGTGATACGGGGGGTCTATGTTGGCGCCAAGATAGCTCCCCCAGTTGTCCTCTCAGGTAACCCTATAAGGAAAATGGTACAAACAAACCTTTTTTCGGTACAAACGGTACAAACGTAGTACAAACGAATGACCTAGTCATTGTTTCAATTTTCTGAAGTGGGGGGGGAAGGCTATCTTGCCATACGTGATGATGTGGATGTACCTTGTCCCTTCCGTCTCACTTGCGTTATTACTTTTGTAGAGACCTCTAAAAGTTGGACGTTTGTGAGATTTGTAACGTTTGTAACACTAATATTTTATATGATCGTTTCATGTGCAGATTTGCAATTTGCGATACCCTGACGTCAGTGCTATTTAAAAATAACACATTATGTTAGGAGGCCAATACTACTGATCTGGTTGTATTACATAGTATATCCGACAATGTTCCCTGACCGATGGTTGCAAGATACAAAATGTCGTACCACTATCTGCCTTGGTATCTACGGTATCACAGATGTAACCTTATTTATGAAACACATTGTATTTATACATATCTATATACGTATTGGCTTTCTTGAGTTAACCTTACATTCATAATTTTTAAGTACAAAAATGTTATTATCAAAATTAATAAGTACAATTTTCCGTAGTGAATTACGAAGAAATATAATAATAATAATAATAATAATAATAATAATAATAATAATAATAATAATAATAATAATAATAATAATAATAATAATAATAATAAATAAATAAATAAATAGGATAATTTCGGGTATCATGAGCAGTAAAACGAAAGTGGCAAAATTTCTTACAGATAGTAAAATATAATTTGACAGAAAATATTAAAGAAAAGTAGACTAATATTTTGTCTCTAGTCTCATAGAATCTACTTTCAAAAATATTTGAATGACTCTCAAAGAAATTAAAAACACTACGGCGTTTTGGGATAGCGTCAGTGTCATACTCGTGGAGTTTTGTAAAGAGGGCGCACAGTGACCGCTGAGCGATTCTGTGAAACTTTTACACGATTGTGCGAAGCAATCAGGTGGAAATGGCCAGGACATCTCAACGAAGGCTTTGTGTACCTTCACGAGAACGCCCGTCCGCATACAGTTCAGAAGACTGCCACGCTGTTGAAGCAGTTTTGCTGGGACATCACCGACCACCTTCCCTACAGCCCTGACTATACCCCAAGTGACTTTCACCTTGGAGCATCTCTAAGCCCATAGTTTCGCTTCAGACGAGGAGGTGAAAGATTTTGTGAAAACGTGATTGGACATGCAAGGACAGGATTTTTACCATAATGGGTCTTCAAACTTATCCCACGATGCAGTAAATGCCTCAACCAATGCGAAGTGATGGAGACTATGTCAAAAAATAATCTAATGTGCTATCTATTGGCTGTATAATGATATATACACATTTAACTGCAGACTTTGTAAACTCATTTTCTGATCACGCCTCGTATAAGCACTGATTATTTTATCTGAAACATCCTGTGTACGTTTGTAAAGTACAGGAAAAAGAAAGCAGCCATTCTACCCTAATATAATGACTTAGAATCCCAGCTAGCTATGTTAAATAAAGGGGTAGCACTACATTATTTGTAAACATTCATAAAATATTATAAATTTTTCATCTCACTATACTGTGTTCTTCTCAGTGTTTTGATTTATACTGCGTTCTGTTAAGTGAATCATCATATTGGAATTTATATTCTGATATTAATTACATATTGAGATTATTTTATGGCCGTTTTCCTGGATTTTATAAGATTACACAGAAGAAATATATATATGTAATACCACTGTAATTATGGCTTGAGAGCTTTCAGAGCACATTGTAGTTGACGATACATCACGGAGACATGTCTTGGACAGATTCCAACAGCTAAGTGTACGGGTAATGAGAAATATGGGAACTTTTTAGTTCCGAATACGGCTGACCTAAATGGTCTCATCTCCCATACATAATAGTATTTCGAGAAAAAGCTGATTGTGGTAGGCCTTGCAGGAAATACTACTGCAGTTAACTGAAACCATTTTAGACAAAATATCTTATGATGTTAATGTGTTCTTTAGTAACAAACTGGAGACAATTAACAATGAACTATATCAGCAGAGTGGGTAAAAATAGGAAAGTGAGTAGTCGAGGTCAGAGCAATATCATTTTTTCTTTCTTGGACGGAGGCAGACAATTTTCCTTCCGGGGCCACGAAGTTGGGTAACCAGTTACTATCACTTGCCACTCGGAGCTAAGATAAATTAAATTCTTCTTATGTCACTCTAGCGCAGGACAATTGTTTAGTAAACATTGTTCCAGTGAAGCCCTTCAAAATTTTGAGTTTGCTTCTGCTTTGGTCCACAATTTTCTGGAAGATAGCTAGGACGGGTGATATAGGGGTGTACCTACGGGGCGCGAGCACTCCTTCATTGCTAAGAGGTTAACGTACATGCCTTTGGCGTGTGAGACCCGAGGTTGATTTCTGGCGGGAGCTCATGTGCTTCGAATTCCACGATGAGTTGTAAGTCTACGTCTTGTACAACCTCGCTGCTGAATGGGAACGTTAATCTGAAAATCGCAATCGCACGGGGAGCCGAATAGGGCCTGGCCCCCAAACGACTTCTTGGTCCCGCAAATGAAGTTCTATTGTTAGGTATTTATTTAAACAAGCTTATTAAAGTAAATGAAAAAGGCTTATAATAGAACAAACTGAAGTGCTCACTTTCCACGCGGAAAGAATAAAGTTTAAATGAATATAAAACTAGAAGCTAAAATATTGTAAAAAAAAATAATAATAATAAATAAATTTCCCTCTTTTCCGTTTCAAAAAAGCGAAATTGACGAAAACGCACATTGTGCAACACACATTAGCGCCCGAGGAAAATTTTCTAGAAGGGAGTAATCTCCCTACACAGAAAAATCCGTTCTCCGGACAACGGTATATTGTACAAATATCCTCTTGCTCACTATAGAAATCAGTACGGAGGATACGTTATCCGTATGCTACATAGGCACTGCCCTTAGATGTTACATCATGCCTTTGCAGAATGTCTGACATCTAACAGTTTCCCGTACATCACCTGCATACACTTATGTTACCTTCGTTAGCTATATGTTATATACGTCCATTTGTATGTGAGTTCCTGACCGCCTACATTGTTTCATACAGAAAGTACGTATAGATGGAACATTTATACAGAAAGTATCATAAAACATAAGTTTTCAGTTATACGTCTGCTGTACGTTAAGTCCAAAAACTACAGGAATTACGCATGTAACCTATCTTTTTAAGTACGCCACCTATATAATTTTTCTCAGTGTATAGTTGCTATATTACATTTGGTATTTTTTTAAGAAATTTATTACATTTTCGTGAGCAAGGGGTAGTTCGGGCCTCACCCTGCCCCTCTTCGGGCTACTATGGTAAAACACACTTTTACATCTTTGATTGAGAGTTTATAAATCGAATTTCACGCTTGCAACTCAAGTGAATATTCCTCACATTAAGAATTTTGTGAATGAAGAATCGAAAGTGCTAATACTGAAAATTGTCTCCTTTAGGAGCCGAAGGTTTAAAAGGCTGAAACACATTTTCGATTAATATCAAGTAGAAGCTTATATGCGAGAGTTCTTACTTCCAACTTAAAGGAAAACTTTTAAAGTTTTTTCGTATAAAGAATCAGAAATTGGAATATTATAAATTGTTCCCTTTTTCCTTTAAAAGCGGCATTGTCGAAACGTGTCGCTTTTTTTTAATTAAAAGCTTAAATGCATATTTAATTTGAGTGACACCTCTCATTTCGTAATTTCACAATAAAAACTTCGAAATTTGTAAGATAGAAATTGTCCACTTTTCCTGACTTAGGGGACAATATTCGAAAAATGCTGAAACACTTCTTCAATTATTTTTAATGGGAAGCTCTTATGCCAAGTTTTATCTTTCTAATGTGAGATACATCGTTCTTGTTTTAAAAGAAAGATTCAATCTACTTTAACCTGCTTAAGATACGTGTTTTAAAAATCCTTTCCTATCACTTGTTTTCATGGCAAGAAAGTTTCCTGTCCACATTTTTGTTTCTAGCTATAGTATGATCTTTATGTTTATGAGTGAGACACTTTTATGTAATAGTATAGATATATATGAGAGGAAAAATCTAAACCGCGTAACGAGGCCGTAACTTGTGGGGGAAGGGGGGTCAGGGAGCAACTGCCCCTCGAGGGAAGCTCCCTACCGTTTGAGGGGGGGCCCATTTTAAGACAAAATTTTATTACTTTATAGACGATACGAACATGAACTTATAAATGAAGAATCAAACAGGTTAAGTACATTACAGAACAAAACAGCACATAAAGGTCAATAAAACAAAAATAAGTCTTGGGCCAATTTCAGCAAAAAATGTCTACTATTAGGAGCCCTAGAAATAATATGTAATCTTATGGCTTTTAGGTTTGTCAATATTGTTCCCTAAATTAATTTGTCATGTATGAAACGGGCCCAGGGGCGTAACTGACAGCCCCGCAGACCTTGCCATTTGGGAGGGCCTACAGACTCCGGGAGGCCCATAAAGAGTAAGAGAAAGACGGAAAAAGTGGGACTAAGAATTGGAAAAACAACTTTTTTAGGGGACCCAAATACGCGTATTAATTCTTGTCTCGCCCCCGCCCCCCAGAAAATCTCAAAGCTACTGCACTGCTTTCACTTGGACTGTTCAGATTTTTACTTCTTAAAGTAGTTTATATCCTTGTCATATACGTAAATACACTTTCACAATCATTTTTGAAATAAATTGTTTTATTAAAACACTAAATAAAGTTTTGGTCTAGTCTTGTATTCACGTAATAATAGTTTCTTCTCTCCTTTCATCGCCCGAAAGTAAAAAGGAAACGACCAGTGACCAAGAGGATTAATACCTGTATCTTGAGCGAATCCTTCATTACCCTGATTGTACTCCTCTTAATTTTTTTTGTCGATAATTTGTTAAAAAGTGCTTAAGTTCAATACAGTATGTTGTATATTTTACAGGAATTGTTTCTTTTTATAGAAAACATAACTCAATTTGGTTATTTATTCCAACAACAACAAGAAATCTATGGAATTCGATATTCGTTTGTTTTAGTTGTTATACAGGGTGATATTTTCGGTACTAGACACAAGAAAATGAAATTTCAGAGAGTTATGAACAATGGCGGATCTAGTCCAGGACGGGGGTCCTAGGTCCTTCTAGCTTTTTGAGTGACGAAAATAATTTAAGCTATTATTTATATATTTTTGAAAGTTTATAGTAAAAATGATATACTTAACATAGTCTGGGTTCTGACTGACCCTCCCGGTTCTTACCTTTTAGATCCACCTCTGGTTATCAACGAATAATTACGAAATTTGGGACAAGAAAACTGAGCATTGAGAACAAATGGGAATAATCTTGGTATTGTCGGGAAAACGACTAGCGTCCGGCGTTGTGTTACGGACTGCCATGTCTGCACTGCCCTGTCATTGTGTTGTGCGGTTGTAAAGGTGAATGTTGTACACAACAGAGAAGCGTGTATTTATGGTTCGTAACTACGTGGTGACTACTTCACCATTAACTACGCTATTATATTTTCTTTTGTTTTTGTATTGAAAGTAGATTCTCACCTTTCTCCTTTATGGAATTAATCATAGGAGAAGCCAATTTATCTTGGTTTGCTTTTCTCAACTAGAGGAAGCCCTCTGGTTGAGAAGAGCCAATTCTGTTGCTGTCCATAAGAAAACAATGTAAAAATAGCTCCACCCATGTGCTGCTGGGAAACAACCGCTGTTTTTGACCACCAACGAAAAGAAGGAGAAAGGAAAGGAGAAAAAAGGTCAAAAGCGAAAAGCGGTTATCGGAGGTAGAGTAGAGTTGTTTTACTGCAAGCACTCACCAAAAAATCAATATGTATAGGAAAGAAAAACAACTGGGGGAGCTATCTTGGCGCCAACATAGACCCCCCGTATCACAGCACAAAAAATTGAAATATATCAATCGAAAGCAAATCGTTTGTACCGTTTGTACCGAAAAAAGTTTTGTTTGTACCTTGATAGTTTTCGAGAAACAGGGGATGACATTTGGGGGGCTATCATGGCGCCAAGATTGCCCCCCCCGTATCACAGCCCAAAAAACTGAAGAACACCATTCGAAAGCTAATCGTTTGTACCATTTGTACCGAAAAAAGTTTTGTTTGTACCATGATAGTTTTTGAGAAAAAGGGGATGATATTTGAGGCAGGGTGCTATCTTGGCGCCAAGATTGCCCCCCGTATCATAGAAAAAAATTGAAATACACCGTTCGAAACCAAGTCGTTTGTGCCGTTTGAATCGAAAAAAGTTTTGTTTGTACCCAGATAATTTTCGAGAAAGAGTGGATGACATTTAAGGGGCTATCTTGTACGCACGATAGGCCCCCGTAATGTGTACTTTTTCCATACCCATTAATAAGTATTATGTGTTTATTCACGTGAATTTGTGTATTTAGAACTCTGGTTGTACATATCCAAATAAAAAAGGAACTTGTTGGATATAACTCAACGTTAAAATTGATTCGGCGAGTGGGAAAACATTGTGAGTCCAAAACAAGCCATTTTGAGTTAAAGGTAAAACCCATTTTGAGATAAATAACACTAAGGATGTAGAACTACAGGGTGCGGCACGTAAAACCGGCCCGTAAAGTTAACACATAAAATGAAATGTAATGTATTGAATATGCTCTGTATTGTCCCCTTAAAACACGTCTGCAACTTCTCTCACTCGCATGAACCTGTTGACTCAGTCTCCTGGTTGACTTTCGAGGGCTTCTTGTCATTATCTCCTCCACCTGCATCTTTAATTCAGGTGTGCAGACAGATGGTCGTCTGTTCCTGGGAGCATTTTGAACCGATCCTGTACGCCGCCATTTTTCAATCAATTCCTGAATGGTGCTTTTTGCTGGCACAGAACGTCCTGAAAATTTCTCCCGAAACAAATTCTTTGTTTTCACAAAAGATCCAGTGAGAATGAACCCTTCAACAATGGCAACACGCTCGGGTATCGAATACGGCATTATCACACACTGACACTCACCCGGCTTAACACAACGAGGCCTTTTTCTCAACTGGTTTCGACAAGTTTCACTGGCTGCGGCTGCACGTGCCTGCTGCAGGTCACGTAAGTCGACCTGACCTCGACACGCCATCTCTTGGTAGGAAGGTAGATTATTTAAGTGTTGCCAAAAACACAATATACTAGAATATTACGACGGGCCGGTTTTACGTGCCGCACCCTGTACAAGCTGTAATCAAGAGCAGTACAATTTTCAAGACCTCGCACGTTATAGCAGAATGTTGTAATGTCGACTGTACATTTGTGGCATTAACAAATGAAAGTTCTTTCTTCAAATATCTCAAAATGCGTTTTGTGGACTAGTAGTGTTTTTCCACTCATCGATTCAATTAAATTTTATCTATTTGTGCCATTTTCTGTAAATAAATACCGTAAAAAGAATAACAAAGTGTGTATAAATTCAGAAAGAAACTGAATTCACATAAATAATCTTAAACAAAGAAAAATAAAAAATGAAATGTTTGCTCGCCTAAACTGCGTCCCTCCACGTTTCAGCTTTACACCAACTGAAGATATTAACTGTTTATATCTGTCACATTAACGGCTCGAGAAGCTTGCCGCTTTCATAGACAATAGGCGAAAGGAAGTAGGTCATTGCTGAATAATACGTATTTACAGGAAAGGGCAGAAATATTGAAAATTTAATTGAATCGGTGAATAGAAAAAAAAACTACTAGTCCACAAAACGCATTTTGAGATATTTGAAAAAAGAACTTTCGTTTGTTAATGCCACAAATGTAGAGTCGACATTATAGCATGCTGTTATAACGTGCGAGGTCTTGCAAATAGTATTGCTCTTCATTACAACTTGTAGTTCTACATCTTTAGTGTTATTTATGCCTTTACTTCAAAATAACTTATTTTGAACTCACACTGTTTTCCCATTTGCCGATTCAATTCTAAAATTGAGTTATTTACGATTTTTTTTCTATTTGGATATGCACAACCAGAATTCTAAATACACATCAATTCACATGAATAAACACATAATACTTATTAATGGGCATGGAAAAAGTACATATTAGGGGACCTATCTTGCATACAAGATAACCCCCAAATGTAATCCCCTGTATCTCGAAAACTATCAGGGTACAAACAAAACTTTTTTCGGTACAGACGGTACAAACGATTTGCTTTCGAATGGTGTATTTCAATTTTTTGTGCTGTGATACGAGGGGCTATCATGGCGCCAAGATAGCCCCCCCCCCAAATGTCATCCCTTGTTTCTCGAAAACTATCAGGGTACAAACAAAACTTTTTTCGGTACAAACGGTACAAACGATTTGCTTTCGAATGGTGTATTTCAATTTTTTGTGCTGTAATACGAGGGGCTATCTTGGAGCCAAGATAGCCCCCTCATATGTCATCCCCTGTTTCTCGAAAACTATCAGGGTACAAACAAAACTTTTTTTCGGTACAAACGGTACAAAGGATTTGCTTTCGAATGGCGTGTTTCAATTTTTTGTGCTGTGATGCGGGGGGCTATGTTGGCGCCAAGATAGCCCCCCCAAATGTCATCCCTTGTTTCTCGAAAACTATCAGGGTACAAACAAAACTTTTTTGGTACAAACGGTACAAACGATTTGCTTTCGAATGGTGTATTTCAATTTTTTGTGCTGTGATACGGGGGCTATCTTGGCGCCAAGATAGCCCCCCAGTTGACCTCTCAAGTAACCCTATAAGGAAAATCGTACAAACGAAAATATTTAAGGTACAAACGGTACAAACGTAGTACAAACGAATGACCTAGTCATTGTTTCAATTTTCGAAAGTGGGGGGGGGGGCTATCTTGCCATACGTCACATCATCTTAGGATCGAATGCTGCGATCATGACATGACGTATTTCTAATAGATAGAAACAACGTTACAAGGAATTTAAAAACTTAACTTTTCTGTCAAGAGGTTTTCTTTCGAACCACTCCTAACCACATATCAATTTTTCGATAGAAGTTGTCTTCGACCTGCTTCTCTACATTTAACCTTTCTAAGCACGCCGGGGATTTAAACGAAATCGTAGATTCTCGTTGGGGGTCCTGGTCATTTCAACGAGGTAACATTTGTGCAATTCAAACCCTATCCGTAGAAGAAGAAAAACAAACAATTCTACAAAGTATGAAATAATAGAATTGGGGGGGGCTGGCAACCCTTGCAGTCACCCTACGCAAACATAATGATATTACATTGATAATTTATTGTGAGTGTGTGTATGTGTGTGTGTCAAAGAAAAAAATGTGTTTTACTAAAAATAAAAGCGCAATGAATTCGTTTTATGTAGGAAATATTCTCAAAAATATGTAATGCGTAAAACAAAATTCACTGAATATAACATTCGCCCTCCCCCCATAGTACCACATATATGCACATCATTTTTGCTGCACACATCATGTACAGCAACAAGAATTATGCTTCTAGATCAGTTCAGTGAAAAGATAGGTTGCCTTATATGGAACCGTCCTAAAAATAAATGTAATTTACATAAAAAACTGAGATTCCAGCAATTGACCAACTTGGCCCTCTCCTCCACCATATAAGAAAGAAGTAAACATACAGGGTATTACCATGTAGTGAACTACTTCATTGCTTCACATACAGTTTTTTATGAGTGCACCCAATAGTGGGAGAATGCTTCCCAAAAAAGCTGATGCAAAAAAAAGTAAAAACGAAATTTACCCTTCTCTACACCGTGATACTCCCCCATACGGAAAGCTTTGTCTTTCAGGAACACATTGATACAAAAATTATCTTTCTAGCTTAATTAGTAACTGAGCCATTGGGGTTTAAAGCCTTCGCGCAGCACTAGCGACAATGGGCATTTAAAGGTTAATGATTTATTTTCATTGAGGTAGAGAGGCTAGACACCGAAAAGAAAACAGCAATAATAATAATATAGTAAAAATTTGGTGATAAAATATATGATATCCTAATTTTTATCTGGCGTATTTATAATGCCTTTTATCCCTCCCGGACACTTAATCACTGGCTCAAATCCCGGGGGGATGAGGGGGACATGTCCCCTCCATTATTGGAACTGGGGGGACTATCCCTCCCAATAATTCGATTTGAATTTTTTGGGGGGGGGAGAAATGTGATGATTTGTACCCGATTGCCACAAATGAAAGTGAGATGAAATTTATGTCCCCCAGAATGATCGTCAAATCTGCCCGCCTCCCAATGTTGACGACAACTCTACTCCCATTATAATACACAGCATTGTTTTCCAACTTCATAAATATTTTGAACATTGCTTTTATATATATATATATATATATATATATATATATATATATATATATATATATATAGAGAGAGAGAGAGAGAGAGAGAGAGAGAGAGAGAGATGGGAATGGTCTTACGCGTCCTCCCCCCCCCCTTCCAATGTTGAAGATAGATTTGCGTCGCTGCACTTAATAGATGGTAGTTGGCAGAAACGTACGCAAGGTGTGGGTCCAGAGGACTCGGTTAACCCAAAATACCGACTTTTTGCTAAATTTAGTCTAATTTTACGGATGACTTCACAAATTTTAATATAATTTATCCTCATATTAAATTTGGATCCCCTCGAAAATCTTTAGACTCTCCACTCTGAAATAAATTTCTGTGTACGTCTTTACAAGTTTGAATATAAATTTATTGATAGTATTAAGAAAAAAACTTTGTCATGTACTAGTCCCCATCATACAGTACTCTGTCCTGGTTACAGAGAGACGGTCATACACCACACATCACACACACACACATAAATAGAAAGAAACATATACAGATAGCTATTTTAGTGATCCATTTTTAACATTTACTTTTAACGTATATTAATAAGCAGGGCCCGGATCTTGTTGACAAGTCAACTTTTTTTTCAACTCTAGGTTCTAAAAATATAGTTTTTTACGATCAACTTTTGGTCACTGTTTACTGTTTTGAAATTTCAGGTCAGTTTTTAATATTTTAAGGTAACTTTTAGGTCACTTATGGTCTTTTTATTCTTTTTTTTCTACATAAGGAAATCTTTAAATGAACACGGTTTACGGATGTGGAAAAAACGAAGTTGAATAGTCTCTTTTCTTGCTTCCTGACTATTGGGGTGGAAAAACTGCATTCTTAACAAGCTAATGAAAACTAGCTGGTTAACGAAAGGTAGGGGTTGGTAGGTGGCCAAACAGACAGTTTTTGGGTTATTGACCACAAAGAATGTGATCACGTGAATAACTAAAAATGCATTAGAAGGCGTACAAGGGTTTTAAACAGGTTTTTATCCATTATTTTCATGTAGTTTAAACTTGCTAAGTTTTATTGTTTAAGAGTGCTTCCTAGTTTCAACTCGGGAGTGAATTGACGCTTTCAATACTTACAATGCCGTACAATGGACTGATCAATAGAAATAAATGATCAATGGACTGTATAACATATCACTCTGTTAGTTACCAAAAAGAAAGGGGGGGGGTTGTAAGATGATATATAAATTCATTCTACTTCGAGTCTTCGATAAAATAGTTTCGTTTGTCAAATTTTGAATATAGCGCCTCTAGTGGCGATTGTTGTTACGTCACCCAGCACTTGAGTTATTCTCATCAGATGTGTGCTGGAAATGTACTCAGTAAAACCTTGTAAGAGTAAGCTCTATTTTTCGAAAATTGCTAAATTATTCTATTACAGTTGTGTGTATATTACAAGAGAATTCAATTTGACATTCTAAAGCGTGGACTGTTATTTACTTAATATTCTGGTGAGTTGTTTAATAATCTTCTTAAATTTAAATCAAATTCATATATGTTCTAATGGAAACTTAACTGTTTGATTACAAGGGGATATAGACAGTTGTGTGTTAACCATACTTATAACTTCCTGTATTCGATATATGTATATATATTTGAAAATTCGGTGTAATTACCCAAATCTTTTTAGGTTGTCGTGGAACACGATTAAGTTGAGATTTATTGGGACTCATATTAATTTCACTTGCATTTGATTTAATGTGTCCAATCAGTAGCAGCGAGTTTAATGATTTGTAAAGAAATTTGTAATGTCGATTGATTTTGTTATAAAGAAGAGCTTCCTAAATCATTGACTTCTTACTTAACGAAACTAATGTTAAAATCCTTGACCTATTTATTGTTTTCCGATTGGCCTAATTTTAGGAAGGTTATATGGTATTTATAATTAAGCTGAACATATGGTGGTCCTTAGGATTTCTGGCAACTATACTTAATTTAAAAATATATGAATTGTTTCTCAAATGTGGTTTTCACAGGTGGAAGGCCCGTACCGAGTAACGAGCTCCTATCTAAATAGGAACGTTACAACTGCAACTAACTGAAACAAAACTTTTTGAATATGAGTGAGAAATGTTAATTAAAAATCCAATGGATATTAAAAAATGTTAATGTTTAATGAAATAAAAGTTTGAGAAAACATAAGTTTTAAGGTCAATTTTTGTGATTTTTAGGGTCATTTTACAGGAATTTTAGTGTCATTTTATAGGTCACTTTTTAAAAACTTTTAGGTCAACAAGATACGGGCCCTGTTAATAAGTATTATTTGTTATCAGTATTGATTTAGTCTCGCATCAATTTAGAAACTGGCACATTGTAGCATCTAAAAGAAATATTCCCAAATAACAATAATAAATAACAAGTTTTCATCTTGTTTGCCAAATATTTATTGCACCACTTGCTCTTTTTTCAGTTTTCACTTTCAGATCTTTTTTTTTTTTTTTCACTTTCTTCCTGCCAAGAGCAAATAATTTATCGTTTGAAGTATACGCAATACCTTCATATGAATATGGAACCAAGCAAAACAAACTTTCTCTCTGACAATATCAACTCACTTATTGAGACTTGTTTACACAAATGTTTCACCAGTAGAGTTAACTTAAGCCAAAAAAAAAAAAAAAAAAAAAAAAGAAGAAAAAGAAACAGTTTAGTTATCCTATCTTCTTCTTGTACTTCTTCTGTATGTGTGTAGCTTGAGCAAAACTTTTCCTTTGAAAAAAAAAAAGACGGAACGCCAAGTAACAACATTAAATTGGAGCCGTTAGCGCTGAGCACGCTCTCTAGCGTTGAAATCAGGAGATTGCAAGCAGAGAAAGCTCAACGTGGTAGAAAGAGGGGGGATAGCGAACAGACCAAGAACATAGAAGGGAAGAGAGAGATGCAGACGGAATAAGGGAAAAATAAACCGGGTTCGTTATCGCTTACGAAAGAAAAAAAAGTATCCCTTGAAAGCGGGAAAAAGCATTGAAGTGAGCAGAGACAGGAAAAAAGGTGGCTTTTTAACTTTTTGCTGTCAGATTACTCCTCCCAAGAAGTCATAAGACTGGCTTCTTTGATATTGGGTAGGCGGAGAGTTTTTTTTTCTTTTTTAATATACAGTGTCTAACTCATTTCTCACTACTTTGCGAATTCATCAACTAAGTGCAGTGAAAAGAGCAACGTTCTACTAGCGAGAGAATGCTTCAAAACGTGCATTAACTAAAGAGAAAAATGAACCAATTAGAAAGAATTTACAAATTTCTCTTAATTGAAGGGTTAAATCCAGAATACACCCTGTCCACTTCTGCAAGAATGGACGATTTTAAGGTTAAATTTCACCTGAACACTTGATCAAATAGACCCATAAGCTGGAATAGTATCGAGACGCATAGAGTCTCGGTCTTGTCTCGGTAAACATATGTTGATCTTGATCTCGGATCGATTTAAAATCACCGTCTCGATCTCGATTTCTTCTCAGCCAACAGATGCTTGCCTCGATCTCGATCTAGTGGACCAAATATCGATTTCATGTTGATAGTCTCGAAATAAATTACCATTAAACACGGTAGACGGTCATTCGAACGGTAGAAGACTCTATAGCATTTATACCAGAGGTGTTGCAGAATATTCATGCAAATATCGGTACTACTGCTACAAAGAGGGGCAAAAAGATTGTTCCTTCTCAAAGTATTGAGCCATTGCAAATTAGAAACGCTGGTGATAAAGCTGGCTGTAGAAAGGAATCGTCCAATGAAGATCTCTGTAGAATGTACAGTGTGAATACAGCACGAACAGGGGACCTGATTGTCTTGAATGTGCTTCCTGTCGAAAATGGATTTATGGAGTGAGTAACGAGAGATGTAAGGACAAACACTACATGTGTGAGACATATGACGATGATGACTGAAGCCGGCTATGCTCATGTGTATTGTATGTGACTGATCTCAATTGTCAATGTCTACTGTGTAGTGAACCTGTTACAGTTACAGTATCTTCTCTGTCAATCTTATTATCGGCTATATTTGTGGAGTAGGCCTGTAAGTAGGTCATTATTTTTTTCTTGTAATACAGTGGAACCTCTGAATAACGGACACCTGTGGGACGGGAATTTTTGTCCGTTACTGAGAGGTGTCCGTTACAGAGAGGTTACAAAAATGTAATTTCTCTCAACGGCAATTGTATGCAGTAATATACAGTAAATACATTATGTATCAGCGTAAATACATAAAATTCAATATGAAAATACTCTATTTAGTACGTATTTGAATTACTGGGACGGATGAAGGAGAAATTCATTTCTGTTAAATATTATTATTGTTGGGGAATATGTTAATATGTTCGTATACTGCAAATGATAATCCGTGTATGATAATTTTCTTAAGGACATGTCATCACCCTGTAAAAAATCCATTAATTCACATACCGCCTATACTAAAAGTAAAAAATAGCTTGAAAAGGTATTCAATATTATTATTAAATACTGAAAATGTGGAGAAGAAACTCACCAAATTTCTTGGGGGAAAGTCTGCAGTAGTTGTCTGCCGTGTACATCCTACGGACACTAGTTTCTGTTCGAAATTTGCTTGCAACTGTTGGATCAATTGGAGAACTTCTGTTTCACCGCGATTAATGGCAAATTTCTTTAATTGTTCAACTGTTTGACACACCAATTTGTACAAAAGAAAAATTTTGCTTTTCTAAAAAAGTAAGAGAGAAGACATTGCTCGTTGAAAAATGTAATTGCAAAATAAGCAATGTTTCTTTTGTTATCTATGAAATTGTCGGGAAAGATGCAAGGCCCAGAGAAAAAAGCACTAAATTTGTTAAGGAAGGTAAGATCCGCACAGAATTCTTGACCATATGACTAACCTTGCATGAGTGTTAGTGCTTATTGAAGATTTTCTAGGATTTCCACCAGAAAGCAGTTTATTGCGGGTAAAAAAAAAAAAAAAAAAAAAGAAGCATTTCAAGTTCAGCTTGAAGTTGTTCTGTTTGATGATAGATACACTTGTGGGGAAAATACTTTTCTGTCTACTGTCATATATCGCAGAACCGAGAATAATTTCTGTCCGTTATGAAGAGGTTATTGAAACGTTTGGGGGTAAAAAAGGACTGTCCGCGTCCGTATCTGAGAGTGTCCGTAAAAGGGAGGGTTTTGTTCCGTAAGAGAACATATATTTTTGCCGGGACAAAAAAATCTGTCCGTATTATAGAGGTGTCCGTTATTGAGAGGTGTCCGTTAAGGGAGGTTTCACTGTAGTACCGCAGGTAATAAAAGTTTATAAAAGTCTGTACAATGTCCTTTTATTATTTTGCATGATGAAGCTATCTCATAAGTGGTATTATCGTTTTGTAACCTATGTACTTACATATGACGAAGTTACCCCATTTTACGAGGTAACTTCGTCACCAAAATGAGACGTATTTGATCCACCGAATATTAGAGAACAGTTTTGGTCTTTCTTCACCAGATTTGTAAGAAGCAACATGTTACTCCACCTAAAATTTGTGTTGTCAAACGCTACAGATCTTCCTTTACATACATCAGTATACCGAAATTCAGACGACGTTACTCCTTTTGACGGTATGTGAAATTAAAAATGTATAAATAGTATTATTTTACATCTTCTATTTTACATATTCTTTTACATCTTTACGTACTATGTCGATTCTTTTCCTTATTATTATTATTATTATTATTATTATTATTATTATTATTATTAGTAGTAGTAGTAGTAGTAGTAGTAGTAGTAGTAGTAGTAGTAGTAGTAGTAGAAGTAGTAGTGTTGTTAATCCAGCTTCTTCCTAAATTTTATCGAAACTATCGAATTTTGTTAAGATTGAATTTTTTTTAAAGGTAGTCAGTAGTTATAAACCGATGTTCGTCAAAGCATATGGAAAACAATTGGCTTCACAATGCATCATCTACATATGAATATTTGAGGAAAGTACGGCGAAGTTTAAGTATTCATTTCTTTCATCAAAAGTTGTTTTAAATACTGGATTAAATATGTGTTAGCCAGCGTGTTGTTCCAGGAAGAAAGGAGAGGCTTGATTTTTTTTTTAGGGGAGCGGAGATTATTTAGGCTACATACTAAAAATAAACCAAACGTCTTCTTTTAGAATATGAAATCATTAGTAACTCACCATAGACAAATATATTGTTATTGTTCTTATTACCGCATTTTACTTTATTGATTAAAGGATCTTGGGTCTTGACAGAGCATAAAGTTAGAGTTACAGTTTGTATATATATATATATATATATATATATATATATATATATATATATATATATATATATATATATATATATATATATATATATATATATATATGACTCAATTTGTTTGACATTACATTTGTATATAGGTACTAACCCTCGGCTAGATGGGGACTTGGCTCCAAGACTCCCGCATTCGCTCGGCCTACGTCCTCGCACTTCTCTTATCCCTAAAGGTGCCTATATACGCAAACACATGCATGAAGAAACCTTGCACTATGCATGAAAAATGACAAAACCACAGGCAAGTTGATCTGTATGGCCTTGTTCATGCATATTGAAAGTTTTCAATATTTTCTCTAAACATACATGATGATTTTGCCGTTCTACATGCGTGGTTACAATGTATGTGCTCGTTCAACGTTCATGCAAGTTGTTTTGTATTTAGATCCGCCAATCATGACAGAGGACGAAATCACCTGACTCTTTCCTTCCTAATGCCAAGGTCATAAAGTTGAACAGCAAGTTATTATGTGTGTGCGCAAAGAAAAAAAACTTCAAACATGCATGATGAAACAAACCTTTCATGCAAGTGTGTACGTCTCTGACCCTCTTAATGTTAAGGGATGTTGAGATATGGTCATCTTATAACAACTGCAGCGAGTAAATCCATTCTAAGGATCAAGCATGTGCCGCTCGATCATCTCCAAAAAATCTAATTTTTCATGAATGCTTATCATATATCAGGATACTTCAAAACCATAATTAATTATTTTTTACATCCCATGGCGACACATGGCATGGCGCTATTTTGCGTTTTTTTTTCGATTTTAGGCGTTTACGTTGTTTTAAATATCTCAGCATGCACTTGTCCTAACAAATTGAAAATTGCTGGACGTCTCCAACTCGTGCAGAGCTAAAACATTAATCTCTTAATATTTTTGCCTAAAACCATTTGAAGGGGTGAAATCAAGGTCTGCGGTAGCAAAATGTTTGGACATTGAAAACATGTTTGGGAAGAGGAAACAACCGACATAGAGATCTGAATTTGTGTGTGCATGTAGGGAGACATAAGTTAATACACAAAAATTTGCAGACTTGTAGCTGCTCCCAAAGGCCTGAAAAAAATCGTGAAGTTGTTAAATTATGCCAATTTAGCATATTTCACTGTCCAATATCTCCAATGGGCCTGGATTAAAAATTCTGAAATTTTGGAAATAGTTAGTCCTTTAGTATACCATAACACACAACAAAGCACGTTTTGTGTTTTTGAGCATAAGGGAATCAAAGTACTAAGTAATCACGTCATACTCTAGGACGTGTTTTTTCATAAAATCTACTGGAAATTTGTCAGTGTTTAAAGCGAGTAAGTGTTCACTGACTTGAGAATGTAGATCAAAAGAGAGGACAACAGTCTCCTGCATGAGATGACAATTAAAACAAGAATAAACATGATTGAGTATCATTGATATAGCAAGCAGCAAGAGCAAGGAATACTTAAGGACATTTTTGTCAAGGGTGCATTTTGACTTTCCTCGCCCTCTGCTGGTAGCGACATTCTTCACCAGTGCTGTTATGGGTCTGATAAGACAGTGTTACAACTAGAGGAAAGAAACGAATTTGAGAGCCTTGACTGGGCTAACTATTTATCCTACTTTATTTTACTTCACAACAACAAATGTCCAGTAGATTTTATGTACAAAACACCTCCTAGAGAATGACGTGATTACTTAACACTTTGACTCCCTTCTGCTCAAAAGCACAAAACGCGCTTTGTTGTGTGTTATGGTATACTAAAGGACTAACTATTTCCAAAATTTCAGATTTCTTTTATCCAGGCCGTTTGGAGATATTGGACAGTGAAATATGCTAAATTGGCATAATTCCCCAACTTCACGATTTTTTTCAGACCTTTGGGAGCAGTTACATGTCTGTAAATTTTTGTATATTAACTTATGACCCCAGACTACACTCGCACACAAATTTAGACCTCTACATCAGTTGTTTCCTCTTCCCAAATATGTTTTCAATGACCAAAAATGTTGCTACTGTAATCTCTGATTTCTCCCCTTTCAAATGGTTTTAGGCAAACATGTTAAGAGATCAACGTTTTAGCTCTGCCCGAGTTGGAGACGTCCAGCAATTTTCAATTTGTTAGGACAAATACATGCTGAGATATTTGAAACAACGTAAACGCCTAAAATCGAAAAAAAAAAACACAAAATGGCGGTACCAAATTTCATTTTTAACATTCCGAGATTCCGAGATATGGACATTTTAAAACAACAACTGCCGACGCTCTTTTTCCCCTACCCGCAGAATTTCCAAAACTTCTCCCCTATTGGGGACATTATTTGTTTCCAGAAAGCTGTTTTGCCGAATTGTATCTCTGGCTATGTTAATTTAGGCCTTGGCCTGGTGGTAAATTAGATCGTTGCTACTTTACTGACACACTTACTGGAGGGTGACGTGAATTGGACATGGTGCTGTATCCTTCAAGGATAATTTTGCATTTAAAATTTAACTTGCCATTGGACAGCCCTATGTTACATATGGATGACCACATTGGAAATTAAATGTTCAGATTTTACAGCAAGAATATTTTCTTGTTTGTTCGGTGTACAGTGGGCAAAATTGTGTAAACATAAATATCGCTTTCTCTCCATCTTGCATCTAGGCGAGGAACGCACGTTAAAAAAAGGTTTTGTACACAATAAAATCAAGAACAATACCTTGACGCTCGTTCTTCGCTACATCTTTGTATGCAATTCTTACACGAAGCCAGTGATCTAAAACTACTCCACCACGTGTTCTACTCTAATATTCAATATTACGACACACTATTCCACAAAACAGATGTCCGAATTGCAAGTGTCCAGTCCATACGCGACCATGTTTTCAAATGAGCGTGTTAGCCTCAACTACCTCATCAAAACTCGCCAGCGACGCCGTGCTAAATTAATCTCGCACCTAGAGACGGATGATAATTCTACCCTCAGAAACAAGTTCCGTGCTCAGTCTAAAATGCAGATTTTACTTATGACATTATGTAGTGTTGTATCCTTCGGTACTTATAGAGATATGCCATGGTATTTCTTATCCGTTGATCTTCAAACTACGTTCGATCATGTTCAACATTTCTATCTTTTTCAGGTGCTACATGGTACTGGTTTGCAACCAATGTCTAACCAACAAGTCAGGAACATATATACCAATTCACATTCTCTGATACAAATTAACGTACTACATACACGCTATTATTTCCCATTTAAAATTAGTACAACAAGGCTATCCGTTGTCGATAGTCTTTTTCAATTCGTATCTGCTATCTTTGATACATCAATTGCATTGGCATCTTACATGTATTCAGCTTAGTAATATTATCTTTAAGTTAGGCTCTTTTGCAGACGACTTGGCTATTCTGGTTACAAATGGACTAGAACTACGTACAATATTTAAACTAATCTTTACGTTTACACCCAGAAGTGGTGACTGCATCAACATAAATAGAACGAAGAATAGAACGCGACAATGGATGAATTACAGATTCCATTTCTCAACTCAGAAACAAAAAGGCAGTGGAAACACACAGATTCACTATATCACCAAACAAATGTCAGGTGCTATCCAATGAGAATATGTCGTACGCTATCTTCTGGGACTCCCAGGGAGTGTTATTGTCCCACTTTGTTCCAAAGGGTCATACAGTTACGAGCGAGTATTTTCGTCCACTTTTCAATATAGATTTTTTTGTTGCCAAAATTGACTAAGAAATGACCACAATTGGCAAATGGCAAATTCATCCCCCACATGGCTAATACACCACCACACCGTACTTAATTTTGTGACCTCATTCTTGGCTGACCACGGTATTTAATCTTTGCCATATCCACCCTAGTTACCAGATTTAGCCCCGAATGATTTCTGATTGTTCCCAAACCTCAATGATTCTCTTTGTGGACGTCATTTTTCCAGTAGTTCGTCCCAAGGATGTTCTATTTTTCAGCATCTGAAACATACTCCCAAAGCTGACTATGTCACATGTTACACAAAATGGACGGAGCGATGGCAATTCTGTATCAATAAAGATGTAGAGTTCGTTGAGAAATAGGAACAGATTAGTTCCTTGTATTTCCCTGTTCTTGGAAATTAGAACGAAACGGCAAGTACTTTTGGTGTATGCCTCGTAAAGCAATCTTAAAGCAGGAGTATAGCATAAAAATGAGTATAGCTTTAAATGTTAAATCATTTGCACATAATATTTTATTTTGATAATATATGTGCTTTCAAGATATTTCCAATGAAATATTTATTATAATAACCTATCTACATCATTTTTGTTAATTTGTAAACTTAAAGTGTATTAAGTATGAAATAAAACAACAAAGTTCTTTCTAAGATATGTATGAGAATTTTTCTAAGTATAAATTATATTGTGATTTACTACGTATAGAATTCTGTCTTAAGTAAGATTTTATTTGACTCAACCTGATTTAGCAACAAGTTGGTGATTTGAGTTTTCATTTACCAGTAAATTGCTTCCCATTTTAACCGTTACAAAATGTCATAAATCGAAATATATTTCAGTTTTAAATTTCATCTTATTTCCTGATTGCTAACCTGGAAATTTAATGACTGTCATTTTCGAATAACAGATCTACTCTCTCCAATACTGTTCAAATGTTCATAAACCTATTTTGTTATCTGCTAAATAATAAATTCGTATTACGAGAAGAACTTCTGAGCTAAAGCCATGAGTTCTAACGACGGTGTAAGAAATAACAAATTGTTTCTCTTCTGTCAATATCAATTTATATAATCTTTTAGAAAGCATTGTTATATACAGAACGAGTTATGGAGAGTAATAATACAAAACCGGAAATAAACCTCTTTTATGACTTCTAACGCTGTTCTTGAGATCTCCTCCGCTGAAAAATTGAGTTTTTATCTCTGCTTAGAAACGTCGAGAACAAAATTCGTCTATCTCAATCGTTATATTATTAGGTCATTCAGTTTCTACTTTTTTTTTTTATTTTTATTTATTTTTCAGTTTAGTCTTTGGCATTCCTTCTCTTATTATTTATGCTTTTTCTTCTATTATATTATTTTTCCTCTTTTGCTACTACACGTGGTTTTGTGGGAAACTATATTGCTTCATTTTCTTTTTTTATCTTTCAATTTCTTTCTCTCTTCTGCCATATTTCATCAAATTTAACAATCTCTTTTTCCATTTTGATCTTATAACATTTCTCTCTCTCTCTTTCTTTTTCACTTTTTTCCAACAATAACTCTTGAAGAATACAGTTTCTTTTTTGCCGTATGAGGTTCCTCTTTGCCACAATAATAATTTTCTAGGACCACTGACAGAAAAATATTAGAGTGAGCCATACTAGCAAAGACAGAAAGAAACAGGACATAATGAAAATTATTTTCTTTAAGGTCATAATTCTATTCAATTGATTATAGTGACGTTTCTGTTGATAATATTTGAACATTCTTATTACAAAACTACGTTAAATTTTGATTTTCATAATTCTTTTTAATGAAATATTTAAGTTTTACGTCCCACGAGTATGCCGGCTAGGCTAAAGGAGACGGTGATGATGAGAAATGAATGAAATGGTGGAATGAAGGAAATGGGAGGAAACGGGAGAACCCCGAGAAAACCCATGTACATGCTGTTTGTCCACCACAAAGGTTCACTTGACGCGAGCTGGGATCGAACCAAGAACCCGCGGTACCAGAGGTGAACGCTCTACCACTGAACTACCGCTACCCCACACTATTTATTAAACGTTTGCATGTATGTTATTCTATTTGCTTTAATTTTGTTTAGATTATTTTTACTTTAGGGATGAATAAATAGCGACGATAGGGATCAATAAATTGTGCTGGTCATGAACAAATTCGAATTCCAGATATCAGCAAAATTACATGTTTCAAAAATTTTCATTAATAACTTTAGAAAAACGCAGATGCCATTTCTGCTTAAATAACTACAAAATGGGAGATTACTTCCTATGTGCCGAATAAAACGTCCATTTGTACCGAGTATACAGCATACACAACACTAGAGGCCGTATTGGTCAATATTTTCATGCTAAATCTTAAAGTTTTTATACATGTAATATTATCAAAAAGAGAATGAAGTTTCGAATTTTCTTTCTTCTCCCAAAAGTGAGACAAGTTCACTGAGAGTTAAATAAACAAACTTGCGATTTCCTTGAGAACGTTTCTAATGTTTTATTATTATTATTATTATTATTATTATTATTATTATTATTATTATTATTATTATTATTATTATTATTATTATTATTATTATTATTATTTCATTGATACTTCATTAACAACTTTATACTTCCGAAATTGTGTAGCAAGAACACATTAGAATTATATTTATTCAACAACTGCATTGAAGTCATTATCAACATATTTGATATAAAATTAAGTATTAAAAGAATTATAGCATCTAGGTATTTTAAAAATATATGTGAGGTTTAGTTAAAAATTAGAAAAGTGAAATTTTGAAAAAGAAAACATGTCCAAAGGAAGATTAACGTTTTTTCTTCTTTTAATTTTTGGATTTCATTGCAGTAAATTCCTCTTTTTTGGAAATTGTGTTATATTTGTAAATTTTTCATGAATTGAAATGATATCATATAGTACTTCAGTTTTACATTTACGACTATAACGTGTAGGCTAAAGAAGACGCTGATGGTTAGAGTAAATGAAATGATGGAATGCAGCAAGCAAGAGAAAACGGAAGAACCCCTTAAAATCCACACGAAGCATGTGATGTTTCTGTACCACAAGCATCAATTGATGCGAGTTGAGATCAAACCAGGGACTCAATGCATCAGTGGTGAACACTCTACCACTGAAAATTTTTCATGATTGTTAGAGTAACTATCCACATTTGAATACAATCTCGATTATATTATTGCTAATGGGAGATGCTTGTTAGAAATTTTGTGTGGGTCACCGTAGGAACCTCTGTGATCAGTATCACAAGCACCCCTCTCTAAGATCAGAGGTTCGTTTGAAATTGGAAACTTTGTTTTTTTCGTTTCGATTGTATTTTTCGTTTGGGAATTTTGTTTCGAAATTTTCTCTTGAACACAACAACCATAGATGATGGTGTATTAAACAGAAGGTGGTATGTTATTTTTTCTGGGAAAATTCAGAAAGGGTAATTTCCTGTTGGCGTACTTTTCGACACGACATGGCAGAAGTCACCACTGGTCTATCGATCAGCGGGTGTATCTTTCGTGCAAAAGATACCGAATTTGACTCTCGACGGTTTGAGAATATCGAATTCAGTGGTTCAAATCCTCCTTTGAACTGAAGGTTTCGACTTACTTAGCCTTCCTGTTGATAGAGGACATATTGTTTAACTGAAAACAATTCAGACAATTTCGTTCATATTTCATAAATAAATGTTCAATTATTATTACTCCTACAATATGGACAAATTTATTTCTCGTGAGAAAACGAATAAGGATTTTCTTAATTTGTTTAACTTTAAGTGATTTAACTTCATCCGGAAGTACTTTTGAGAACATTTTTTTACTGATTATGCTAATCCTCTACATATAAACAAGAATTTTAGTAATAATCCAAAAAATGAATCAAAAGATTGCGATCTTAGCGAATAATTATGGGAATGATCCAAAAAAATGAATCAAAAGATTGGAATCTTGGACAGTAATTAGTTTTTTAGATTTGGGGCCACAAAATTTTTGAACGGCCCGTAAATCGAGTTTTCGTATTTTCTATGGAATAAGCACATCATACTGAGTTAAGTGATAGTTTGGATTTGGCTACACTATAGGTAGTTCTCCAGATATAAAACCTACAAGAAAATTTGTGTTGAAATATATTGGATATTTTGGTTCAATAAATAGTTTTTGGACCAGGGGCAACAATATTTTTGAACGGTCCCTAAATCGAGTTTTCGTATTTTGTACAGAGTAAGCACATCATACTGAGTTAAGTGATAGTTTGGTTTTGGCTACACTAGATGTACTATAGTTCTCCACATATAAGAGCTACTAGAAAATTTGTGATTGAAATATATTGGATATTATGATCCAAGAAGTAAATCTGCTTACTGACTCACTCATCAGTAAACACAAAACTATTATGCATAGAATCCTAAAATCATGTGGTATTGTTTTCCTTGCACCCTAGGCTGTAGATAGGACGAGAGTTTCCGAAATGCGGCCCCTAAAAGAGAATAACGGGTCTTGAATGATGTTTTACTATTCGCCAACTCTCCGAAACAATTAGGTATAGATCCTCCAAATTTTATACAAATATTTTCCTTGCACTTTAAATTGTAGAAAAGTCATGAGGTTTCGAATTATAAGCCCTAAGGAATAATTCATGTCCTCATGTTGTATGGGAACCCCTGTCCTTATTTTTAAAAAATATGTCCCTCGATCATTTCTGTTACAACTATCAATGTTAGTGTAATATATCGCTCATTTTCTTTAAGGTTTCTCAATCCTTCACCCTACGTGGACTGGATTCAGTAAAGAATACTATAGAGGCGTGTGTAGAGTCACTTGAACAGTTTGGATGTTATGATGAGCACTGGTTCGTATTGTATCAGTGAGAGTAGTAAGACACGAAGCCAACTCAGTCTCTGTAGGTAAAGCTGTTACATTTGAAAGAGAGTGTTCAATGTCTTGCCGAAAATGAGGCCAATTCGCTTTGTGAAATCCAGGAACACGTCGCGGGGCAATTACCGGTCGTAGCAGCTATCCTCGACTTAATGTTAATTTAACTGAATGATGCTCTCCTAAGCAATGTACAGCATTACTAGTTAAATAATAACAGCTATGAAATATTAACTGCAACATTAAATAATTACTACTGTAAAACCACAAAATCAAGAATTTCGAAACAAATTACTAGTGTCTCAAATTTCACATCCTACGAAACTGTAAAATATGTACACATATATCATGAAAATGATAAAGCGTGACGACAATATTCCATGTAAAGTCAAAATATTCGCATCAATACTATTGTATTTTTATTACATAAGTCAGCAATGCTGAGTAAGATCGGAATGAGTCAGTTCGCCAGTTCAAATGTTACATTTGTTTCCAACAATAAGATCATATGAAATATGAACTTACTGCTTTACATGCTATCTAAACAATACGAACTCGTACTGGGAATCGAAATCAGGTTTTCTGCATTGAAATCCACTCAGGAGCCCCCATGACGAAATGGAGTCTTAAATGAGGTTTTGGCCAGGCTCACGACGACGTCAAGTTTTGTAATCAAACTGGGCAGTGTTGCCAAAAATCTAGCAAGCATCCCCAACACATAATATTAACCAATATTAACAGTAGAGTTATGAAGTATACAATTGTATTATATATATATTAGAAGATTTCTAGTAACAACTAGATATTCGCATTAATTATTGCTAGTAGAATTGCGAGTGCGTAGTTCCAGCTTGCGTAGTGACAAACACAGGTAAATTCAGAATAAGTCAGTGAGAAATAAACTTCAGTCAAGAAATTTTGAACATTTCAATCAGGTGGAATACAAAAAAGGTACATATTCAACCTTCGTGATAACGTCTCGTTAATCCACTGTAGCAACCTAGTATTGTGGCATTCTAGCACAATCTCAAGTGTGTCTTTTGTCACATATTACTCAATAAAGTTATGCGACAATAATGGTAAGTGTGTTTATTATCACGGAGAAAACATTTAGAGAGTATTGTTTGTACTTTACAATTCCTATTAACGAGTTCTACAAACATCTTTATGTGTAACCCAATTTAAAGTAGTGATTTTTATTTGAAATTATTTATAGCTATAAACTCGTTATAGAGAGTGTATTCTAAGTGCTCTTTATAAAAGAAAAAATATATCGGGGGGAATTTAGTAAGCGATCTCTGTATTTTTCACACTGATATGAAAATTATATTGAAGTAAGGTACTTACAGTTTACACAAAGGACACTCCATTTAACGTCTGTTGAAACGATACTCACCTGAAATGAAAAATATAAAATAGTATATTAATAAATTCTGTACATCAACATTTAATTTAATTTATACTACACGAATATTTTATTTCGTTTGTATTAAGAATAAACTCTGAGCAATATTGATGATAATTTCTGATGTTCTCTTCGTCTGTTGGCTAATGTTTACAAACGCCACTGTTGTGTTTCAAGGCCTCGCTGGAACAGTAATCCGTAATGAATGAGCGTCTGTAGTAGCATTTGAGTAAGACTAAGAGTGAAAAGATATTTGCCTTCTATCCATTCCTGTCATTTCTACATTCAAAGAAAGATTATAATTAAGTGAAGGAAACCACAAGCAACGCCATTTCGTTACGATCCAACAATACATAGTTAATGTAATCTGCCAAATAAATGTTTCTAAACAAAGCTAACGTGAAAGGAAATTAACAATGGAGCGAACTTCAATTCTATGACTGTCGGATGTAAATGGTAGCAACAGTATTAGCTTAACGCGGAGGAAAGGAGGAAAGAGAATGAATGTTTAAAATGATTCAGAAAGTAATACCTCTAAGATGATACATTTATTGCGTTTGACGGATAGCACCAATACATGTATCAGGGGAAAGCTTGCAATGTCTCAGCTACAAATGGTAGTCCCGATTACGGGAACACATTTGCTCCAATACGAAATAAGGTTTTTCATGCCATCAGCGAAGACTTGTGAGGGTTGTTGACGACAACATTGAAGAGCTGCTGCTTTCACCTCCGCGTCACAACTGTTAGTCCTTAAGATGATCCTTAAGTTTGGGTAAGGGCCAAAATTCGCAGGGCGCAATATCCGGACTATGTGCAGGATAAGGTGGAATGTCAACAACACTTTGCTAGCAGATGGGAAAATTTTGAATTTTTGGACGGAGGAGAGGACGTGTAGCGGTACTTCATGGACCGACCCTTTGTTTCCGGGTCGTAATGGTATATCCGTAATTCGTCGCTGGCAATGCATGTTCCTGGTTACAGAACCTTCCGCAGTCAGAAACTCAATGACAGCTTCCTGTTTCAACCGGACATCACTACTGGAGCCCATAGATTGCTCCAATATTCTAGAACGAATGGAAGGTGAAACAAGTGACATTATATAGCTTAAACATCAATGCATTCATAATAAACAGTTCAGAATGTGTGCAGTACTATTGGCCAAGTAGTAAGCCTGTAGGCATTACTTTCTAAATCACCCTCGTATAAATTATGTAGACAAGCGTAGAACACTCACTTTCTCTGCGTATAGTCCCAGATACAATTTCCAGTTAGAAGTCAATATTCATAGAAATGTTCAGACATCTGGAGTTTTGAGTTTTCATCTTTTATTTCCCTATGGAATGCTGAGTTATGAAGATCAGACAATATTGTTAACATTGGCTCACAACCTGTGCCGCACTTAAATCTGGTGCAGTTGGAGGTTGCACAATCATACAAGATCAATCCCCATAGTATAGACCGTCATTTTCAATAGAACGGGATTACAAAATTAAGCAACATCTTGGAGACATGTAGTAACTTACCTAAGTTAGAAATAACTGTACTATAGAGAGGGACGCCGGCCAGAAATAATTGAGTTGACAATCAAATAACTGATCGTACATTAATCAGTTAAAAGTGATCATCAGAAGACGTTTTCAGATTAGCACTTTATTTATTACTAGCAAAAAAGACCCACTTCTCACGGAAGGAATGGAGTTTAAGCAAAATAATTGGGCAACCTGGGATACAAGAAAGTCGTTTGGGTTGCCTACCATACCGGCAACATAATTCACTCGAAGAGCAAACTCGATGAAGGTTTGTTTTGGTAGAAAAAGAATTTTTAACTTTTTCACAAGGACGAACTTGGCAAAACGTTCCTTTATAAATTTTTCATCATTAGTATTGTTTAAAGGTTTGTTATTATTATTGTTTGATTGTGACACTACGTGCTATCAGCGATAATAAGAGAGAAATTATCGTTGAATAAAGGTAATATTCAATGTCCGTAAACGGAGAGATTAAATTTAAAGAAATTAGAAGAGAGACAGGTAAGAGAGGAATACCAGATTGAAGTTTCGAATAGATTCTCGGCTTTAGAAGATTCGAAGTACACTAGTGTTGAGGGTACTTGGATCGAAATTAGGGATAGTATTAAAATTTCAGCAAAAGAAAAATTGGGACACGCGGAAATACATAGGAACAAACCATGGTTCGACCAGGAATATTAACCTAGCAAAAACAGGCAAAATTACGCTGGCTACAGAATCCTAATGAAATAACTACACAAAATTTCGTGGACATCAGGCGATAAACTTCCAAAACTTTTAGAAGAAAGAAGCGCGACTTCTTGAAACCTAAAATTAAGGTACTTGGAAGATAATTATAAAAATAAAAACATTCGGGACATTTATAATGGGATCAACGAATTTAAGAAACGCTACCAACCTCGTGCTAATATATTAGAGAAATCTGACGGAATAGTTCTCACTGATACTTATAGCATCTTAAATAGATGGAAAAATTTCTTTGACGATTTGCTTAACATGCAGCCAAAAGTAATGTGCGTGGAAAAAAGGAGACACATGCCGCAGAACCGTATATTCCAGAACCCAACCGAATAAAAGTAGAAACCGCTATAAAGAAATTAAAGAAACACAATTGTGGAACAAGATACACAAATTCACTCTCCTTAACTGGAACAAGGAAGAATTGCCACAAGAGTGGAAAGAATCAATCATTGTTCCAATTCACAAGAAATGCGACAAAACTGACTGTAATAATTAGCGAGGCGTTTCTCTTCTGTCAACGTCCTATAAAATCCTTTCAAACATTCTATTAGCAACATTGATCCCATACACAGATAAAATTATTGGAGATTATCAGTGCGGATTTAGACGAAATCGGTCAACTATCATCCAAATATTTACCTTTAAACAAATACTCGAAAAGAAGTGGGAAAACAACACACCCGTACATAAACTATTTGTTGATTTTCGAAAGGCTTACAACTCGATTAGGAGAGATACTTTATACAACGTTCTTACAGAAGTTGGAATACCGAAAAATCTAATTAGAAAAATTAAGGTATGTTTAAACGAATCTCAAAATCCGGGTAGGAAAATTTTTGTCCACGAGCTTTCACGTCGAAAATGGCATGAAATAAGGAGATGCATTGTCGCCATTATTATTCAAATTTGTTCTGGAATACCCCATAAGGAAAATCAAAGATAGCAACCAGGGATTGGAGTTGAACAGTGTTCACCAGCTTATGGAATATGCTGAAGATGTAAATTTAATGGGGGATGATAGGAGAACAGTAGAAAGAAATGCAGAGGTCTTATTAAAGGCTTGCAGGGACATGGGTTTAGAAGTAAATGCAGAGAAAACTAAATACATGGAAGTGCGTCAGGATCATAATACGGCAAATTATGGAGGCATTATAATATTAAATTATACCTTTGACAAAGTGGATAGTTCCAAATATCTAGGATCAATATTAACAGACGAAAATCATATTCACGAAGAAATTAAATGTCGACTAAAAGCAGGGAATTCGTGTTATTATTCAGTTCAAAATCTCGTGTCATCGCAAATTCTGTCGAGGAATTTGAAGCTTAAAATATATAAAACTATAATCATGCCTGTTGTTCTGTATGGTTGCGAAACATGGTCGCCTACTCTACGGTAAGAACATAGACTGAAGCTGAGACGAATATTCGGATCCCAGAGGAACGGGAAAGGGAATGCCGGAAACTTGATAACGAGGAACTACATAATTTATACAGTTTACCCAACATTGTTACGGTCTTCAAGTCTAGGAGGCTTACGTGGGCAGGTCATGTGGCTAGGTTGGAAGAAAGTGGAAACTCTTTCAAAGTCTTGACTGGAAGACCAATCGGAAAACGACCATTAGGAAGACCTAGGCGCAGATGGGAGGACAATATTAAGATGGATCTCGCAGAGATAGGAATACAAAGTAGAAACTGGATCCAGTTGGCTAAGGATAGAAATCAATGGAGAGCTTTCGTGAACGCAGCATTCAACTTTTGGGTTCCATAGGCCATAGAGTTAGTTAGTTATGATCGTTATTCCTAATTATTTCTTTCAAGATAAAGAAGACAGAGTAGGAATACGCATTTTATAAATCTGAAACAAACATAGAACTATATTTATTCATAAGTCTCAGCAAAGGGTCATTGAAGAAAACATGAAGTATAACAACAAAAGTCTTCATAGACTATTATCATCATGTGTATCATCTTTATCATGGACTAGTGGAGTTCTTATACGCTGTGCTGCCAGCATGTTGGTGAAGCATTTGCTCCACAGAAAGAATCTCTACTTACTGATGCATTGTAAAGTTTAGTTGAGTTCACCCTTAGTACCCGGACTACCTTATTAGAAAACTTCTAAACAGCCTCTGGGATCTTTCCTAGATCTACCTATAGGTAATGCAAAGCTAGAAGTAAGCCACAGCAACGGTGTGGATTTCTATAAAGGGCAGAACCGACAAACAAACATTCAGCTTCGTAGATTGCAGAATTGGTTTACTATGTAATTACCTTAGTATTTCTTCTTGTTCTGTATGGTTGATTTAAGATGAATCTAATTTATGAATGAATTGATTGGTATCTACGTCCTTTGTCGACAGCGAGCTATGAGACTATATAGAGTGTTAAAGAATTTAATGTCATAAATTCAAGAGATGATTCGTTATATCCAATGAGAGAAAAAAAAGTTAAAATAAACATAGCTTGAAAATATCTCCTTTCAAAGTTGCGAGTATAAACAACCTAAATTGCTTAACATTATATTTCAAACGCCTTGGATTGAAAGTAATAGAATCTCCTGGAAGCAGTTCAAGGATTTATACAGGGACTAATAAGCGCTGTATCTAAATATCCACGTTTCTACAATCCCTCAGTACTGGCGAAACAAATTAATAAACTAAATTGAGGTAGGGCGATTTCACTTTAAGTACTGACTGACTACTTATTGCGTGGGTGCCAGAGGACTATGAAATATAAAATTTTAGATAGAGTGTGTATTAATTCGTGTGTAGTTGCTTGCGAGAAGTCCCATAATTTTCAGACCGGGGCGTTTCAAAACATGATGTATCGCATTTTCGGCAGTTTCTAACCCTAAAAGGAGGTGTTTTTCGACTTATGTTTCTTAGAACTTTAGTTTTCATTAGATATGAGGAACCGTCTCTTAAATTTATGACACGCAGTTCCTCAACACCCTGTATAGGAAGAGATGTGCAGTTTAAAGTGAGTTCTGAATTGCTGGCGTTGTGTCTAATGTTTTCTAACTGAGAATTAAACTCGAGATCTTACGCACCAAAAGTACACTTTCTAACCATTAGATAAAAAATGAGAGTTAAGATAAACATAATAGTTCAACAAAAAATAATATATGTATAGTATTGTAGCGCCTTTCTAATAATTTCTAATGCATACGCATTTGCTATATGAGGCACTAATAGACACAAATAATAACTGAAATTCAAGAATAAATGGATGTTAAAACTCGGCCCAAAGAAATGTTGAATCAGTAATGAGAGAATAATCCCTGCGCTTTCTGGTTATTTTATCTCATTCAATATTGAGAGTTTAATTAGTGAAAACACATTTTGCGATGTAAAAGAAAGTCCTCACAACTACAAAAGGGACATTCAGAGCACAAGAGAATCAAACCCAATTACCAAAGTTGTAAGAAGAAGATGCATAAAGTTTGTGGGGTACGTTTATAAGTGCATGGAAAAGTTTTACATTTTATGAATTATTTACAATGTATGTACATGAATTTATTAAGCTCTGAAAAGAGGTTCAAATAAAGATGGGAAAGGTGAAATAATCCAATATGACCAAAAGTGACCCAATATTTCTTTTCCTGAAGCTTTAATCCTATCCCTAATTCTAACCGAAATACCCCTAACACTAGTGCGTTCTGGACCTTCTGAAACTGGAAATCTATTCGACACTTCATTCTGATATATCTTTCTTGCCTGCCCCACCTGTAGTTTCTTATATTGAACCTTTCCGTTTTCATATGCTGAATATTTTCTTTTTTCAACAACCTCTCTCTTATCATCACTGCTATCAGGTAGTGATCAGTGATAGGGTTGACTCAGCGCCCCTATACGACCCAACATTAATTATGCTAGACTGTATTCTTCTATCTACGTACTAAAACGTGATCAATTTGATTGTGTTTAGCCATCTGGTGAGGACTAAGTATATTAATAAATGTCGTGATATGGGAATTTTGCACACTTCACGATAAACTTTCCAGATGTTGCAAACCCAATTACAATCAAACTAACACCGTTGTCAATAATGTCCTTATGTAGATTTTCGTTTTCTATAATCGATTTGAAAATATTCTCTTGTGCATTCGCATTGAGACCCCTAATAAAGTTTTTATCTGGCATCGCGGAGTTAGTCAAATTCACGTCCTGCTTCTTCGTAAAACTTATATCTTATATCGTCATTCTTATCTTCTGATGGAACATGTACATTTAGAACAATGATATCGCACGAAAATAAAGTCTATCTCATTAAGAAATTTAACACGTTTAATTGCTGATATTATTCATTTTATTCATTTCATTTATTTCCTTCCCCATAAAATAACATAAATTTTCTGGCCTGCATCGCTCCATTTCCTTCCCACGTAACTTCCTCAACTCCTACCAGATCCATCTTATATTTTCCTATTCACTCGTTACGGATTTTAACACTTCTATCATATAAAGACTTCTTATATTTTATACAGAGGGATCAATCGGTAAGTACATGACGCCTCCTGTGTTTGAGAAGTACATACTTTTCAATCAATTGATAATAATGCAGTAACAAAAAACGTGAAACTCATGACGATGGAGCATCTCGCCCCCCTGATAACATTCGAAAAGACACTACTGAGTTTACGTTCCAATTCTCATGTCAACTTTATTTTGCTGTGATCGTGACGAGTTATCAGTCCTGGTATTGGGCTTCTCTGAATATTTCTGAGCAACTATCGTTTTTTTTTTCAGGATGAGATTGTCAGCTTCACGCCAAACTCCCGAGCAGGAATTCCACCCTTTACCATCTATCCGTGACTGCTTATTCACTATATTCACAGCTAACCTCTATATCTAGGAGTCTTCCTCTCGATCCGTAACCTGAAGACCCTCAATGCCGTGGTAACAGGAACCTACGAGTATTATTACTGATTAATATTATAACCCAGTTTTACTATAAACAGGAGAATCGTGTTTATAAATTTAATATAACTATGCTACAGCTAGGTTGGAATAAGTATTATATTATATAATGAACTCAAATGCTTCTTGTCTTGTTAATGAAATAACAGAGCTTGTTTTCTGCATACTGGTTCATCGATTCGTGATTATCGTTAGTGATTTTGAATACAAGCGATTCTGTGTTTTGTTTTGAGTATCATCTACGAACGAGAATAACAGAACAAAGAGTGTAGCTGCCAGATTTTATTGCTGGCGGTAGACAATACAGTTACAGGCAATGGAGAATCTTTAGAATGCATTTCTCTACCAGAAATAGCTTTCATTTTCAATTTATCATTCTTGAAGTATCTAATTATACGTTTTCAAAATGTTACTTGCCTCTAAGAGGTCATCCCGTACCCCACATTGACTGGCATAGACAAGCATTTGCTTTCCAGATTTCTAATAATGCCGTTTAATTCTAACAATGAGCGAATGCTTGTTTAGCAACGACAGTAAAATAAAGGAAAATTAACATTATGTATATACAATCTTTAAAAATATATTTCTATGGCTTCAAAAGATGACGTTGGACCAGAATGGATGAATTATTTTGTGTGATTCAGTAAATTCTCGTAAGTATTATTTTTATATAAATGTTATTAAGTATTTTTATTATAACATTTTTATGATATTGACTCACTAAATTTTATTCACGTGATATGATTTTCAACATAATTTCAACGAACAAATAATTTCGCTAAATACAACTCACTGAAAAATCATATTTTAATATTTACTTCGAGGATATAATAGCTCAGTAAGTAAAGTGTCTCTGTGCGATATGTCCCTGGTTCAACTTCCGACCACACGAATTTGTGCTGAACAATATCGTCAGAAAGTCTTTTTTCGGGGTCATCCCGTTTGTTCTTATATTCTCCTTCCACTAAGTATTTTATAACCATTTACTTTCATAATTATCTGTCTCCTTTAGCCTATAGGACATAAACGTAGAACGTAAATCTAGTAATTTCATTTAATACTTTCTCAAGGTTTCATTCCATCTTAAAATATTTCTATAGAAAAATTATTATTTAAAAATAGATTTTTAAATAATGCAACATCTATGATGAACGTATGTATTGCAAGGTTTCACGTGTTCCTATACCACGTGCTGGCTGTAAACACATTCCAGACCAGTGGCGGATGCAGGGGGTGATTGGGGCGATCGCCCCCCCCCCTTACACAAACAGAGGAGAAAACTTTCTTATTATATATATATATAAATAAAACAGAGTTTGGAGCTCTTAAAAGTAGCTCTAAGTGGCAGTATTACAACCTACCTCCCCCAGAAGTCCGTCCTGGATCCGCCCCTGTTTCAGCCACGAATAAGATGACGTCAAATTTCGCCAGTGATCGCAAGTGACTAAGATTCAAGCAGCCAACAACTTTTCTGCATAAAAAGGAGATATGGCACTACCAATTAATTACACTACTAACTCTCTAAGACGCCTAGTCATTGTGACCGTCTTAATTCCCTCTCTAAGACGCATGGTCATTGAGGAACATGTATTCTGCACTCTCCAAGACGCATAGTCATTGAGAGTTCCCGTTCCCCTTTCTAGGACGCGTGGTCATTGAGAGACACTTATCCAACACGCCCTAAGACGTATGGTCATTGGGAATCTATAATTCACCAACAAATTACCAAGTCATTTAGAGAAACTTCTACTTGTTTGTAATATTTATTATTATTATACAAAGGGAAACTTTTGTGATAGAAGGTGAATGGAAAGTTGAATCTGCCGTGGACCATCTTTCAGCTTTACCCTAAAAGACAAACGTATTTACAATATTCAATAAGATTTTACTAAGAAGTTAAAAATAAGACTCACAAAATGTATACCCAATAAATATTGTAGGTTTGCATAGGTCACGTGATCTCGACAATGTAGCCAAAGTCGACTCTCTTGAAGGCGAGATAGGTGGTGAGAAATGGCCTATATTGTAAGGATTGATCTTGCATGGTCGTCTCTGCACCTTTCAATTCCACCAAATTAAAGTCCCGGCTATGGTTAGAACCCCACGTTAAAAGTATGATTTATCCTTCATAACATTGATGTTACAGAAGAATGTGAAATATAAAAACCAGCTCAACAATTTTGCCCTAACATAAAAATACCTGCTAGTTAATTGTGGTTAATAAATGAGACAGAATATAATTAGCTAATTTAATATCTAGTGAATGTGAAAATCTAGGTAAGAAATATACTTATTTGTTGACTAGGAACGAAAACAACTATAGCAGATGACATAAAAGAAAGAATATATATACGACAGTAAGATATCCATAAGGCCAATGATGATAGAAATACATTTTCTCTAGCATTTCTCAGAATGAGAAGAATACAGAAAATGGAATACATTTGGCAAAACGTGAAAGGAAAGAAGAAAGAGAAAACTTCACTTGAAGGTCTTATTCTTCCACTACGTAAAGCATGAAAAGATGATTGCAGCGAGAAGACTTTCACAGTGTTAGAAAGAGAAAGAAATAAAAAGCGATACGTAAGAAGAAAGAGAGAAAAGCAATGACACGTGCTTTATAACAAAAGACTTCGAGATGTAATTCTACGTGCTGAAAGGGGCCAAAGTAGAGGAACCTCAGACGAACAAAAAAGAGAAAAAAGAGTATTCTGTTAAAGAAGGTGAAAGAATGAAAAAAAAAGAAAAAGTGCATGCTAGTCTGAAGGTGAAGTAGCGTGGACACAAAGCAAGGGTGAGCAATACGTCAAAGTATTGCGACAGGTTTCTTCCACAAAAGATTAGCCACTCCAAAGACCATGGGCTCCCCAATATAGTGGACGTCAGGAGATGTCCTCCTTCCTTTACTGTTCTCCAACGCTTCCTTTTGACATTTACCAGCTTCCGCTCTTTCTTTCCATTATTCATCACGTTCTCGACGTATGTTTACTTCTCACATACGTTTATTTACAATCTTCTTTTCCTTCCATTTTATGTTTTAAACTCAAAGGGAAAAAATATGTGTTTCTATCCTCGTTTTGTTCAGTAGCTTTTCAGTTTAATGGAAATATTGAAGAACGAAAATTGTGTTGGTTGGTTATACATACAAAATATGCATGCAAAATATTATGCTCTGTAGGGCAAATAAGACGGCGGTGATAAGAAATGAATGAAATGGTGGAATGAAGAAAGTGGCAGGAAACGGGAGAATCCCAAGGAAATCTACTCACATGGTGTTTATAAACCACAAAACTCACTTAGTGCGAGCTGGGATCGAACCACGAACCCTAGAAGTGAACGTTCTAACACTGAACCACCGCAGCACCACACAAAATATTCAATTGTAGGTTGTATCTTTAAGAGCAAGGCCCAGATGCACTAACGTAAGCAGGATTTTTAAAAAATAAACACATACGATTTTACTACCGTTATTATGAGTTTTCTTAAAATAAATTCTTACCAAATACACAGTAGAAGCTCAGTTCTAAAAGATTTAAGTGCAAGCTGATTATGAAGAATTGTCACCCCAAAGAGAAAGAAAGAAAGAAAGAGAGAGATGTCCATTATCTTAAAAAGTAATGAAATACTGTTTAAATTTGAGCAAGCAACATTGTTAAAGGAATTAAGAAAAAATGGACATGAACTGTTTTTTGTTTGTTTTTTAATTAATAAGTATAAAACAGAGAATATTTTCTACAAAACTCTTACAGTAGAGATACAAATTCAGCATGTATTTAAATTATAATAATTCATATTGAAACACAGTAAAGTTCCGAATTTTGAACATTATTTGAGTGAATTTTTCGGAAATTTTTAAACAAAATTTCTTACAGAATATAAAGAAAGATAGTACAAAAATAGAATATGAGGGGGTGGTTCAATGATAGACTGCTTATCACTGGTGCAAACTGTCCTTGGTTTTATCCCATGTGATTTGATAGGAGAAAACATCCTGTCAATGAGTTTACTTGGGGTTCTTGTGGTTTCTCCCAAATTCTTGTCACCAATCCCTTCATAATCAATCATTTCCGTTAATAGTCCTTCCTTTTTCTTCAGCCTTAAGGAAAAGGAATTGTAACATTTTAAAATTAGGTAATATAATAACTGCGTTATCTTTTCATACGTGACATGAATATATTCTCTACTGTAACATTTTGTACAAAATTTTATTTATTTTTTTTTTTTTTTACTGTTCTAGGTTAAATATAATCTGACTTCATGTTAGTGATCCTTTTGAATTGTAATCATCTCCGAGGTATAGCTGACACTTAACATTTGAGCATGAGTTATGAGCGTGTAGGCTAAAGAGGACTACGGATGATAATCTAAAGCAATGGTTTCCAATTACTATAGTATTCGCGCCGAGTCGTGAAGCTTGACCTAGATCTATCGATTTCACCACCCAATAGAACGCGAGGGTGTGTTCCAGTCGTCAACCCCCACCCATCAAATTTTGTCAGTGTCGTCTCTCGCGCTACACGGAAAACATCTCCCAAGAGTACAGTGCAGGGCCGTGCTGGGATACTAATGAGGGCGGTGGACAAGTCTACTAAAAGGGCGCCCATACAAACGGGAATATATATATATATATATATATATATATATATATATATATATATATATATAGAGAGAGAGAGAGAGAGAGAGAGAGAGAGAGAGAGAGAGAGAGACTTTGAAAGAACGTATGGGTGCCATTTTATATGAAAATCACCACCAAATTTGTTTTAGTATTAACGTAAATAGCTAACCTCGAATCAAAATCATCTTTACTACAGAAAAGCTTTTTAGTTCCTGTAATAATAGGCCTATTTCTGTCAAATAAAAAGAAGCTAAATGTATCAACAACTTAATATAGCACGCCTATGGACGCAAGAGGTTCATTGCCGCCTTTACAAAAGCTCTCCATTGATTTCTGTCCTTAGCCAACTGATCCCAGTTTCTACTTTATATTTCAATCTCTGCGAGAACCATTTTAATATTGTCCTCTCATCTGCGCCTCGGTCTTCCTAACGGTCATTTTCCTATTTGAATTTCCTGTTACAACTTCGAAAGCGTTTCTAATTTCTTCCATTATGGCTAAATAACCTGACCATTTGAGCCTCCTAAACTTGATGACCCTAACAATGTTTGGTAAACGGTATAAAATTATGCAGTTCCTCCTTATGAAGTTTCTGTCTTTCCCCATTCCCGATCCTTTTGGAGTTCGAATATTGGTTTAAGAATCTTGTTTTCAAATGCTTTCAGTCTGCGATTTTCCCTCAGAGTCAGTGACCGTGTTTTGCAACCATACAGCACAACAGGCATGATTATCGTTTTATATTTTGAGCTACAAACTCCTCAACAGAATTACCGACAACAAAAGATTTTTAACTAAATAATAGCACGAAATCTCCGCTTTCAGTTGACATCAAATTTTTTAGTGATTATGGTTTTGGTCTGTTAATAATGATCCTAGATATTTGAAAGTATCCACTTTGTCGCAAGAAAATATAAGTTGGTATTTTAACGCATCCACAAAATGAAGAATTACGATCCCGCCAAACTTCCGTTAATTTAGTTTTCTCTGCATTAACTTTTAAGCCTATATCCTTGCAAGCGTTAATTAAGATTTCTGCATTCCTTTCTATTATTCTATCATTCCCTATTAAATTTACATCATCAACATACGCCATAACCTGGCAAAAACAATTCAGCTCTAGAACCTAATTGCTATCTTTGATTTTCCTTATAGTGTTCTCCAGAACAAAGTTAAATAATAATGACGACAACGCATCTCCTTGTTTCAGGTCATTCTCAACGTGAAAGCTCGTGAACAAGAATTTCCCTACTCGAAAGTTACTTTGGGATTCATTTAAACATATCTTAATTAATCTACCTTTTCCGGTATTGCAAATTCTGTAAGCATGTTATACAATGTTTCCCTCCTACCAGAGTCTAAAGTCAATAATTGATGTGTCAGGATGTTGTATTCTCTCATTTCTTTTCAAGTATTAGTCGAATGGTAAATATCTGTTCGATAGTTGATCGATTTTACCTAAATCCGGGCTGATAATCTCCAATAATTTCATCTGCGTATGGAGTCAATCTTGCTAATACAATGTTTAAGAGGATTTATTGGATGTTGACAGAAGAGAAATGCCTCGATAATTATTAAATCTGTTTTGTTGCTTTTCTTCTGAACTGGAACAATGATTGATTCTCTTCACTCTTGTGGTAATTCGTCATTGTTCCAGATAAAGAGAATTAGTTTGTGTATCTTGCTCTATAATTTTTCCCCTCCAACTAAAATTAAGTCAACCAGAATTTCGTCTACACCCGGAGATGTGTGTTTAATTTTTTTTTAAATAGCGATTTCTATTTCTGTCTGGTTAGGTTCTGGAATATACGGTTATGCTGCATGCATTTCACTTTCTCCACCCCATTAGTTTTTGGCTATGTGTTAAGCAAATCGTCAAAGAAATCTGTCCATCTATTTAAGATGCTATCTGTATCAGTGCGAACAGCTACTTTAGGTTTCTTTAATATATAAGCACGAACTTGATAGCCTTTCTTAAGTTCGTTGATGCATTTATACATGTCCCGAATGTTTTTGTTTTCACTATTATCTTCAAGTTAATTAATTTTAACTTTCAAAAGTCGCGTTTCTTTGTTCTAAAAGTTTTAGAAGTTTTCTGCCAGATGCCAATGAAATTTTATGTAATTATTTCGTTCGGATTTTGTAGCCAACGCTGTTTCTTCTGTTTTCTCTTCTCTGCTACTTTAGTACATTTCTGGTTGAACCATGGTTTGTTCCTACGTATTTCTGCGTGACCCAATATTTCTTTTCCTGAAATTTTAATGTTATCTCACATTTCAACCAAGTATCTTGAACACTATTGCACTCCGAACCTTCTAAAACCGAGAATCTATTCGACACTTCAATCTGGCTCCCCTCTCACCTGACTCTCCTCCATTTAAAAAGAATTAAACCGCTTCGTTTTCAGATATTGAATATTTCCTTTATTCAACGATAATCTCTCTTTTACTATCACAATCAACTCCTCTGAACGACCGAACATCAGTTGTGCTAGACTGTTCTTTTCTGTCTACTAAAACATGATCAGTTTGAATATGGGTTTTTCCATCTAATTGAAGTCCAAGTATACGTATTTATGAAATTCGCGATGTTGGAATTTTGTAATCTTCACGATAAGGTTTCTGCATATTGCACAATTCTGGATATTGCAGAGTCTAACGCCGTTGTCACAACCTTCCTTATGCAAACATTTATTCCCTATAATCGGTTTGAAAATACCCTCTCGTCCTACCTTCGCATTGAAACCGCCTAACAGAATTTTCATATGATATTCCACGAGATGATCAAATATCCGTTCTATTTTTTCGTAATAACTGTATTTTTTTTAAATCGCCATCCTTATTTTCTGTTGGGGCATGTGCATTTAAAACAATAATATTACACCACCGACCCTTAAGGGAAGTAAAAGAAAATCTATCATTAACAAATTCAACCTATGTAATTGCCTATTGTGAACGGAAAGCCCTGTTTCTAGTTGGTAATTTTTAATTTGTTCCCCGTAAAAGCACGTAAAATTTCCCGATTTGACTCCTCTATTTCCTTCTCATCTAACTTTCTGATATCCCACTAGGTCCAACCTCCATTTCTAAACTCAATTTTTACAAATTTTAACGCGCCTGTCCTATAGGAACTTCTTATATTTCATGTTCCAGATCTCATGTCGATTTTACTTTGCTGAGTTCGTGCCAAGTTATCAGTTCTGATCAGAAAATTCTGCGAACTTATCTGAACAATCCTTTTTTTTACAGGGTGAGGTTGTTAGCCTCATACCAAATTCTCAAGCTGGATTATCACCCCTTGTCTGTCCGCGACTGCTTACTCAGTATATTCGCAGCTAACCTCTATATCTCAGAGGCCTTCTCCTCGATCCACAACTTGAGGACGCGCCGTGCCGTGGTGACAGGAAGACCACATTTTATGGAAATTAATACAGCTATATTTCAGAAATACAAAAGGTACTGATTATCCGAACACTGCTTTAAAACACACAGGAACAATCAATATGGTCGGATATATGGATGCATATTAAGACTGTGAAAGCTTCGATGCCGCAAAAATCGTAAATTACAGAATAGTGTCAGTGTAGTATTACGTAAATGCATCGTACGTTTGACTATCCGAACTATTCTTGATGTATCACATTGTTTCGTTTCATAGATATATAACTTTATAATATTTTTGTAAGTGATTATACTCTTTACCTGTTCTCTGACAATAACAACTGTATGAATTCATAATACAAAACTGAAATACAGAAGAATAAAATAGAAAACAATGTGATATTTCGCAGGGCATCTTATGTAAAGGGCGCTTGTATTCTTCACAGGTTCTGTACTACCAGTCAGTGTTTGTATTTATTACACAAAGCTCGTATACAGGATAACTAAAACCACTTATCTATAATGTGATGTTTCGTAGGGCGCCTTATGTAAAGGGCGCACTGTACCTTTCACGGGTTCTTCGCAAACAGTAACTGTGTGTATTTATTGTACAGAACTGTGCTATACAGAAGAGTAAATAAAATCGTTCATCTTTGATGTGGTCTCGGAAGGGCGCCTAATGTAAAGGGCACACTGCACCTTTCACGGGTCTTTTTACCAACAAAACTGTAAGAATTTATTACTAAAAACTTATACCTTTATTTATACTGTGATATTTCGGAGGGCGCACCGGGACACGTCCCGGTGTCCCGGTGGGCCAGCACGGGCCTGGTACAGTGTTGTCGGTTTGGCGCCAAGTTCCGTTTCGTTAATTGTCTTTTCTTGCGTTATATTTTCGTTGTTACTATTCGTGTTATTATTACCGTTTTAGAATAATTGTTACAGTGGTTATTGTTGCGCAGTGTTATTATTGATATTTTTAAAATGCTTTTTTAAATACTCATTTATTATCTCTTCAAAGTTTGACAACATTGTTGGTTAATTTCAGCGTTTGACGTTTCCCCAAGTGTACGCTCGGAAAGCGACTCCACGAATTGTACCGAAGTTTTCCGATACATCGGAGCTCATACAAAATATTGCTGTGATTGGTTTAGAGCCTAAGCTTCACGACTGGGCGCGAGTACTATAAAGAGTTGCGCACCAGCTTTTTAAGGCAAAATATGGACGCATACATTTAAATTTTGGTATATGCGTAGAAATAGCAGTTGAAATGTAGATAGCAATATTAACAGCAATTAAATTATAAACTTTTATAATCATACAACACATAATGGCCTAGGTAATTATTTATATTATTTTTTACAAATATGAGATGTAAATAATACCACAGATTTCTAGGGTCAGCGGATCACAAAATTGCAAGAATTGGTCTAAGGAAGCCCAAGTCAATAAAAATACAAAGAACAAAGAATAAAATTTTCTACCACCCATTTACGGTTCCCATTACGGAATGTATACTGCTGTTGTAGACCTTTTCTTGTTTTCAAAATTCCAAAATCCCTGTCACAATATAGGAAGTACAATCAGGTAACAGAAAATTGTGTTGTGCATCATTAAAAGTCCACTACAATGTCGTTTGCATCAAGAGTGGGAGGAGTGGCATGCAGCTAGAACATATCAGGTTCTTGCACGCTACAAGTGTTTAATCCTAATTCCTGTTCGCCCCAGCTTTTGGTGGACTTGTAAACTTCCCACAACTCTGAATTTTTTACAGGAAGTACAATGACATCTGGAAGCTTCATGAATGGGGATGACTCGCTTTTCACAAAAATGTCACATATCAGGTTCTTGCATGCACCCACAGAAATATCATTGATATAGAAAACAACAACAGTAATGAGCACTTACATACTTTTTGTTAAGTGTGAATTTTAACTTCTTTCGCCTTCTAACGATAGCGGCATTCGCCTTCTAACGAGGTTGGGAGCCTTGACCGGACTAACCGTTCATCCTACTTTATTTTACTTCACAACAACGAATTTCCAGTTGAATTTCTAAACAAAACACCTCCTAGAGTATGACGTCATTCCTTAATACTTTGACCCCCTTCTGCTCAAAAACACAAAACACGCTTTGTTGTGTGTTATGGTATTCTAGAGGAGTAACTATTCCCAAAATTTCAGACTTTTATTTTATCCAGGCCCTTGGAGATATTTCGACAGTGAAAGATGCCAAATTGGCATTTTTCCCCAAGTTGAAAATTTTTTTCCAGGCCTTTTTGAGCAGCTACAGGTCTGCAAATTTTTGTGTATGAGGTTATGACCCCGGACTACATGCACGCACAAATTCAGACCTCTACGTTAGTTGTTTCCTCTTCCCAAACATGTCTTCAATGTCTAAAAATGTTGCTACGTTAGGCCCTGATTTCACCCCTTTCAAGTGGATCTCGACAAAAATGTTGAGGACAATGTTTTAGCTGTGTACAAGTTGGAGACGTTCAGTTATTTTCATTTCGGTAGGACAATTACATGCTGAGATATTCAAAAAATGTAAACATCTAAACTCGAGGAAACACAAAATGGCGACAGTCGCTGCGTTGCCATGCGATTAATTGTGGTTTTGAAGTACTCTTATATCGACTTAACATTTCTGAACAAATTAGATTTTTTTAAAAAAAGATCGAGCGGCAATTTTCCTTCTTTTTGTCAATCACCTAGCATGGGTTGACCCTATATCCAACATTCGATCTCAATCTCACTGCTCGTTTCAAAAGTAACATGGCATTTCTAGACATCTTCTACGTTCTATCTTCGCACTTTGCTCTCATTTATCTTCCATCCTGTATAGGTCCTGCTACTAAACACCCTCTTTTTCTGTCTTTTTTTTTGGGGGTGGGGGGGGCAATGCTGAATCCAATGGTAGCAATCATTTTCAGCAATTGAATTAACCGGAATGGTCCGTTGTTAAGTTATAAAAGAGAAAGTAGAAAACCCAAGAAGACTTGAAAATTAGTTGTTAAATGAAATCTAAAAGAGATAGGAGTAAGTGAAGATTTAGCAAAATCAGCATTAGCCTGAGAGATTAGAATATCCTGTCTTGTCCCCTTCTGATGATTATTATGATGAGAATTTGTAATTTTATTTTGAGGACACTTAAATAGAAATATTATTATTCTGAATACTGTTAATTAGTTCTTGATTACAGTGAGAGAGAGAGAGAGAGAGAGAGAGAGAGGATGTAATTAATATATATGATTTATCTTCAAGTATTCAAAACAACAATTTAATGTGCACCAAATCTCTTTATGGAGGCATTTAAATAACGTTGAATAACTAATATTGCTAATAGTTATATTTATTTTTTTAATGAGGTATTGAATGTAACGATTGTCCCTTCTTATTCCTCGCATTCAAAATCAAGTTGGCAGAAAAGAATATACAATGCATCCCTTTTGTTCTTCTTCGTTTCATCCCCGTACAGAACAGAACACACGGAATATTTATAGTACATTGTTTATTAGTTAAATATTCATAACTGAATCGTTGTCAGTAGAAACAATATGAATACGTACAAAGGGATAAAACAATTGTTCATGTGTAAATATGGATCGACGTCAGGCTAAAACAATTGTCATTATAACAATGAATCTCGCAACGAGTCACCAGATAATATCAATAATTCAAAAGAATAACCAATTTCCCTTTCCTTATATGAATAGAACAGGATGGAAGAGAGTACTTATTTTCATGTTAAAGTAGCTAATATGTTTTAGAAAGCATATTTCCAACAACATAAATGATTATAATTTTGTCGTTACAGAAATACAGAAAGGACTATTAAAAACTGTTTATATTACTATTTAAAGAACATATTATGAAATTATAATTTTTTAAGTTATTTACCACTTAATTTGTTTTATATCCTTTTGCCAGTTACTCTGGAACTTTGTAGCACCTAAAATGCAAATATATTAACTGAAACAACAAGAATTTTAGGAAAACTAAAGAATGCATCAAAAGATTATTATCTTGGTCAACAATTAGTTTTTGGATCAGGGACTCCAAAATTTTTGCGCGGCATCTAAATCGAGTTTTCGTATTTTCAACGGAATAAGCACATCATACTGAGTTAAGTAATATTATCCATGTTGTATGCCGATCCGAGGTATCGTATAGTTGACACCTCAACATCAAGATACATTAAGTACAAATCGATCAACTACCGATTATTTGCACAATGTTCTCCTTAATTGAAAGACTATTAACAAGAATGCTAGGTTATGCTAATATATCTACTTTACATTTATTAGCATGTCATAAATTTAATTATTGACAATTGAAGATTAGTCCTACGTTACAAAACTATTATCAAATAGAGACAAATGTTATTGTATACTAGAATAAAGTCTAAATCTAAAACCTCTTATTAGAAATACGCATGAAGTTTTGCACTTTGGTTTTTCAGTGGCCAAAATATATTTAGAAAGTACGTAAATTATTCAAGAAAATACGTTATTATGATGTTTGTTTGAGTTTATCGGCAACACAGTGATAAAAAACTCATTCCAGGTGTTAGGGGTTCCTAGTTCGATTTCAGGACAACCGAGTTCGTGGTGAACAACTTTCTGTTCGTGAGACTTTTCCAGGTCATCTTCTTTCCTTCCACATACTCATTCCATCGATTCCTTAATTAATTACCCATCCCCTTTAGTCTAAACGAACATGAACTGTAAAACTAGACATTTCATTTATTTTCATTTATTTCATGATGTTTGCTTATTCTGTACAATTTGCTGGGAAATATGAAAAGCAATGAATTATGATCAATATGTAGCTTAATTGGGAGAGCTGAAAAGAGAACGTCAAAGGTTACTGAATCGTTTTTTTTTTTTAAAAAAAAAGGGATAATTAACATATTTGTTGACAAACAAGAGTGAGTGAAAACAACACACACACATCTAGCAACTAGCAGGGTCACATAGATATGTATCTGTAGAAGACATATGCATTGACGTGTTAACATTGTCACAATATCAGTTTCGTTATGCAATCGTTCGAAAAGTGATATGATAACACAATTCATTAAGCTCATTTGAACTTTTTTCTTCTCTACTATAAAAAATACTAAAGGTTTAATGAAGTGTTAATTAAATGTAATTTTGGAGATAACGCTAAATAGAAAAAAAATACTGATAAATCTCTCGTTGCAGTATATAACTGCTTTTTGTAGTGAGGTTTTGGGCCTGCGTTAGTTATAGTTGGTAGATAAAAGTGTATACACTACCTATAAATGTCTTGTATCAAAACTTTGAATACAATTAACAAATAGAGATATCTTATTAATGATTTTATTTGGCAAAACTCATACATGTATTTATCCTACTTGTCCGTGTGTGCATCTGCCTGGGCGACACAATGTCTCAAGAACTACTCTGTGAATCACTATCAGTTCTGGCCGGAATGTAGAAAGTCGAAGTTTAGAAACGGACTTCCTTGATATTGGTGACAGTCAAACTCAAAGTGGTAGAAACCAAGAATTTTCGGTTTTAACATTGATTACTACAAGCCAAAAACAGTAGACAAAAGCCAGAAGGGGGTTCCTACAATAGATTACACGTCAAAGGAATACATTTCATTTTCATCCTTAGCGCTCTACCCTAAATCAGAAGAGATAGAAAATACTAAAAACACACGATTTCCAAGGGCAGGAAAGCGTTTTATGGAATAGATTTAATATTCTAAGAATAGGTTTCATCTGCTTACTTAATTTCTATCCACAGCTCTCCATGCTGGTCTAGCAGCTACCGCGTGCACCTTTGGTCCACGTGGTTCCCGATTTCATTCCCGGTGGGGAAACATAAAAAAATTAATTTCACAATCATTTACTTGTATTAACTGTCCGTTTCGTTTAACCATAAGAACGTGAGACGTTAAACTAAAATACTCATTTCTCCTCTATCCAAACCGAAAGTGGCAGAAATCAAGTACTTTCGCTTTTAACGTTGATCGCTATAGAGTAAAAATGGTAATGGATAGCGATAAGAGCTTTTCTCTAATCAATTAAGCGTCATAAGAATATATTTTATTTCCACTCGAATCTCTCTATTTAAATCGGACGTCGTAGAAATCCACTTTCACTTTTGGTTTCAATATTAATTGAGAAAATATGACGCCATAAAAACCAAACTCATCAACTTAATGTGCACGTGACATAATTACTGGTTTATCGTACGTCATTATCTGCCAACGATTTAGGGCTTCCCAAAGACTTTCATTGGTAACACACTTTACTCAACACCCACAGCATCATAACACACTTAGGTTAGATTAGCGTTGTTCTTGCTGTTACAAGCAGTGGTTGGTATCCTCTGACTCAGAAGTGATTTTAACTTAAAGTATTAAGAGTCTTCATCCCGGGGAAATTAAAATACCGCTAATTTTACATTAATTATGTGATATCTTCAAATAGATAAAAGATAATCGAAATGTGAAATAAGAGCGCCCTAGACAATATCATTTTACGTGAAAAACCGTTATCACGACTCACTTACCTGCTTTCGATTTCGAGCCATTTTGAAAATCGGCATTTATTTTCGCGTTTCTAAACAGCTGAAAACATAAAGCCACTAGGTGACTTGTGATAACGGTACCTCACTCAAAACAATATTGTCTAGGACGCTCTTGTTCCATATTTCAATTATCTTTTATCTATTTGAAGATATCACATAATTACTGTAAAATTAGCGGTATTTTAATTTCGCCGGGATGAAGACTCTTAAGAGTTTCATGGTAAAGCTATATTCTGCTAAAGACAGTAATTGAGGATGACACGATTGGATGTATCGGATATTCGGAGGAGTTTTTGCAGTAAGAGAAGCTACATACTCTTTTGTTATAAACAACTAAGATTTCTTTGCTACTGTCGAAGTTGCATAGAAACTAGGAAGTGTTATAGATCTTAAGTGTGAAATGGATAGCTACCGTTAAAGTCAAATTACCCGTGAAAATGTTAACAAATTGACAACATTAACGAATTCGACAAAGATAAATCCCTCTAGCTATCTATTACAAAAAAAAATCACTTTCGTTCAAGAGTTGTGTGGAATAACGGAAGAACAAACAGTAAAATCTTGTAAGTTCCTCTAGCATGATCCTAATAAAGTTTGTCGTATAAAGCCTAGACTTTCAGGTCATCTGGTTATCATTAAATTTAAAATATCGCGACTCATATGATGACGCAGCGCGGCGCACTGGTTTGGAAATCCTGAACTACGACATACTACACTCAAATCATTCCATTTATTCCTCGGAATTGATATTTTAAAAAATAGGAACAAAAAGGAAGAAATACGTGAAGGATCTTTGCTTTGGTTCTTCGTTGTAAAATGCTAAGTTAAATAGTTAATAATTTCAGACAATATTATGTTCGTTTAGTATATCTATACATATAAGCTTATACCTTCACTTTAACCACTATTTATGCATACATAGACGAAATAATGTAAAACTATTAAAAAATATCAAAGTAACCTAAGACACTCGAAAGTTTGAACTGCAAAAAATTGAGCTATTTTTCCTGAATTGAGCTTATTTTAGTCTCGACAAAAATTGCGTATCACAAACATAGAGGGAGTTTAATTCTAAACTGGGGAAACTCAAACGTAATTGTTAATTTACAATTTTGCTTCAGTTTCAGAACTTGTAACAGGCGTACATTTACGGTGTTAATATGGGATTCGAACATTATGGATCCGGAAACTGACCTACTGTATTAAAATATTTCAGAATTATTTGACTCTAGCTTTTATTAATTGGAAAGGTATGTACCAAATGTTCGACTGTGTAAGGTACATTTTTTGTTAAATATAACTAAAAAAAAGTACAGGATGTAGCTAATATAGAGTTATAATATTTTCAAATATAAAGAAACGAAGAACTTTTGAAAAAAAATATTTTTAAAGAGTTCAGTTTAATTCCTTCTACGTCCACATGTCCATCCAGCTGCCAAAAAAAAAAAATTCAGGAGTTACTTGATGGATCACCATAAATTTTGGCCAGTATGTAGCGGTTTATAAGTAAGAAATGGAGTTCATTGGTGGGAGTGATTCATTCACTTGATCCCAAGATATGAACATTCAAAAAAAAAAAAAAAAAAAAAGGGGGTTCCCCATGTATATCTATTGGAGTATTATGAATATCATCTTTCTTTGATAGACTACTCCACAGTGCTGCTGAGATTAGCGGGTTAATATAATGCCCAGGAAACAAAATGCTAATCTCTGCGTAGGATAAAAAGCTAAAATGGAACTAAAATCACTTTTACCAAGACAACTCCAGAAACAAATATTTTCTGTTGTCAAATATTCATTCATACTACCGTATATTTCATTCAATTTGAGACAAAATATTATATTTATGCCTAGGCTTGGTAAAATTTAGTTTGCTAAGGAGTTGGTTTACCAAAATTCCTCACGTGGTGTGGCACTGATACTTATTAACTTTTACAGATAATTAAACGGAGAAGATGAAATGGTCTCGAAAAATGATTGTGTTTTATGTAAAAACTGTTATCAGGTAAACTAGAACTACTACACGTGAATGATAAGAAAACTGTACACGTGGGAACACAGTAAAACCTCGTGCATGGTATATGAAGCATGTGTGATCATCCTGGCTGCCCGAGTGGAGGGCAAAAAAGGCAGTTGCCCCCTGGATTTTCTAAGGGTGTTCAGTTCTTGGGTTCACATGTCAAAACAAATTTGCTCTCACATTCTATAGTATTAATATATTTTATATTAAATACTATAGTACTGTAGTTAATAAGGATAGTGACTAAACAACTGTTGTTTTACATTATGCACATTATGTGCTTGTGTGCATAAAAATATGTAAATGGGTGTAATCGCGATTGTGTTGTATTTCAGTCTTTTGCCCTCCTTGGAATCAATCTTTGTTAAGTTATTGTTTCCTGACATTCAGTTAAGTGAGAGCATTTAGTACAAATAGTTACCGACAAATAAAGTACCACACACATACACATAAACACATATATACAAAGTACACTTAGAATAAAACTCTAAGTTCCGTAGATGGGTGATTTCTGCGACGTGGACATAGAAAAATTTGTCGAACACTGTGATAAATGTTTAAACAAACACGATAACTATGTAGAAAAAAGCTTAATGTGTACAGAGGAAATAAACTAAAATGTATGACACTACATTTAATAGTTTTGTTTCTATTCACAATCTGAACCTTGGTTAAAAGATAGCCCTCGTTAACCGTAAAATAAACCCAAATAAGGAGAAATCTTATCAACTGAATATATTTTAGTTAATTTTAGTTAATGAGAGTGAACTGCGAATTCTATAGAGATTCAAAATGAATACCAAAAATCTACCATATCGCGGACCCCTGAAGTTAAGATAATAAAAACTCTGATATAAACTCATCATTAAAAGTAAGTGGAAACTTGTCCTTAAGTTTTCAAAAAATATATTTTTAAGGAGGAAAAAGATAATTTCTATATTTTTCTCCTTATTAAAATGGACGTTGTGTGGGCCTTGTAACACTTGCAAACAACTGAACCATTAGAAATTAATTTTCTGTCTACTGTACTGTACACGGATTTAATTTGAAAACGCTGCAAGACGAAGATTGAAAATAGTTCCTGTCCGTTACTTAAAGATAAAATAGAATATCAGTAACGTGTTGCGCACAGGAAGGGGAAGAGGTCTCTCCATATCTAAAATAGAAGTAGAAAGATAGGAAAATATATCCTGTAACAAAACAAATATCCTTGCTGGATAAAATATATGTCCGTATTAAGAAGGTGTCCCTTAATAGAAGTTTAATTATATAAGCTATTTTAAATGTATATATGACACGACGATAGTTTGAACACACTGGAGAAATCGCTAGGGCGAAATTTTGCCCCGCGAGAGTTTGGACGGCTTGGTTTTGTACTAGGCGAGATTTCGGCTCTCGAGTTTTCAGCAAGGTGAGATTTTGTTCCGCGAGAATTTGCAAGGCGAGATTTTGCTCCAGAAAGTTTTACTCTGAAAGTTTAGACTTCGCTTCAGCTTATCCTAGCAAGTTTAAAGAAATTGTATTCTGTGTCCTATTCTTGACTGTATAATGCTGTTGAATCGTTTCAGTTTTTTAAAATAAGTGTTTACATTTGAGGTAAAAAAAACTAGTTTTCTATGTGACGTAAATTACGAGTAAATTACACCAATTTAGGTAAAAGACGTAAGAGTAAATTACCTTGCATATCCTGCTAATGAACACAAATGAATGTTTTGTATTAAGGGTCTTCACTACAGTCAAATTAAACTACCGCAAAGTTTTGAGTTTTTCTGTAATATCTTCAAAACAAATAAAAATATTCGAAAAGCAGAAACGTAGTGAACTAGACAATATGATTTTGTATGTGATACCGTTATTACAACTCATCTGTCTGCTTTCGATTTACAACTGTAGATAGATATAGAATTTTTTGTGGGTTCTATAAATAGCAGCATACCAAAAGCATCTAGGTGAATTGTGGTAAAGGAACCACATGCAAAATCGTATTTTCTAGTTCACTACGTTTCTGTTTTTCGAATATTTTTTATTTGTTTTGAAAATATTACAGAAAACTCTAAAATTAAAGGTAGTTTAATTTTTCTGAAATCATACATAACTAAATATAAATGAACGAAAAACGAATAGCAAACATTGTATCAGTTTTACCCAATGATAACGCAACAATAAACAAGTTTTGCATCTTTTCCATATTATGTTTCTGTGGCAAAAAATGTTGCACGTAAATGAAAGATCATTTGTTTGATGTCATATTGCAGCAGTTCTACTCAACAATACAAATAAATGTTGTACAAAAATGAAATGAAATCTTTTAGTTTAACGTCCCACGCTTATGCCGGCTAGGCTAAAGGAGACGGTGATTATGAGAAATGAATGAAATGGTGGAATGAAGAAAGTGGGAGGAAACGGGAGAACCCCGGGAAAACCCACGCACACGGTGTTTGTCCACCACAAAGTTCACTTGGCGGGAGCAGGGTTTGAACCCGGGGCCCCATGCACCACAAATAAATGTTGTATTTACTTTAAAATAGAATGTTCAAATGTATATTTACATATATTTAGCATCCTACCCTGTTTTTAAATACCTCATATACTGTACATCTTTTAAAAAATTGCAGTAAACCGTCAGGAAGCTGGAATTTGCAGAGCCATATAAACATTTGTAGAGCAGAGTAAAAGTGTTAAATTATTCATTAATTAAAAAAACTAGGGATAAGCTTAGTGAAGAATTTTAAAAAGTTTACTTTTAAAAATCGACGGTTTGTTAAACAACTGGAAAACCCAATACATAACACAGATTTTCCCAACCAAAGACTAAAATAAACGTTCTTCATTTAATTCAGCGAAACCAACCAAAGCTTAAAATAAATTTTCTTCACCTAATTAATTCAGCGAAACAGAAGAAAGATAGAAAAACACTTAATAGAAGGTAGGAAACTAGGTATACAGTAAACACAACTCTGAAAATAGACAGATCTGTATTCTCAAGTTCTTTAACTACATACCTAAGAGTATTTTGTTTAGTTAATACAGTATCAGGCGGGAAACTTCCAAAACTTTTAGAACAAAGAAACGAGATTTTCTAAAAGCTAAAATTAAGGAACTTGAAGATAATAGTAAAAATAAAAACATCCGGGACATGTATAAGGGAATCAACGAATTTAAGAAAGGCTATCAACCTCGTGCTTATATATTAAAGAAATCTGACGGTACAGTTCTCACTGACACGGATAGTATCTTAAATAGATGGAAAGATTTCTTTGACGATTTGCTTAACACGCAACCAAAAACTAGTGTTCGTGGAGAAAAGGAGATACACACCGCAGTACCGTATATTCCAGAACCCAACCGAACAGGAGTAGAAACCGCTATAAAGAAATTAAAGAAACACAAATATCCGGGTGTAGATGAAATTCCGGCTGAGTTAATTTTAGCTGGAGGCGAAAAATTGTGGAACAAGATTCACAAACTCATTCTCCTTATCTGGAACAAGGAAGAATTGCCACAAGAGTGGAAAGAATCAATCATTGTTCCAATCCACAAGAAAGGCGACAAAACTGACTGTAATAATTATCGAGGCATTTCTCTTCTGTCAACATCCTATAAAATCCTTTCAAATATTCTGTTAGCAAGACTGACCCCATACGCAGATGAAATTATTGGAGATTATCAGTGCGGATTTAGACGAAATCGATCAACTATCGACCAAATATTTACCATTCGCCAAATACTCGAAAAAAGAGTGTGAATACAATACCCCGGTACATCAACTATTTATTGATTTTAGAAAGGCCTACGACTCGGTTAGGAGAGAAACATTATACAACGTTCTTACAGAACTTGGAATACCGAGAAAGCTAATTAGATTAATTAAGATATGTTTAAATGAATCCCAAAGTAAAGTCCGGGTAGGAAAATTTTTGTCCACGAGCTTTCACGTCGAAAATGGCCTGAAACAAGGAGATGCGTTGTCGCCATTATTATTTAACTTCGTTTTGGAATACGCTATAAGGAAAATCAAAGATAGCAACCAGGGCTTACAGTTGAACGGTATTCACCAGGTTATGGCATATGCTGATGATGTAAATTTAATAGGAGATGATAGGAGAACAATAGAAAGAAATGCACAGATCTTTTTAAACGCTTGCAGGGACATGGGTTTAGAAGTAAATGCAGAGAAAACTAAATACATGGAAGTGCGTCGGGACCAGAATACAGCAAATTATGGATGCGTTAAAATACTAAATAATACTTTTGATAAAGTGGATACTTTCAAATATCTAGGATCAATATTAATAGAGGAAAATCATATTCACGGAGAAATTAAATGTCGACTAAAACCAGGGAATTCGTGTTACTATTCGGTTCAAAATCTCTTGTCGTCGCGAATTCTGTCGAGGAATTTGAAACTTAAAATATACAAAACGATAATCATGCCTGTTGTTCTGTATGGCTGCGAAACATGGTCGCTTACTCTGAGGGAAGAACATAGACTGAAAATATTTGAGAACAAGATCCTGAGACGAATATTCGGACCCAAGAGGAACGAGAATGGGGAATGGCGGAAACTTCATAACGAGGAACTACATAATTTATATGGTTTACCCAACATTGTGAGGGTCGTTAAGTCTAGGAGGCTTAGATGGGCGGGTCATGCAGCTAGGATGGAAGAAAGTAGAAACGCTTTCAAAGTCTTGACTGGAAGACCAATCTTAAAACGACCATTAGGAAGACCTAGGCGCGGATGGGAGGACAATATTAAGATGGATCTCGCAGAGATTGGAATACAAAGTAGAAACTGGGTGCAGTTAGCTAAGGATAGAAGTCAATGGAGAGCTTTTGTGAACGCGGCATTGAACCTCCGGGTTCCATAGGCCATAGAGTTAGTTAGTTAGTTAGTTTTAATACAGTATTGCATATTATTGGTTATTTTGCGTTGTTTGTGTAGAGCGGATATTCCAAACTGGATGCTCCATGAAGTTACAGTTTCCTGTTCGGTTTCCGAATAATTCCCTCGCACAGAACAAGGAGCAGGTAGGAAATGTGGATTCAAAGCTAATCGAACACTGCCAATCTTGTTGTACTCCATTCCACCTAATTCATCCCTTCCCTCTCTTTGGCTTAACCTGTTCTCTTTCTCCTGCCTCTGCCTTCTACGTCACACTTTCGGGAGTCGGAAATGAATATTATTTTGGTTAAAATCCTTTTAAGTACTGAGATAACATCATAAACGTGATTGCAGTTTAAGGTTGAAATTCGAACGACGCTAGTAATGATAACTAGATCTCTCGCTCCAAACGCGGCAATACTTATCATTTAATCACCAAGTAGTCTCATATTATGCTTAATGCTAACTGTACTATTGCATGTAGTAGCTACATTGACGTTTGAACTTGATGCACTGCTTCTACGTCCACCAATACGCTTACAACGACGCTGGCTACATTGTGATGTGGGAATCCGATTCGCCGTCCTGGTTTCCTATTAAGTATTGTTATGTTGAATTATAAAGGAAGAAATACAGAATTTTATCTAGAATATTATTATAAACTTTTAATATTTATGCCATATATCGCTAAGATTATTTTAAATATCTATTAGATGTATGTATATGTACAAACATTAATTCAGAGACTTATTCAACACGTCCGCGCTATGTAAAGCCGGAACGTTTTCATTCATTCTTTAAATTTGGTTTCAATTTCCTTTTCTAGAATTGAAAGGAAAAAAAGGTAAAACAAAAAGAAAGAACGTAAGAAAAATGGTGCCTCTCTTGAGCAATAAATTCCCGTGTATCGTGTCTGAGAGCGCAACGTGGAGGTCGCACTGCTTTATACGACGAGACAAAAGAAGTGAATCCTTCAATTTGTAGTCTCCTAGTGCGTGACTTTCCTCTCTCAGATATTTTTATCAAATAATTTATGAACTTAAGAGTCAGTTTATTTTTCTCCTGGTTTACTTTCCTTCTTTCTTTATTTATTTTAACTAACGTAGGAACTAGAGAAACACAGAAAAAGACATGTACAAACCTCAGTGGAGCTTACTTAAATAAAAGTTCCAGTAGATATTACACCTTTTGATCGACTACATTCTTAGGACTACATATTTTATTATTTTAATCACTTGCTTTCATTTTTCATTATCATATTCCTATCTCGATAGTAATGAAACTGTGTTTTGCGCATGTGCAAGTATAGAATCTAAAGGACTGGTTTAGTATCCATTACAGGTTATAATTTTGTGGTCATGATTTCTTGTGTTCTTTTAGATTTTGTTTAGTTTACCACGTATCTTTACCATTGTCTCATGTTATGCCTTGTTGATGTTATATCCTATTAATTATTTTTACATTAATCTTTATTTAAAATATCTTTGACTTAAAATTGTTTATGTCTGTTATTTAATTAATTATAAGATCATCTATTTTCCTAACATGAATTAATGCAAAAAATGAAATGAAACCTTTGAGTTTTACGTCCCACGATTATGCCTGTGAGGCTGAAGGAGACGGTGATTATGAGAGATGAGTGAAATGGTGGAATGAAGAAAGTGGGGGGAAACGGGAGAACCCCGAGAAAACCCACGAGCACGGTGTTTGTCCACCAAAAAGTTCACTTGGCGGAGGCTGGGATCGAACCCGGGACCCCAAGCACCAGAGGTGACCGCGCCCCCTATATGAATTAATGCAATCAATTGCATTTACATATTAGATTTCTTTGATTGGCAATGTGCCATAAAATTCGCAAGATAGCTTACGTACGCCACAAATTCTATGCGATTCTCTAATATTAAAATATCTATAAACTATTCTTTTCTCCTACTATATAAATAATTATATTGTTGCTAGTGTTCTCAAACGGGTCGGGTTGTCGGGTCGGGTCAGCACGAGTCGGGTTACGGGTCGGGTCGGGTCAGCTCGGGTCGAGTTAATCGGGTCAGCTCGGGTCGGGTTATCGGGTCGGGTCACTCGGGTAGGGTCAGTTCACTTTGGTCAACTGAGTTTAGGTTGAGCTTAAACTCGGCTGGAGTCGAAAGCTGCTGTTTTTCACTAGCTACCTAATTAAAAATAGCAATTTTCAATTGATTCTATAAAAGCCATAAATCTATTTTGAACACTTGCAGCTAGTGTTTTTATGGTAAATGCTTATTTTTGTACTTGTGTGTACTTTAATTTTTAAATGTGGAAGATTGATTTTACCAATCGACTGTAATATTAATATCTACGCCAATATGGAGTTTGGATTTAGAACAAAACTAGAAGTTGTTTAAGCAAGGCCTAAAGAAAGATTGGATATGGACGACCAAGCCCAAGCAGGGCCGCGGTAGCTCAGTGCTAGAGAATTCATCTCTGGTGCATGCTGTCCATGGTTTGATCGGAGCTTGTGCTAAGTGGGCTTTGTGATGGAGAAACGCCGTGTAGTGGATTTGCTCGAGGTTCTCCTGTTTCCTCCCACTTTCTTCATTCCACCACTGCATTCATTTCTCATGGTCACCATATCCCTTAGCCTCGGTGCAGAATCGAGGGATCTTAAACTGAATATTTCATTTTATTTCGCCAAGCCCAAGAACATCCTAGAAGAATAAGATAAAGATTGAATATACAAGACGAAGTGCATAGTAATCTTGCTCTTGGCCTTGTTTTGGTGATCACGAAGTAACGATGAGCATATTTTCTTGCTTTCCGTATAGTATGAAAGACCATAATCAAAATCACACTTGGTTTTCATTAATACCGATGAGGCGAGCACTCTTGGCTCTTGTATAGCATGAAAGACCACCAAGACTACGAAATGCAGGACCAAGACTTGACTGTGCAAGACAAAGAATAAGACGCAGTATTCATGACCAAGACCCAGGGTGCGAATTGTTTGAATTTCATTTGTTGGGCTGAAAGTAATGAAATAAAATTAGTACTTTATAATTAATTATCATACTGTATTTTTAAATTCTAAATTACAAAATCATATTATGTATCTTCTTACTTGCAACTATATATACTGTAAAATACGTTTTAATTACCGAAAAAGAAAAATCAAAGTGGTGCGGGTCCCGGAATCATAAGAACCTATTTTGGAATGAAAGTTGAAGAGTTGGAAAAAATCACAGGTGTTCTCCCGTTCCCTCAACCCTTATCATTGTAGTTAAATGATTTCCTTTTGTTTCCACCAAGAGACTCTTGCTACTGCCTTCCGAGAAGACCCTCTGCCGTCCGAGCAGGTGAGAACACTGACCTTGAATAAAAATTTCGTCACATAGAACTAAAGCAAGAAAAAAATAAATTTCTCCCACGTCGGACACTGGTATCAGTTATAAAAAGAAATAACCAAACCTCAAATGAGCCAAATATTCATTAAGATGGATATACAAATCCCCCGCTTGATCTAGCTAGTGGTTAACGTGTAAGACTTCGGTACACGTGGTCCGGGTTTAATTCCCAATGGGAGTGCATTTTGGCGTTCACCCAGTGTCGTGACCATAGTGCTCTCAAATGGGTCGGGTTGTCGGGTCAGGGTACTCGGGTTATTCGGGTCGGGTTGTCGGGTCAGGTCAATCAGATCGGATCACGGGTCGGCTCACTCGGGTCGGGTCGGCTCATTGGTCGGGTCAGTCAATTCGGGTCACGGGTCGGGTCGGGTTGGTGTTCAACCCGACCCGACCTGCCCCGTTGTGAGCACTAATTGTTGCATTCTAAAGCAAGAGTGATATACAAATCAACAGATTTGTAAAAATCCATTAAAGAGAATGCTTGAAATTGATCCGAAATAACTTTGTTTCATCGAAATTTAGGCAGAGTTCTATTGTGGATGCCGTTATCATAATTTCTTGATGTTTTACTTAATCCTGTTCAGCGTTAATATTTATGTCTGTTGAATCAATCTGCATGCAACTGCTTACTCATATATATATATATATATATATATATATATATATATATATATATATATATATATATATATATATATATATATTAATGTGGAAATATTGTCATTATTGTCTTTTTAATTCTAAATACTATAATCATCGATACATAATATATATGAGCGAACATCTAGATTCCTATCTAAGTTCTTATATTCAAGCTAAATTCCTAAGTTTATACTAATATGTCTTAATTCTAACAAATTGTGGAAGACCTCACGTGACGCAAGTGCCCGAGTGGCTGAGTTTGAGGTTGTTTTTCAGCACCAAGGCTATATGAAACAGGACAAATTATTTAAATTGGAAGCAAAACAACTATTTGGATTAATATCCGAGGAAAGAGCCACCCACCCTTCCCCGCTAGAATCGAGTTATCCACTCGGCCACAAGTAGTCATGCAAGTCATATTATCATGAATATTACTACTACTACTACTACTACTACTACTACTACTACTACTACTACTACTACTACTACTACTACTACTATAATAATAATAATAATAATAATAAGAAGAAGAAGAAGAAGAAGAAGAAGTTCGCTCCAAGTGGACTTTGAGATGGACAAACACCGTGTGCATTTGATTTCTCGGGATTCTTCCTTTTCCTCCCACTCTATTAATTCCACCATTGCATTCATTTCTCATCATCGCCGACTCTTTTAGCTTAGCCAGCAAAACCGTAGGATGTGCAACTGAAATATTCATTTCATTTCAATAATAATAATAATAATAATAATAATAATAATAATAATAATAAGAAGAAGAAGAAGAAGAAGAAGAAGAAGAAGAAGAAAGAAGAAAAAAAGAAGACATTTCCAAGGAATAGTGCTATAAGGATTACTTTGTGGAGTGGGGATCGAGATCACAATAGCTCCCAAGTGAGTTTCAAACTATTATTATTATTATTATTATTATTATTATTATTATTATTATTATTATTATTATTATTATTATTATTATTATTATTATTTTACAATTTGCAGCTTTCTAACAATTTTCACGTTATTTTTTTTATAGTTTTTAATGGTATATGAACTTTAAGTCAGTTAATGGTAGATCGCTTATCTCTGGTACATGGGGTCCCTGGTTCGATCCTATGCCAAGTAAATTTTTGGTAGACTACATCGTGTCCGTAAGTTTTCTCATGGTACCCCATTTCCACCCACATTCTCATACCACTAATTCATCGATCATTAATCACTTGCCTTATTAATCCGTCTTATTTAGCCTAACGGACGTTAAACTAACAGATTTCATTTCATTTTTAATTTTTAAATGACAGAACAATATAATAATATCCGTCATCAATAACAAATGTTATTTCCTACAATATTTTAGTGTAGACCGTGCAACTTAGAACAGGCTATTCGACTTAATGACCGGGACCAATTTTGATCCCAATCCTAGAAAACTTTAATTAGTTGTGATGCAATTGCCATATAGAGTTTCAATCGAACCAAGTATTGTCTTAAAATCGCGTAAAAATAGTACTATGCAAAAAAAAAAAAAAATGTAATACGTAAGTTTAAAGAATGGAAAACAGTGTGCTTATGGCGCTACCTTCCCTAGTTTTGTAACTAGAAAATGATTGCTGGCAACTGTGACCTGTGAAGAGTGAAAAAGCTTGGAGCCAGTGGGTGAGGAAAAAAGTGTGTTTCCAGCCGGGAGCAATTTGACACATCTGGCGTCCTTGTTAACGCGAGTGTTCTAGCGGCAAAACGTTCTCTTCTCTTTCTATATGCACTAGAACGAGAAAATGGACTACATTGGATCAAAAGATCTCATCGTCCAATCACACACTGGCAGAAAATCAAGCCTCAAAGAAACGCTATTAATTGTCCGAATAGCAGTTAAATGGTAGCATTCTACTTATCCCAGTTCTGCCTTGAATTAAATACTATTCACGAACGTTTAAAATGTTCAGTCAAGTGCCGTAGTGCAACTATAAAAGTACATTATCATTGTTATTATTATTATTACTATTAAAAGTGTATTATTCCTAAAGAAATGAATTTTAAACATATTTTATATAGTGCAAACTTATTTTTGTCAATACTACGGGTTAATTTCTCCAGTTCAAATGGGTTAAATTTTGAAATATACTTACTACTGGAGTATATTTGGAGGCATATTACTTGACCTATGCTACGTGAGGCGAATATTGTTGCTGTGCGTAATTCTGTTACTGTGAGTCCGGGAAAATCATGTCGCCGTTGTGCTGAAGAAATGCGGATGTGTCCAGCAACCAAGAGCGCCCATCAGGGGGGGGGGCAAGTGGGGCACTTGCTTCCCCCTTTAGAGGAAATTGTGCTTCGGAAGATCGAAAACCCAATAGATATTTTAGAATAAATACCGCAAAATTTGAGACTACTTTTGAAATGTCACCTATCCTTGCCCCCCTCCCATTAGAAACCACAACATGGGCGCCCTTGCCGGCAACAATGCACAGGATCTTAACAAAAGATTTGCACGTACAGAGGTCAGTTAACACAGGAACTTAAGCCAATGGATCATGGAAAACAACGTCAGTTTGTGCAATGGATCCTGGGAAATGAACGAGATACCCATCATTTCACAAAGTGCATCATTTTCTTAGATGACACTCACTTCCATTTAAACGGCTCTGTAAACAAGTATAATTTGCCGAATATGGGAATCAGAGAGCCCAAGAGTTATTCATGGAAAAGACATGCAGGAGACACAAATGCTCTGCTGTGTGAGAAATCCCGGACAGATTAATCTCATTACGAGGAGACCAAACTTACCACCTCGACCGTGTGACCTTACACCTTGCGATTTTTTTTTATGGGATACGCTAAGTCATGAGTTTACCAGAACAAACTCCGTAATCTGTTGGAACTCACACAAAATTCGACGTGTCCTCGACAAAGTTGATGGGGAAATGTGTGAGCAGGCGATGGTTAATTTCATGAACCGAGCGATCGCGTGTAGGGCTAGTAGCGGGGGAATCGTATGCCCGATATTGTGTTCCATGTTTAAACCTCAACATCTCCTGAAGAGAAGAATGCGTTTTGTTTGCTTTTTTCAAATAAATAAATTCAATTTATAGTAGCTTCAAATCTGTATTTTGTTTTGAGACACCCTTTAGTATTCGAGATGAATTAGACTATTTGTCTGTGTCGTCTCGTTTCTCTGACTCATTTAAAAGCACCTGCGTATTCTCATAAAAGCAAACTTTGATTATTTGTTTATCAGACCTGAAATTCATAGGTATCATAACTCTCCGTTTCGGAAATGTAAGTTAATCTAAAATAAGCATTGCGTACATAAATAATTTTGCGCTCTTACTAGTGAGTTTCGTAATTGCTTACAAAGTGTATTTACATTATTATTTTCTTAAGCAAATCTTCATTATATAAATATATACTGCAATTATAGACTAATAAACATAGCTAATTTCCATGAGGTAAAGTTCGACCATCTTCCACCAATAAGTTGCATTTAGGTGGACAATATTCAAGAGAAATTGAAAGTTTATATCAATAGAATAGGCTTTGCGATTATTCGGATCATTTTTGAAAGAAATAAAAAGACAGTAAAAATCATTTCAAGAAACAGATTTCTCCCATCTGTTTTTATCTAGTTCTTGTTTCAAACAGCAATTATTTACGAAAATTTGCGATATTCCAGTCCAACCAGAGCGAAAGCAATTATTTTGAATTAAACGATAATAACAGCAACGAAAATATAACAACGACAACAAAAATATCAAAACCTTAAATTTCATAAAGCGCAAGAGACGAGATTGGCAAAATTTCATGGATGGGGTTGACGACCGATACACAAGGGCGCCCATGTTGTGGTTTCCAAGGGGGAGCAAGTATAAGCGACGTTTCAAAAATAGTTTCAAATTTTGCTGTAACTACTGTAAAAATTCTATTGGATGTTCGATATTCTAAAGTTCAATTTCCTCTAGGGGAGGCAAGCGCCCCACCTTGCCCCCCTGATGGGCGCCCTTGCCGATACAGACTCTCGTATATTATTGGCTGGTGAAATAGGTAGCTCTACTTAAGCTACACGACTCGCTGCGATCACTATAGATACCTGTGTAAATAATGTCGGTTTCTTTACAATTAGAGAAATGTTTTGAACAATACCACACTATTCTTGGTTATTGAAGTACAGTATTACACTATTATTGATTATTCTAAACACCCACAATATTTGAAGTACTTAGTTTTATACAGGAACATATTTCATAGTAATCTTCGTCATTTATATTCATGAAAACAATATAGGAATATTCGTAAGTTTCCAGTAAATGATTGTAAAAATGATGTGAAATGTGTCAAATTCTCTTTAAAGAAATCTCTTTTAAATACTCTGCGTGGACGTATTTTAATTTCCAGAAAACGTATAAGCCAATGGGTTAATAAGTCATTCAATGTCGATGTCAATGGGTTAACAAGTCAGTCAATTTCGGTGTCAGTGTCATCTTAAATAAAAGGCAACGTAGTCATCGTACATCTAGTTTTAGGTTTACAAAACATCTCGAAAGCTACGCATTAGGATTTACAGCCATATGCATCATTTTATTAATTCAATGAGATCTGTTGATCCGAATATGTCACATTATGATCGAAATAAAATATGTGTACTTAGTACAATACTGTGTACTGTGTAAAATATGTGTACTATATACGTATATTTCTATATTTTGTATTTTGAGAAACGAAATGAAATATTTGACTTTAAAAATCCCACGATTATATCCTTTAGGCTAAGAGAGACGGATCATTAAGGCAAGCAAATTGTGCTAGAAGAACTCGTGATATGGTATTGTGGGAGGAAACAGAAGTACCCTGAGAAAACCAACGGACACAATGTTATCCAAACAAACTTACTTGGACGGGGATCGAACTAGGGACCTCTACTCACCAGACCATGCATTTTGAATTATCATATACTAAATTCATCTTTGTTTTGAATTGTCATATACTAAACAGGTAGAAGCAAGAAGAAATTTGAAATTTGAAATGAGTTTCGAACCATTTTTTTCTATGTACCCTTACCACAGTTTAACCCGGGACTATCGCACAGACATAGTTACTAGTCTCTCCGCATTTCGTAATTAACTAATCAGGAGTATAAATCATGAAGACTCATTGGTTGAGTGCTCATCTGTTGTGAGGGAAATTTCTCGTTCGATCTCAGACCATATGAGTTTGTGACAGACTGCATCGATGTCTCTGGGATTTCTCCCGATTCTTCCCTTTACATCCATAATCTTATTCCACTAATTGTTCCGGAATCGCTCATTTTGTTAATCACTCAGTACCCAGTCTTCAGAAATGACAATATGATGTTAAGAGGTAGTAGTAGTAGATCAACTAGAAAACCTTCTCTTTAAAAAATGGGACATATACAACTTTACTATATATATACACACAGTGGCGGATCCAAGATATGATCAAGGGAGGGGCTGAACCATAGTTTGCCGCTTTATCGAGTGTAAAACAGGATTGAAGTCCATTTTATCCAGTGTATACCTGAAGGTCAAGGGAGGGGACTATAGCCCCTATTGAACCCACCCTTATATATATAGTGGCGGATCCAGGATCTGATCAAGGGAGGGGCTAAAACATAGTTTGCCGCTTTATCCAGTGTAAAACAGGATTGAAGTCCATTTTATCCAGTGTATGCCTGAGGGTCAAGGGGCGCCCCTATAGACCCCCTTGAATCCCCCCTTGTGTATATATTTATATCAGTGGCGTATTTAGAAATTTGTTTCGGGGAGGGCTATGCACAATATGAGTATAAGCACTTATATTTTTCCTTTTGTGTGCCGACAAATTGGAATGAAGTTGTGAATATAACAAATTTACTTCGGGGAGAGCTTGAGCCCGATAGCCACCCCCTAAATACGCCACTATATATATGTATATAGTTGTGTAACGGACCTCAATACTGTACACTTGCCGCTGTTCCTGATTATAACTGTACAGTACGTACAGTACTGTATGCGTAAATTGTTCTTGGGGGTATGCTTAATGTTCATAAAGAAATGAGTTCATAGAACTCCAGCCTATCCGATTTTTCTGTTATCCAGCCTGCACTTCCACCACATTAGACCGGATACTCGGAGCCTACTGTATTCTCGTGACAATAGTTGTTGTTATAATAAAAGCACTATAACCTTAAGCTTCTTTTATTCTTTCTGTAAATATCATCTTGTTAATAGTATTTTAATTCGTCAATTGAGATCATTGTAATAATCGTCTACCTTAAACTTGTGTTTCGACAAACAATAACAGAATAATATTTCCATTCTTGAAGTAATTGTATATCTTACTATTTGCACAGACTATCTCTCACAATTACATATATTGTCATGTTCACATTTTCTGGCACTTTGTGCCCGACCAACGTTCTAAACACCCTCCCTCTTCTTTGCATTTTATTTTATTATTCGAAACTCCAAGCAACATAAACATCAACTCCTTTGTTTATTTGTTTTTCATTTGTTGGTTACATCCAACGGAATTCCATGTACCAATCAATCTTCCTTCTTCTTTATCTTGCTCTGCTCCTCGCACTTAGCTAGCAGGTAATCTATCTACACCTTCATGTCGTTTTGTTGCTTTATTAACTTGGCCAAAATCAGGTCATGATCTAATTGTTGGAATTGCTTTGTGGTTTGTCTTCTTGGCTTCTGTTTTGCATATTCCCAACAGACGATTTCTTCGACATAGCTGCATTAACGTCAATGAAATATTGTGCCATTCCCCTCTTCAAGCCAAAGAAAGTTCATATCGACATACAGGGTGTTTCAAAACAACACAGACAACGTTTGGGAGATGATTCCTGACACAAAGATAAGACAAAAAAGTATAGACCAACGTGGGTGCACAAATGCTTCCTTTCGGAGTTATAGGCTGCCGAAAACATTAAAAAATGAACTCTAAATGTCCATAGCTCAAAAACTATGGGACGTGCCGGAATTGGGTCATGACTTCACTTATGAACTAGTATGTGCCCTATCCAAATATCCATGTTTCAAAATCCTGTGGTGCTCAGGCAACAATTGATATAGACGTAGTTGCTGAGTACTTCAAATTATATGCCTGTAGCCAAACTCCTGTAGCTAAACCCTGCTTTTCCTTGGTTTTGAACACTTTTTATTACTTTTTCAGTCCATTATATACATATATATATATAATTTTCACCCAAATTTTGCGCCCCTTACCTCGGCGCTTGGACCAGTCGTCCTCCACCAAGGCACGGTGCTACTTGAAGCCAATAAATGAAATATTATTTTCCTGACTGTGAGAAGTATAGGTAAAAGTTGATAATTTGCCCGCTCTGGCACTCTAAATCTTTAGCAGAATATGTGAAAGAGTTCTGTGGGTGATACGATGACTGTATCAATGTAATCGTAGAGCAACACTCAACACTTCGGACATTTGTTGTAGTGATATTCTAATGTATTCTGATGTAATACTCAGGGCCTTTTTAACCTCCCAGGGACAGTAGGCACTTCAAATTGTAATGTCCCCCACTATTTCCAGAGCACACCCTCCTTCAGTTATTACCTTGCCAGTTTTGGTTCGGGAGGGACTTCCCTTTAACACCTCTTACTCTTTTCCCTTTCTTTGATTTTGCTTTTTGGAGGGTATTTTCATTATCTAAATGGACGGAGGTTGCATTTATAGGTTTCTCGTAAATTATTATAATTGAACAGAGCACAAGGAATATTTCCACAGTCTCGGCTTTTGGCTGCTAATAGCAGAAAACACATATTTTCCTAATAACAGTACAGTTAATAGTTTGTTTTCACCCCGAGTTATCCTCATACAACTGTCCTTAAGTATTCTTATTCATCAAGTAATATAAATCTCTCTTTTCAATTTACAAAAATAAAAATATACGTATCACATTTACATTAGTCGCCTAGTTTGTTTGTAATCAGATAGCTCAACTGGAACGAAAATGACGTTTTCTGCACAGCGTATTTTAATTTTTCACTTTTTTTCGCCCTCATTTTTTTGTATATCCTCGGAACGTACCTCGCTTTCCTAAGTGGAAAAGCGGCCCTGCCAATACTGTTCCTGTAATTTCTTTGTCAATTGTTTTCTCGTATTGTAGAAGGCAGAGGCGGATCTAGACGGTAAAAACTGTGGGTGCAGCCAGAACCAAGACTATGATAGGTATATCATGAGACTACTGAAAAGTTCCAAAAATGTATAAACAATAGCTTAAATTATTTTTGTCACTAAAACACTGAGGGACGGGGCCGAGATCCACCGTTGGTCCATACTCCAACAGTTTCAGAGCCATCTAGCGGTACTTTTCACCGATATTTCTCAGAAAAATATATCGGCCTCAAGGAATCATTTCCTGCCTTACTTCTTATTTACTTTGAGACACCCTGTAAAATTAAAATGAGAAGTGTATCAAATCGAAGCTCTTATTCCATAATACTAGTTGATTCCCTCGTGTTTCATCTTAATGTAAATAATTTATTTCATTTAACTATTATAACTACAGCGCGATGTTTGCTGTTGCATCATTAAGTTGAGAACGTCTAAACAAAACATAACTTGCTCGTATAGATTAAGAACTGTTCTAGTAGCTGTACATTTATGTTCCCCCTCATTGCAAGTAATCATATAAATAACAACTATAATTACTGGAATGACTAAAACTCTTAAGGTCAGGAAACGTCTGAGAAATTCTCTTGTACTTGTATATGCCGTCCGAAACATACCTCATCTTGATAGTTCCGTTAGGTCTGACAACTTATGTGATATGAGACAAAACCCAATTTAGTGGCTTTGCGTTCCACGTTCAAAAGAAAAGGAACGAGCAGAGAATATAGTTTCACTCTTCCTGCATACAAATTGGCGCTAAAGTAGGTCTCCAAGGTTTAAATGGATTTTAGCAAGACATAAATTGGGCGAAAAAACGAGCCCATCTAAAGCTTAAGCTAATTTAAACAAGAACTACGTAAATTAACATGTTAAATCTCATTTTCTCCCTTTTTTCCACTCCTACCTTCCGAGCGAAAAAGTGATTAATTTCTAAATTATCTATTCTTATGGAAAATATACATATGTTTCTTGAAGAGCAGGGACTAGAACAATATTATTTATGAATGTCAGCTCTGGAGAGAAAGTAATATTTCAATGAAATCTGTTAACTTTTCAGAAAGTATCAAGTTAACTACTAAATTCTTCTACAATACTTACAATAACAGAGAAAATTAATTTAGTCAATTGTCTTTAGTATTATCAAGTAAGTCTTAATTAGATCATGTCTTTTAAACCTGGACTGTAACGCCTATTCAATAAGTTGATGCCGAATTAAACCTGAGGCGAGAGTAATATTACCTCAAATTTGAAAAACACATTACTTATTTTCTTCGCAGTTCTAGACCCTATATGCCAGTATATCTTACAACCTTCTTCATGTTGCATATTTCAGTATGAGTCAGAAGCTCAGTTTTTGTTCTTTTTTTAACTTTCGAGCTACGAAAGAAGAGAAGAAAGTATAGTAATTGTGAAAAAAATCAAATTCAAGATTTCAAAGGATTGGCACACTTCATGACCCATAGAAAAGTCATTTTTCAACCTTTGTCCGTCTGTTCGTTCGTTACGTCCGCTTGTCCTGACGTACACTCATCTACAGACCACACCGTTCAATATATCTCAACCAAATTTTAAACTTAAGGTTTTCACGTGATCTTCCAGAGCGGGGTGTTAAAACTTTCTTCCTACCCCCTAAAAATGATTATATTTTTCTTAAGGGTAGAAATTAAACAAATGATATTTTCTAAAATATATTCTAATGATTTTGTTTATATTTCATAAATCAACTTTTAAATAATAACCCCATACTGCGGTATAAATCGTTTCTCTGAGAAAAATCGAAAGAATTAGTATATTCTAGGAGGTGAGTTTTCTCGGATGATTTTCTGAAAAGCAACTAGAGCGATTTTGTGCATGCTTCATTAATAACCCAGCAATATGGCATAACTCGTTTGTCCTGAAAAAAATCTAGCAGATGTAGTTTATTCTTGAGATAAGTTTTTTTTCCAAACGATTTTGTAGAAAATGACTCAAGCGATTTTGTTCATATTTCATAAATAACTGTTTCATAAATATTCCTATAATGCTGCGCAAATCATTTCCGTCAAAATATCCATAAAGAGTAATTTACTCTTGGGGCTGAGTTTTTAAAAACAGTTTTGTAATATGTGACTGATGTGATTTTGTTGTTATTGTAAAAACAATATTAAATTTATAAACCTAACATATGGCACAAGTCACGTTACGGGATTGATTCATAACTCTCAAATATCATTCGTCGTAGGTACCAACCATTTTAAGAAGAAAAAGTGCTTCTATAAGTGATGGGCGTGCAGGACGACCACGAACCTCGGAGGAAAATGTGCAACAAATTCAAGAAACTTTTCATCGAAGCCCGTCAATCTTTGCCTCCTTGATTTCAAGGCATTATATCGTGTTTTTTTTGCAGAAATGTAAAAAAGAATGCAATTTTGTTCTACTCGTTGTCTTGAATGAGCTCATAAACAGAACCATGGCTGCAGCAAATTTTGTGAAAGGAGAATTTTAGCGAATAATTTAAAAACAATATTGTCAATAATTATAGAGTGAGTCGGAAAAAATATGTAAAATGCTATTAAGTAAACTATGAACTATTTCTAATTATTCTCTTTTAGCTTAGAAATTTGGATGCGCAATTTGTAACGCCACAATTGTCAAGGTATTAAAATTTTTACACTTTATGGAAGATCTGAAACGAAAGGTTTTATGGTTCATTTTAATATCATTTTGTAAGTATCAAATGACCCACTTTTCAAAATTTATTAGTATTATATGATCCATATTTCAAGATTTAGTTTATTTATTAGTATTTTGTAAGTATAATCTCCTACACTTTACGAACTTTAATTCGATCAATAGCATTTTATTAGTATTAAATAGAATCTTGTAAGCAATAAACGGTTTACTTTTCAAAGTTCAGCTCTTGTCTCACAGAACTGAGTGATGCACGATGCACTTCAATGAAATGGTGTTTTATTCTACTTGCGACCATTCACGACTTCTATGGCTCCATTCCAAGTCACGTCAGAACTGTTTTAAAGGCAAATTGTCGACCAACACCATATTAATCTGGTAAGTTACACTTTCTTTTTTTGTTACCATTAAATTGATAACTATGTGTAGTGTATACGTAAATCCTTACACTATGAAGTACCAGATTGTATTTATTGTGTTTGCCATATCCTCACGGTGACACACATACTCACATCAGTGACATATATACGCTTCTAAATCCAATCTCAGACATCTATTGACAAAATGAAGTTTCTCCAGGAAAGTTTAGGTGGTGACCCTCTCAATATTCTCCTATGGTTATAGCCTGTCTTTCCCTCTCTAAGAAAATGAACCCAAAGACTACGAAGGTCAAAAGACAATTGAAATGTATAACGTTCATTGAGGCACGTGTTATTTCTATTCAAAGGCTATTTTCTGGATAGTTCCAAACCGAAGAAGAACGGGGAAAGGACTCTTCGAGTTGAACAAGAAAGGACGAGGGTAATCTTCGGAATACGAAACCAAACTCCATTTGAAGTGAATCTCTTTCCTCTTCTTACTTTCTCTAACGGACGAGAGAGGGAGGAAAGGGAGTTAAACCTTCCAATAGTTTTTCTATCCCTCTCTCTCTCTTCTTCTTCTTCTCTGAACCAGATACCCAGCCAACACTCGACCAAGCCGAACTCCCAAGAGAGATGTAAGCACTATCTCGAAAGACCAAACACTACTAGTCTCTGAAGAACGAGAGAAACTCAGCTCAAGTTTAAGACCAGTCGATGAGTGAAATGCTTGTTATTGACAATTGACGTATTTGACTACAGATTCTATTGGTTCCAAGTATTTTATGTGTTTAAACTGGTGAAAATAATAGAAGTAATAAATACTGCATCTACAAATGAATGATTTCGGAATATTTCAGCTATTGCTTGTTTGCACTGTTATTTTAAAGAAGTCCTCAACATTAAATTTGTAAATCTAGAAGACGATTTGTAATGTTTGACGATTTTTCTTTCTTAAGTATAGAAATAATTTGTATTATCAGTGCACTACAGAATGTCACAAGTAGCACATGCGTCATTGTTAAAAACAAAAATGTTATTATTAGGAGTACGTGAGTCACCGTTAGAGAGGAGACAACAAAAGATATGTTTTACATATACAATACATAAATAACTAAACAAAAACATATATCAGTGGAATAAAGATTATCCATAATTGGACGAGTTAAAGTTACAGTGGTGAACGTTACATTTTGTTTTGAAATCTGGTACTAACGCAGAAGATAATATAATAAATTAGGTTAAAGTTACAGTAGTGGCAGTTACATCTTGTTTTAAAATCAGATAATAACGCAAAAAATACTATAATAAATTAGGTTAAAGTTACAGTAGTGAAAGTTTCATTTTGTTTTAAAATCAGATACTAACGCTAAAGATACTATAATAAATTAGGTTAAAGTTACAGTGGTGAAAGTTACATTTTGTTTTAAAATCAGATACTAACACAAAAGATACTATAATAAATTAGGTTAAAGTTACAGTGGTGAAAGTTACATTTTGTTTTAAAATCAGATACTAACACAAAAGATACTATAATAAATTAGGTTAAAGTTACAGTGGTGAAAGTTTCATCTTGTTTTAAAATCAGATTCTAACGCAAAAGATACTATAATAAATTAGGTTAAAGTTACAGTGGTGAAAGTTTCATTTTGTTTTAAAATCAGATACTAACGCTAAAGATACTATAATAAATTAGGTTAAAGTTACAGTGATGAAAGTTACATTTTGTTTTAAAATCAGATACTAACGCTAAAGATACTATAATATATTAGGGAATAAAACTGCTGTTTCCCTTTACCAGAAAAAACTTTCACTGCCATATGTTGGTATTTGAATGAAGCTCTACATAAGCTTTTTATTTATTTATTTATTTATTTTATTTTATTTTATTTTATTTTATTTTATTTATTTTTTTTTTTTTTTTGCTTAGCAGATTGACTTGTCTAAATTTGGTTTCTGGGTCTTAAGTCTTTATTTTCGAACGTTAGACGATCGTGCAAATTTGACGTCGTGCAATCGCCCATTGGGTTGGCATCTGGACGTCTGACAGGGGTGTTAGAGAAGGAAATTATCGAATTTTCAATTTATTGTTCCATACGGTGATAGAATTCCTGCAGTTCCCTTTTTGCTCTCCCGCATGACATGGTTTCAAGGTGTCTACACTGCTCTTTGAAACGGCCGTGAGGCGCAAACCACTGAGAATGGCATTGGTTGATTGTCGCCTGCGATATATGTGATTTGCTAGTCAACGCACGTTGTGTGATATTTTCGGACATCGACATACGCCGAACCACACGGAATGTCGACGGGGTTCTCCTAACGATATTCCGGTTTCTAGCTGCTTGCGGCGTCGAGGTGGGTCCAGTACTCTGTGCCGCACATTTCCGTATAATACGATTCACAGTGGTACGACCTACACGAAAATTATGCACTTGACACATTTGTGCGATACGCGTCCCCGTGAAAGATCTACGATGAACCCCTACCAGAATCTGTTCAATTTAGGCGCCATCAGAATACGCTCTACCACATTGCTCGTGCGTAACTAACGAGATACTGTTCCTTGCCTTATGGAAAACTCATAGCGATTGGTTGCGAATGCGCGATACAGTTCACTTTGGCTTAATATAACTGAATTAATCTCTGCTCAGATCAGCTGAAGAACTGTAGTAATTCGAAAACATTGCCCTCTCTGCTTATCTAGTGGGTAGTATGCGTGCTCCTTTTGTACAAGAGATTCCTGGTTTGATTTTCAGTGGGAGACCATTGAAGACATTACATAGCTTTTGATCGTCGTGGGTTTTTCCCATTGTAGCTTTCACCATTGATGATTGTCTGCTTGTGGCTATACTTTGTGTGAAGGATAGACAAAAATTTCAGTTTCCATTCAGTTTCTTCCGTGGTTGCATAAGTTCTTTTATAAAGGTTTTTCGCTAACCTTTCATAGTATTTCATTTCAGTTTCAATGATTTTATCCGTTTTGTACTGCTTTAAGCATGATGAAAGCTTTTATTGGTATTCCGTATAATTTTAATTCAATTTGCGAACATTATGAACATTGAAATCTGACTTAAAAATTCCCAAAATTTGCTGATGTCCAAGCACAACTGTGACCGAAGTAGGAACACACCCACTTGAGGTATCCACCTGGTTCGGACCTCCACCCAAACTTATTAGCTCTGTACACTTTTCTAATAAAACTATATTTGTTTAGTGGATAAATTATGATGTAGCAAAAACATTTGATTTTACACTTCGTCTGTACTTTCTCTTTTCTTATAAAAACAACCTAGTTGTACATTTTTTTCTGAGAATATAAGTGGAAGTACTTAAGAACTACTTATCGTCTTTTCGTGTTCAAAATAATACTGGTTCAATATTAAATAGGCGTAGTATCTTGTAATATTGGACCCTACCCTCAAAATTTAGACTCCTTCCAACAAATAATTCTAGGTGCACGCCTATACCAAAGTGATTAGTTTTCTCTGAACCCTTAAGTACTCGCCCGGGGTGTACACAGACCCCCCAAACAGGTAAATTTTGTGTTACTGGCCAGAAGTCCTGATGGAAAAAATATAACAAAATTCTCAAAACGAGTACAAAAAATCTAATTGCAGCAAATATTTTTAATAACATGTCTACAGTTATGCTATGTTATCTTAATTATTTTTTAAAAATATTTTTATTGTAAAATAATTATATTCTATTTGGGGGGTCTATTGGACCCTCACGCGAGTACTGCTATCACAAAGATGGGCGCGAGTACTTACGGGTTAAATCATTCACACTGGCAAATTGCTCCAACTTTAGCTAATTCAAGTCAATATATTAATAGCAAAGAAAGACTAATGTTATGATTCAACTTTAAGTAACAATTCGGACAATTATAATTATCGAAAAGCTATTAAACAAAGGTTTAAAAAGGTGTCCCTTAAATACATTGGGCAGGCGCTCGATCAATCAGAAAAATTTTCAGTCTTTGTAGTTTTGGTGAAGCGAATACAAATATTTCTTGACATTTTTCAGCTACTTGTCTTTTATCAAGTATTCTAGTATTGCTGAGTATGATGTTGTTAGTAGCAGAAGAGAAAAAAATTATAATTCTATCACAGGAAAGATACAATCTCCAGGGTGAAAATGAAATGCAAAATATTCATAATTTACTTCTTTGTATGTTACTGGAATCGTTTATCTTTAAACTCGTGACACTGAGTTCGTATGAATAGTGATGATTAATATTTTAGGAATTAGGATTTACATTTCTGGGCTTTCGGCATCTATAGCCATGTTAGCCTGTCACGTATGAGGAATGACGTAACTCGGCGATCACGCTATCCGAGCAAAAGGAAGGAAGAAAGCGGCCAGGGACCTGTATGTTAGGTACCATCCCGGCATTTGCCTTGTGTGAATAAGGAAAACCTAGAAAAACGTCATTCAGTATAGGTGGTCTCAGAAAACTTTTACACTTTTTCGACCGAGTGTGCTCACAAAGAATCAAACCCGAGTCCTCTCACATCAGCTAAATATGTTGTATTAGAATATAAATACACTAGATTTATCTATAAAATGCAACACATAGGTAAATCACACAGATTTTAGATTTTGTTATGAGAAACTTTTCCTAAATGAAAATCCCAACATTTTTACTAATTCAAAGAAAGAAGAAATAAAAACTTCGTATCTTCGAAGGAATATTTAGTTGAAGTGTTTGTCTTCCTTTTCTTCTTTCTACTGCACTTATCTATATTCGTTTTCTTAAATCTCATTCTATATTAGTAGGAAGACAGCAACTTCGTAATTATTGTTAAAAATTTTGGAGTTGTTACCGCATTAATGAAGGGTTTCTTCTCCTCTTCTTTAGGAGTTTGTTCTTCTTCGTGATTAGCACTTCGCTACGAATGAAAAACTTCCGAATTTCTTTTCAAGACCAAAAACTCTGAGAAAGTTCAGTCAGCTCCTTTAAGAAGTCTTCCTCTCTCTCTCTCTCTCTCTCTCTGAGTGTCTTGAACACACACAAACACTAACAAACAAACAGACATACACTATATATCTTGCTCTTAATAACAAATGAGAAAATGCTAGACCAAAAACGTTTTAATTGAATTATAGCTATCACATGAACGTGTCATCCGAACATCCGAATCAAATCTAGTCTATTCGATAAACATAACAAAGATATGATCATGCACAGAAAATTAGGTGCCATGCAGGGGTAAAGTGAGAGGGAATGCGAGGAACGTCGTCCTCCCACTTCCAGAAAATATATGTGGTGTGTCCCCACTTTCTAAAAAGAATACAATGACCAAGGATAAGCACGGGGGACGGAGTAACGTCATGCGTCTCCTATCTTTTCAGATTCACCTTTACCCCTAAGACAACGAAGTAAGTCCTTGAGACCCATTAACCTGTTAGTTTAAACAAAACACCGGCCTGCGAAATAAAACCTTTTTTCTCCGGCAAAAGCTTAAAGAGGTGATTTAATGCAACATGCTAAATTGCAATGAATATACAAAACAGTACTTTATGTAACAGGTTCATTTGTAAAAGGTATAAATCTCAGCACAAGAATACTATATTTTTGCCTACCACATACAGTTTGCTACTATATGAAATCAATTTTCTTCATAGTGTTTTAATTTCAACACAAAGTTCACCATAATATACCATATCTGCAATGTGAATAGAACATGGTTAAATTGTAACGAATATACAAAATAACACTACTAATGTAAGATGTTCATTGCTAGAATGTATGAATCTCACTACGAGAACACTATTTTTTGCTGCGCTTTGATGTGAATGAACACTGTGTTGATTTGCGTTCATGTTCCTGAGCAGGGTTATCTAGCACTACACACCAATAGTAATCTGACGTCATGAAGACGTACCATCGCCCCTGATATCTTCGTTCCATTTCTTGTATGTCTTGATGAAACCTCGCTAAATGCTTCTAAATTTCCTGGAAAATAGTTCAGATGACTCTGCAGGAAATGTAATTTTAAGCTCATGTGACAACCTAATTTCAGGAAGTTGTACAGCATAGTTTCGATAATCTGTTGGTAATTGTCATTTTTAACATTATTCAGGAATTCGCTGGAAACATCCTTGAATGATTCTCATGCCTGAAACTGTGTTTCGTTCATCGTCGTAGTCAATGTACGTAGGATCCTTCATAAGCTTCCGAATTTGGAGGCCGTCAAAAACTTCTATCTTAATTTTGGCATCCGACAGTCCTGGAAATTTCTGACAGAAGTACCGAAACTTCAGGGATAACTTCTATCCAAACTCTTAACACACTGCTTCATAATTCCCACTTTTATATGTAAAGGGGGCAATAACACATTTTGAGGATCAATTAATGGACGATTTACAATATTTTATTGCTTCTGGCACGAACTGTTTCCTCTTGGGCCACTCGGAAACTAACAGAGTCTATCCTTGACCCGAAAAGTTCATTCTTTTCTCTAGTAAGGCCTAGCTCACGCACCAAAAAATTCAAGTCACACTGATTATAAACACGTGGAGTTTTATCTTCAACGTCCAGTATACCATCCTCCGCACTTGAGGACGGAGACACGCTCTCAGGTAACTGTATTGCGTGGTTTTGAAACAAGAATGGTACGGGTTCATGTGGTACGGGGGTTATGGCTAATGCAAGGCTCGGATACATATTGTGCTTTTTGTTTTTCGTATTGAAACCGGACATTTTACGTACATAAAAATAACAGTCGTCAACATGATTTCTTTCTTCTCGCCAAATCTTTGGGATTCCGAATGGCATTGATGGCAACCGCAGGTTTTCTACACACTTTTTACACACAATACGAGTATGAGGTGCGAAATTCCTGTCCTTTATCACCTAACTTCATGTTAAAATATACCAAGTACAAGCTTTTTATAAATGAGCATCTGGCCTTTAATTGTATAATGGTCACATATATAACAGAAAGAGTTTGGATTGTTCACACAGTTTCGCCTCCGAACATCACTGCCACTTGCCATTTTTAACGCAAACTTACTCAAGGATCGACTTCAACTGCACGTTGTAACTTGTAGACAAAGGCGTGATATACATTCCCAGAATCCTCTCTCAGACAAAAGATCTTGGCGTATTGACCTTGTCTGTCACTGCGCATGTGCGAACTACAACTGTTATATTTGTTGTTCAGGTGTTACTTGATAATTATCTAATCCCCTTAAAAACAGAGGACATACAAGATTTTATCTCAGACATGTCCATACCCACATTCCATACACCCAATCCAAATCTTATTTACAAAAACGGAAGCTCCATTAGCATAAACATGAGAAGAACTTGTGACAAATCTGCATGTGATACGAAACAACTGATATTATTTTTTTTACATAAGGATTCTAAATCTAACATATATCACATAAAATTACTTTTGCCGGAAAACGTTCCCAGGCCGGTGAAATCGTAGACTCGTAGTGTATTGCTTCAACACAGTTCATTGAAAAGTCATCGCTTATAGTTCATTCTCTTTAACATGAAACAAGCTTCCCAGAGGGGTTATGTATTGGCACCCGTAACGTACTTGAACAGGGAAAATTGGGAGAATGTCGGGAAAGTTTCCTTCAGAAACTTCTCATATCAACGTAGGCACTCCTCTGGAGTGGTCCCGGGTAAAAGCACACAATCCAAATGTATTTCGAAAAAATACTATAGGGAATAAGAAATGAGTGTACCAAGGTTTTGATAGATGGAATTAATATGAAGAGGAAGGCTGTATACCAATACGCTCTGTACGTGGGAAAGTTCAAAACTTATGGAAGATATTCAGTTCTTCAGAGGAGGGATTCCCCCCTCATCCTTTCTGATAAGTTGCATACTGGTAGGAGTACACAATTAAAATATATCGTGATAAATACTTCTAGGTATACGGATAGCAGGTATATCCTTAAAACAAGGGAGAAGATATAGTGTGACAAGTAAGAACGCAATAGAGAACAAAAGTTCATGAGTGGAGGTGTTAATGGATAACTTGGGTTTATCTCAATACAACTGCAGCACAGTTGCTGTTTAAAACGTTTGCTACATTCTACGGAGAATGGGGTACAAATTTTGATATCAGGATAAACAGTACTGCGTTTATATTTTTTATATTATGTTCTCTTTATAGGTCAGGTCATAGGCTCGGTTTTGTATGTAGAGAGCGTATTAGTATATAACCTTTTCCCTCATACTTATTCCGTCTATCAAAACAAAACTTGGTTCATTGATTTGGTATCCTCTATAGTATTTTCCGAGATACATGTTGATTGTGTGCTTTTAACTGGGGCTACTTTACAGGGGGCCAAAGTTGATGGAAGGGATTGTTGAAGGTAATTTTCCCGTCATTCCCTCAAATTTTCCTGGTGAAGTACGTTATGAGCCTCAATACATAGTACCTCTGGAAAGCTTTTTCATGCTGAAGAGAATGAACAATAAACCATTACATTCTAATGAACATTGTTGATGCAATAGCTAACGAGACTACGATTTTCTTTACACTAGCAGGGTTAATGTGTCCCAGGGACTTACTTCGTTGTCCATGGGACCTAATTTTTCTGTGAATGAACATATCTTTTTTATGTTTATCGAATGGACTAGGTTTGATTCGGATGTCCGGATGGTACGTTCATATTCGTTCCTTGTAACTAACCACAAGGAAGAGGCTGCAGGCTTTTTAGAACTAAATATAGACAACCCAAACTGCATCTGCGTGTTCCAGGTTGTCTATCGTTCAGCTCAGGTGAACAATATTGAACACCTCTATATTGAACATCTAGAAGTAAGCTTTTTATTTATTTATTTTAACTTGATGTATTACTGGATATTGTCTTGTGGTACAAGTTTTAATATTTCATATTAGAACTTGATCACACTCGAGCAATCTCAGCAAAATCTACACCACAAGTCTTAATAATAATTAATCTTTATCTAAGTTCCACAGGATGAGAAATGAGAATTTCTAGATAACTTCTTGTAGGAGTTCATCGTAGCAAATCTCTGTAGGCAACGAACAACAAACTATGAAGTTGAAAATGTATGATATACGGTTGAACTTCTGTTTCTGCTATACGAACGAAATTGCATAAGAAACGTAGCTCAACTCGTGTTACGGAAGAATTTCAAATAAATCTACTGTAGATATGGAAGGTATTCATGGTACTTGCGCAGTTTCAGATGCTGGCTGGATTGCACAAAGAAAACTTGGCGTTCGTACTTGTATTCTGAGATTTCGTACTTCCCACTCAAAAACCTCTAGTACCTCTTAAAATTCATGTTTCTTTCTTGCAAAATTCAGTTTTTACAAAATTACTATATACGTAAAGGAAATAACAACTTTCCGTTGTTGAGAAATTTTCCAGTCTGTTTAGAATGTTATTTGTTACTAGCTTCAACAATCTCTATAGTTTGTAATTCTGACATACATGAAGGAACACAGAGTTCAAATAGTTTATTTATGACTGAATAAACGTTTAGACTTTCAAACTATGCAATGCATAAAAACGAAAAATTTTGTAGAACATCTGTCCGTCTGTCGATCTGCCGACACGTATAATTTTAAAAAACGATAAAAAGATAACGAGAATCAGTTTCTTGGAATCGATTCGGCATTCCAAAAATAGGATTAATTCTTTCTCCATAACTCTCTATTCAAACTGGAAGTCGAAGAATTTGCAGATTCCCAATTTCGTCATCGTGTGAACAAAAACGGTAATAGGTAACAAAAAATAATTCTTTGAGGTCGATTCAGAATCTGAAGAAAGGATTTCATTTCAATCCTTATTTCCTATTAAAGCCTAAAGCTTTAGAAATGCACTACCACTTCCAGTTTTAGTATTAATATCCACATTGCAAAAAATAAATATGGAGTCAGTGTCCAGAGAACAAGTTTCATCTTGATTTCTCTCTCTCTATTTAAACCAGAAAAATTTTAACACTGATCATAATGAGGAAAAAAATAGCGCAGAGCGTAATATAGTTTTTAGGATCGATCAATATCCCAGTAACAGATCCAATTCTCATTCTTGTTTCTGTACTGAAACTAGAAGTAGTCAAAATCCATCACAACTTTCTATTTCAACATTGATCATCTTGGTTCAAAAAGGGTCAGAAATAGTGTGAAATCGCTTTTTCATATGAAAAAAATGAAATGAAATCTTTAAGTTTTACATCCCACGGTTATGCCGGTTAGGCTAAAGGAGACGGTGATGATGAGAGATGGGTGAAATGAAGAAAGTGGGAGGAAATGGGAGAGCCCCGAGAAAACCCACGAGCACGGTGTTTGTCCACCACAAAGTCCACACGGCACGAGCTGGGATCGAACCAGGGACCCCAAGCACCGGAGGTGAACGCTCTACCATTGAGCCCCCGCGCCCCCGCTTTTGGATATGAGTTCACAGTTTCAACAATATGTTTCATCACATTTTTTACTTCTCTTTTCAAACTGGAAATGGTAGAAATCAACGATTCCCGGTTTCAACACGGACAAGAAATAGTAATGGAGAGCACTAAGCGTTTTTTCTTCTAATAGAGATTCAGCATTGCAAAGCGACCAAATTTATTCATCTATTGCAACCAAAAATGGTAATAAAACTTACTGCAGCGACATTGCTACATCTATCCTATGTCTTTCTCATTTCCGAATTTAATATGAATTGTTTTGTGGACATAAAGGATCTTACAACTTTATTTTTCTCTCAATAAAAAGGGGATAACGCTTGGAAAACAAAACCCTCTATTGACAAAATATCGAACGCAGATCTTTCGCTTTTATAGATAGAATATTTAGCTACCAGAAATATGTTGGAAGTAAGATTTTTTAAAAATTTCATAGATATTCCTAGAGTAAAACGTATGAGTTTAGTTTTATATTGTGAAAACTACGATAGGTTTCCAAACTTTGCGAGCTCAATATTGAACAAAAAGTATTGAATCTATAACTTCCGCTAGAAAGGTCGGAGATAAAACCTGTTCTTCGAACGCTGAATGTACATTGTAAATAGTTTCTGGCTATCTCCTACAAAGGAATCAAAAGCGAAACGAGAAGTGTACTAGATTTACCGACCCCTAGTTTCACTACAAGAACGAGAGCTGAGTTCCAAACTATTTTTGGTGCCTGAATCCATACTATAAAATCATTTGCAGTGTGCTATTGCCGATTTAGCTCTCAGGAAATCAATATTGAAAGACAAAGTTATACAGAGTGACCCAAAAGTAGATATACAGCCCTGTATGTTTTATATATGTAGGTTTGTATACATACTTTTGGGCCACTTTGTATTGTATTTCTACTATTTCCTATTACAATAGAATAATAAAGTCGGAGAAGAAACCTATTCTTGCGATAGTGAAGCCATATGAAACAACTGTTTCTTGTTACCTAGTGTGTTTTGATAAGTAGCTTAATTTCAAATTAAAGAAAACAATTTGATTTTCTTAAACGTACTTTATGTTTTGACATCGGGTCCCCTACTTGCCTTACTGTTTCTCCAGTTTCGCAATTTCTTCGCCGGAACAAGTATCTTCGAATTTTTCAAAATACTCATTTACTTCTTGCATGACCCCCTGACTTGACTCACATTTTCATTATACTTGGAAAGTTTTGAGTATCGGAAATAGACGGTAATCCGAAGGAGCTAGATGAACAGCCTGGTGAGTGGACAGGATGCTGAAGCAGTTGAAATAGTAACTTGGCCAATGTTTGGTAAGCGATACGACTTTTTCTCTGCTCCGAAGTGAGTAAACTCATCTTGCCCATTATGCACATTTTTTTTTCATGGGCAATTCATTATGCAAAACGAAGGAACTCGCTTTGGTTGAGATGCTTGTCACTTCTCCTAACTAGCGTATTTTTACTCCTCTGTCGGCTAAAATTAACGGATTTTGTTGGTGATTTTTTGGGCGACACAGTTGATTTCGAGGCTTTAGAAAGTGGTAAATCTTTAATGCTTGTTTTGCCACGCTTAAATTAATTTTCCAAAAGTTGAACCTTTCAGAGGAAGGACATGAGTCACTCAACTTACATGAAACCTTACCATATTTTTTTCACTCTTTTCCTTTCCAGAAAGTGAATTGAATCACATCTTGAATTCCAATTTCATTCATTTTTCACTGTTACTTGAAACTTTTCTGTTTAAGCAACTGTCAAATAATAAATTACTCTCAGAATGATTTGAGGTCAAAGATTATTTATTCGTGAAAAGTAAACTTTATCATTACATATACAGGTGGCGTTAGCGTCATTGCATTAGTATGCGAAACAAGCTACTTATCAAAACTCCCTCGTATTACCGTGTTTCACTATAGTGGTCAATGTTGAAACCTGAAAATTGTAGATTTCCACTACTTTTGGTTTGAATATACGGATAAAGGTCGAAATTAAATTTGTTCTTGGGACGCTAATCCACATCCGTTTCTTTCTATGCGTTTACTGTTTATGTTATAAGAAGATTAATATTAAAACAGGATTTGTATGGATTTTTACATTTTCCGGTTTTAAAACGAAATTAAATGAAATCTTTAAGTATTACGTTCCGCAGTTATGTTGGCTAGGCTAAAGCAGACGGTGATGATGAGAAATGAATGAAATGGTGGAATAAAGAAAGTGGGAGGAAACAGGAGAACCCCGAGAAAACCCGCGAACACGGTGTTTGTCCACCACAAAGTTCACTTAACCCAAGCTGGGATCGAATCAAGAACCCAATTTCCGGTTTGAGTAGATAGGTAAGGGTAGTAACGGAATCCCGCTCTTGGAATGCTGAATCGATTCAAAGTATCACTAAGTGATACTTTGTAGAAGAAGTATCACTAGAAGAAGTAGTGTAGAAGTAGTGTAGTGTAGAAGAAGTATCACTAAGTCTTCTCGTTATGTTGCCGTCTTTGCTCTGATACACTTGTCGACAAACAGAGGGACAGACGATCGGGCATCATACCTGTTTGATAAGACTTCCCATTTTTATGCCTAGCATAATTTGGAAGTCTAAAAAAAAGAAGTATTTAACGAAAAGAAAAGTCTATCTGCTTAATTTCCTTTACAAGTCTTATTATCACAAAGAAAATAATAAGGCAGTGTCTCTCATCTATTTTGTGACTTCATACGGCATCATCAATCTTCGTTCAAGGATTTAAGAAAATCTTAAAAAGATAAAGAAGAAATAAAGAGAAGGAAGAGAACTTTTCAAGGAAAATAGGTAATGCCTTAAGATTTTCTTATCTGTTTTACGATGACTATTTGCATTGATTCTTCTCCTTCATCATCTTTTTTTGAAAGTTCATTTTTTCCTCGGCGGACATTAATATTAATTAACTTAATTAGTAGTTGGAATAAGGCGATAATATTTTTAGAGATGAGATATTTTGCTTTACAATAAGAGGTATATTAAAATATTAATCAACTCTTCAGAAGAAATCATTCACTCATAGCCAAACAAGACATGCGAAAGGGTTATTTTTCTATTAAATACCGTAAAAACTTTCGTAAGTAAGAAGTATTCAAAGCGACAACTATGGACTAATAAAGGTAAGTACCTTTCTAATGTATTTCTATGGTTGCATAGAGATCCGATGGTTTAGAATATTATTACTTTCCTGTGGAGAATTTTCCTCAATAATGTTAGATCGGGGCTTCAAGCTTTGCCTACTGAAGATTTGCTTAATAAACCATACCTATGAAAATATTGACGCAAGTTACTGCTCAAATTAGGCAAAAGTTGATTTTTAAAAACTTATTTTGTGTTGGTAATCCTGTGTCTCATTAAAAATATATTAATGGATGAAACATAAAAATTGTCCCATTGACTTTTACAGTTGTTTACAATACAACGATGAATATTTATGAAAGTATTTTCCACTTCTTTACTGACTTCTTCCTTTGAAGAGAGACATAACGTACCATCATACAGTCCTTCGTACTTCTAGAACTTATTAGGAATTCCCAGTAGGTGACAGTCAATTGTGGAAAGAAGTTAGCCGCCAATTACGTTTAATTTGTTTTCCAAGTCCAAAATCCAAAGGTGTTACACTAAGAAAAAAATTGTAGGTGACTTACTTAAAAAGATAGGTTACATGCGTAATTCCTATAGTTTTTGGACTTAACGTACACCCGACGTATAACTGAAAACTCATGTTTTATAATACTTTCTGTATAAGTTTTCCATCTATACGTACTTTCTGTATGAAACAGTGTAGGTGGTCAGGATCTCACATACAAATGGACGTATATAACTTACAGCTGAGGAATGTAGCATAAGTATGTGTATGTGATATACGGAAAACTGCTAGATGTCAGACATCCTGCAACGGCATGATGTAACATGTAAGGGCAGTGCCTGTGTAGCATACGGATAACGTATGCTCCTTACTAATTTCTATAGTAAGAAAGAGGATATCGTATATTTGTACAATATACCGCTGTCCGGAGAACGGATTTTTCTCTGTGTACTTTCACTATACTCAGAGCAGCTGCAGAAAGCTTCAGGGAAAAGAATTAGTTCAACTACTTTGTGTATCAAGAAGATGAGAATGCCAGGAAGTGGATCAAAAGAGCTGCTACAGTACCTCTTTTCCAGAAGATAGAATATCCGAAATTTTCGTTCATACTATGGAAAACACGCCAGACGTACCAGAGGCACCAGACTTCCGCAGGTTGAAATATGACTGGACAATAATGAAATGAAATGAAATATTTCAAGTTAACGTTCCACGATTATGCCCTTTAGGCTAAGGGAGGCGATGACTAAGGCAAGTGAGCGTTGACGGAAAAATTGGTGGAATGATAATGTGACTACAATGTTGTCCACCACAAACTTATTTGGCCGCGGATTGAACCAGAGATTCCATACACCAGAGATAAGCGCTCTACCACTGAGCAACCTTGCTCCCCATGGCTGAACGAGATAATAAAGCACATTATCTTAGAGTAAGTGGCATAACCTCTCTTTTATTCCATATTAGTGTAACCATTGTCATACGCAGAAATCCATCAACAAGAATTCCAGCACTCAACCTCTTTAAGTTTTCAGAACATGAGTGATACGTGTCTTAATGCAGTAAATGTTTATATTTCCAAATCTTGCTCAACTGCGAAGGAAGGGCAGGCTTAAACCCCGAAACGCCCTCTTATTTGCACCATTGACTGTAGCCATTATTTCTCAGATGTAAAAGACACCAACCCGCATCTGGAATTATTACAATCTTACACATAGGATTATACGTGCATAGATTCATGTTTCTAAATCAAATCTGAAGCAAACATCGCTGAATGTCTGTTTATTCGTTTATTTTAAATGACACATGGAGACACTTCATCTAATGGTTTCCGAGAATAGTTCTTTTGTACGGGTACAACTAATTAACTGAGTTCAGTGTATATTTTGTTTCGGCTGACCATTGCGAAGAATCTTGTTAATGATATTTCATTTCTTTATTACAAGTTAATGATACTTCATTTCTTTCTTGCAGAGGACAGTGGAACAGTACAAGAACAATGAACAAGATGACAAAATCGGGCTGAAATTTTGCATTAATGAGAAAGCAGGAAATCAATATCTGAACATGTAGAGTTTAAAACACAAAAATTGAGAATGAAATGACACTGGATAACTTGTGACAAGGAACATCGCTAAATCAAAGAAAGAGTGGCGTCTCCTGAGAGAAGACATCTCTGTAAAAACTAACATTTTTACCTAAAAGACAAGGGGAAAAACTTACCTAATGCCCTAACAAGAATAAAGACTTTCCAGACCAGCTACTGAAAGAAAGCGAAGTGATGTCGCCTTAATTGACATACTATGGAACTCAAAACAAGAAATGACATTAAGTTGATACAGTGTCTCACTACATTTCATTTATGTGACTAGTGATTCCTGGTAATTTGTAGATGAAATGAAACGAAATCTGTTGTTTCTAACGTCGCACGATTAAGGCCTTTGTTTAGACTAAAGGAGATGGATGCATAATTGAAGATAACGATTATGAAAGAATTGGGGAAACGAGAAAGTAGCAGGAAACGGGAGAATTACGAGGAAATCTATGGTTATAATGTTATCTACCACTAACTCAAAAGGCCTGACATCGACCCAGAGGCCCGTTACACCGGCAACGAACGTTCTAGCACCGAATCACCATATCCTCTTGACGATTTGACTAGGATCTACCTTTAGTTTATGGTTCATCTCAACTATATTTTTATGAATTTTATAACTTTGTGTATCTTGTGAACCTATGTCAGGCCTACCTACACCGAAAAAAAATTTTGTAATTAAATTGCCAAACATTAGGTCTAAGGTAAAATCATTTACGGTACCCTTCATTTTGTAAGTTGATATACATTTCCTTAGATAAAATTACAAAATTTTACTGGCTTATTTTACAAATTTACAGTAAATTTATAGGAAAGTATGAATTTTTTATTGATAAAAATATAATTTTACACATTTCATATTAGTAATTTTACTTTATAGGCGTAAATTGATTTACATAGAGGAATGGCAAACAGATTGCCACTGTTTTTTGTAAATTTACCTATGAATTTTTTTACAGTGTAGTCATATAAATGTGCTTAAACTATTTGGATACATACTTTTAAAATATATTCATATATTAATAAGTACAATTTTGTTACATTCCTTTCCAGTACTATGAACAATATTTTATTGATTTTTACGTTAAGTTAGATGATTTGAGCTTTAGCGTGCCGTTGAGCATGAAGCTATAGGAAAATATTTATCGCATAATTCTAATCACAATAGCCCACACCGGTAGTTGAACCAGGATCTCCTGCCCCGAAGCCACGTATGAAAACCATTTAGCCACGATCGTTCTCTAGTTAGGTAAATTCATATTTACCTAACTCGCAAATTCATACTTCCGTAAGACACTTCCGGGATACGTGAAATTTAAGAACGATACTTACGTAAGAAGTGGTATAAAATTTTTAAATTCTATTTTGAGAGTCAACTAGTGAGTGAGGCATGAACTTGTTACGTAATTAACTATTACTGAATTGTTACTATTTTTAAAATCATCAACGTTGTAAGAGTATTAGGTTTTCTACACTCTATTTATAAAGCATAAAGTGAAATTTTATTTTAGCATTGCAGTCTTATTAAAATGTATTTTCTTGAATATTTTCATTTTTTATACGGGTTTGGGACAAATCTTAGTTTATGGTTAAACAAACTAGCTTACATAAATTTCGACGTACAAAGAATAATTCCAGATATATGTGTATTTAGTTAGTTCGACATTTCTTCCGCATTTTAAAAAGAATATACTTGTATTACTTCGTACGTCTTCACATAATTCCCTTCATAACGTCGAAAATATTTGAGTGTATTCAACATTTTCTTTCCAGTATTAGGATATAAAGTATTATAAATATATATTTCAGTACATAAAATCCCCCACCCCAGTACAGACTACCGAAATGATAGTTACATTGTCTGAATGTATTGTCCTATAGTTCTGTTCGGCATACGAAAGTCAATATTACATTTTTAATGTACATGTTGTAAAGGTATGTAAAATTTCGGCATTTCGGTAAAAGGGATAATATTTTTTTCACAGTTCGGCTCGCTTCGATCATCACGACATTTCCAGAAAACATTCCCAATATTGACAGGTTACTTTTCAAATATAAATTATAATTTTACTATTGCAGGGTTCTCAGTAAAAAAATAAAAAACCGGATTTTCCTCTAAAAAAAAGGAATATTTTCGAATATATGGGTACATAATTTACCAACGGTACCGGTTACCGGAGTGATTGTTAAATTTTCAGAAAGTACGGTCATTGACGAATAGAAAGAGGTATAACACATTCCGCAACGATAAATAGGGACGTAATTATACGTTCCTGAGTAAAACCTAACAAAATTAATGTGAAAAACATGAATTTTTTAGGTAAATTTCACATTTACTAACAACCCTGAGCTACCAGCTAATTTTAAGTGTGATATTCGTGTTCAGCGCCTCGAAGTCTATAAAGATTGGCTACTTTCGTTTCTGTAAAAAATCCACTGTAGACCAGTGTAATAGGAAGAAGAATAAGGGGAGGAGGAAAGCTTTGACAAACATGCAACCAGAAATACTTACTTTAGGCACTAGAGGTGTTAAAAAATGACGTGACGAATGAGCATGTATAATTGAAAAATAAGCCCAAATTAGGGATGATGTTATTCCTCGAATCTATTATTTATTGAATATGAACTACAAATCCTACTGGGTATTTAAAATACATACCAAAAAAATAAATATCCCAGCATTTTCCAGAAATCCACTTTTGAGAAATGAAACGGAGCAAATTTTCTTTCTGTCTACATTTAAATAGACGTTATCTGTACTATCATCACGGGAAATCGGTGGAACCATTTGAAATGAATTTTCCGTCTAGTGTACTGTACTCAAATCTATTGACAAAATGCAGATAGTATGTATATTTGCACTGAGAATGATTGCTGTTCGTTTTTGAAGAGATTGCTAAAATGTTTGAAAAAAGAAGATTGTGTCCAATCTGAAAGTTTCCGTGCAGGACAAGAAGAGTGCGTCTGTATTAAAGAGGTGTCCATTTATGTAAGTTTAACTGTATGCGCTGTTTTTGAGATACTTAGTTTGCGTTGTTTTCAACATTGCGAGATTTTGTCTCACGAGGTTCTGGCCAGGTGAGATTTCGTCCTCCGAAATTTTGGACAGCAAAGTTTTGGCTAGGTGACGTTTCGCCCAGGCGAGGTTGTGTTCCGTGAGACTCTGGCTGCGAGTTTCGACCGCGAAGTTTTGTACTCCAACCGCTATAGACAATCAAAAGTCAGTTCCTCATATATTCGTATGGGAGTTGTTATGGAGACCATTCTTACTTAACAGAATAACCGCAGTGCTGTTGAGCTGAATGGGATAATAATCAGGATGCAAAATCCTAATCTGTCCCTGGAACACAAGGATAAGATGATATTAATGACATACTTGACAACTCTAACCATCCCCCTGTGCTTTTCCTAGATTCGACAGTGCACTGAAGATGTATTATTTAAAATATGAAAGAGTGCATACCGGCATTATTGGTCAATTTCAATTCCCAGCAATTAAGACCATTGGAAATCGCCAGAAAACATTCCGTCATATTCAACCAAAATCGATTATCTTTTTACGTACGTTATCATATAATGTTATTTCAAAATAAATATAATGGAGTTTAAGTGAATTCTCATATTTGACTGACTTCAAGCAGATAAGATTATCTGAAAATCTCAATAAAGATATTGGCCATTTTGTGTCAGAATCAATAATATTTATGATAGTTATCATAAAATTTATTTTTTAAACTGATGGTGGAGGGGAGATAAGCTAGTTATGGTGAACAACACCGACAATGTTTAGGAGGTGAATCCTGACACCAAGACGAAATAAAAAATATAAACCGACGTCGGTGCACAAATTTTTCCTTTCGGAGTTATAGGATGCCAAGCTCCAAAAATAATGGACCTACCATAGTCGGGTCAAGACTTCACTTAGAAATTAGTATATACTCTATCCAAATATCCAAGTTTTAGAAACCTCCAGTACTTCTGCAATAATTTTTATAGAAGTAGTTGGTGAGTACTTCAAATTATATGCAAGTAGCCAAAATCCTTCTATAAAAATTGCTTCGAGAGTACCTTAGGATTCTGAAACATATATATTTTTATAGCGCATATATTAGTTCCTAAGTGAAGCCTTGACCCGACTACAGTAGGTCCCATAGTTTTGGAGCTATGGACCTTTAAAGATCAATTTTTCATGTTTTCGGCAGCCTATAACTCCGAAAGGAAGAATTGTGCACCCAGTTTGGTCTATACTTTTCATCTTATCTTGGTGTCAGGAATCACCTCCCAAACTTTGTCGGTAATGTTTTGAAACACCCTATATATATATATATATATATATATATATATATATATATATATATATATATATATATATATATATATATATATATAGTGAAATGGAAACGAGAACAAAAGGGACTGCAAAATAGATGGAATATGAATCGAGAACATACTTCTCAAATTTCTAAAAGTAACAAACGAAGGACGAAAGAAGGAAAAGAAGAAAATAAAAAAATACGAGATGCCTGGAAGCACTTTTGCATGCCACATAGAAGTCTTGAAAAGAAAAGAAACATTCTTTTCTATTTTTTCTCTTTTTTATTGTTATTATTTTATCCCCTTCAACTCGTAGGCAACCAACTTCTCAAATTCTTGTTACTTTTTTTCTTGTTTTCTTTCTTACATAAAAAGAAAACAAGCTAGAGGGAAACATAAAAATGTTTCGTAGTCTCTGTTACGAATATACTTTCTCGACTTACCTCCTGGGATTAAGAAAAATATCTACAGAATGATGAAGACCACAATGAAAATTATTATTATTGTAAGCTATCCAACTGAACACATAGCATTTTTTTAAAAGTACACAAATGAATGTTTCTCGTCGATAATTTTACTCGAGCAAACTCAGTTGTAAAGTTTATATTACTTAAATATATTTATTATTAGTATTTATGCTATTATTTTCTGCCTACCTCATATGCTGTAGTGCACACATTCAAAAAATTAGATAGCATTTCTTCGTACAAGTAAAATTCAGCAATGCACTTAGGTTATCTTTAGAAATATCTCATCAAGTAATAGTTTATCCAGTTGAATCATTTTTGCTCTCGACAGAACATTATATATATATAATAATCATATATTCTGCCATTACTGGTAGGTCCTTTCCACAAACTTCTCAACAGCATCACGGTCCTTGACTAACCTCTTTTCTTTACAAAGAAATTTTCTGTTTTAATACCGTCCATCAACTGTAGCCTCTTTCACCTTTCCTTCTTTTCCCTTCCACCATATCTTCTAGCACGTCCTTCATAACACAATTTCTTGTCAGCCAATGTTCCAACCAACTTCTCTTCCCCTTTTCAATTGCATCTAAAATTATCCTTTTTCCCGCACTATTTCTAACGCAATAACGATATTCCATGTTTTAAATTCCGATAAAATCAGATAAAATAAATTAAAAAATACATTTGTGCGCACGTGAGAAGAACATTCATATTACTGATAAAAACAACGATTTGCATTGTGGAACATTTGGACTGAAAAAGGGGAATTCTGAATTTCTGAAAGAGCTTTTATGCTGCTTCGGGTTGGCAACACTGGCCGGAGATCAAAGACAAAGTTTTTTTTTCTTTTCCGATCTCAAAGTTCCTAATTGTTAATCTTCAAAATAAACGCATGTGTGTTGTAATTAAGTGCTCCCTTACGCCTGCCATCTACTGGACAACAATTATTTTTGTCTTTTCTATCAGTAAGCTGCTGTCATCTAAGGAGAAATAGTAGAACTAAGTCTTGCCTTGCATCCACTAACAAATTTCATCGTCTCCAGGATTAATACAACCCTTACTAAGGGATACATTTTCATGACATCCAGATGGATATCACTGGTACGCAAGGGGTAAAGAATATGTATTATTTTACTACTTTTTATAACTTTGAAAACAAATTATGTCTCCTACACGTTAACAGAGTTCTCATTTCATGCTCGTAAATTACCAATGATTACTGACTTAGCAGTAGGAGAGTCACTGAGCAGCACCTCTATTTTCTTTCAAAGTTTACATTCTCAACAAGTCAATCCATGATTACAATTCTCCTCTGCCTTGCCCTGCCCTTCAAAATCCTTTAGATTGGACCATTACATAGAGTTTTCAGTGGAAGACACTAAGAACCGAATCGGAACTGTCTTAATTTTCTTTTTTTTTTTTAATGTTTATTGGATTTTTTGTACCGCACATGCCGACTGATTATACGAATTATTTAAAGACGAATACCATATCGACTGATTCCTTTTAGTAGTAAATATCTCAGTGTTAATATATATTCATTTAATCACAGATGGTGGTCATGAAAGAAAACTCGCTATTGAAGTTTTAGGAGGAGATCCATCAATGAATTAGGACCTAGAAATTGCATATGAAAAGTATAAATTTAACAGAAACAACACTTTTCATCAAGTCTATACCATGAAAATGGGAAAGGATAGATGTAGATAAAATCCTTTCAGAAAAAGTAGATTATGGGGAGATACAGTATGCTCGGAGAATTTAGAGGTTGCATCATAGACCTCGAGGAAAATAGATACTCACAACGTTATTACAACAACATATACAACAATATGAGAGCAGGAAACAAAAACATGTTATTAAGTTTGTTGTTATTTCAATGTTATTATATTTCTGATCCTGGCAAACGACAATATTTCTCTGTGCGAAAGGACAGAAAGAAAGAAAGAAAGAGAGAGGGAGAGGTGGTGTTTAGTTACGTTCATATATTTGTGGCTTTTCATTAAAACGACCTGTCACCAACGCTATATTTCCCTTTAGATCTCTTTGAGGAAGAGGATGGAAACCTTCCTTTTGTTTGTTTTTGAGTCCGTCTGTGTGATTGTTAAGTCAGACGACTGCTCAGAGTTACTACTTTGATTCATTCTCTCTGTCTCTTTCTCTCTCTCTTTCTCCTTTTCTATTTCACTCTCTTTGTCTTTGTTTGTTTTCAGTTTTTTGCAGAATATCTCTCTTCACACGGAAAATAACAGTTTATGATCTTCTATTCAAAAAGTCACTCTTTTGCGACTACATCTACTGTTATATATATATATATATATATATATATATATATATATATATATATATATATATATATATATATATATATATATATATATATATATATATATATATACTCGTATACATAAAATAGAAATATTGTTATTGTTCGGTTGGAGTCTAGCATCCCTCTTCAGCACCAAGGCTGTAAGAGAAGTATATCTACTGTTTAACCTGTGATACGAACTACATGAGCTACGGTCGGAAATCAAACCCGGATCACCCTCAATAAAGCCGAGTGTGTTATTATATAGCCACGAAGGAGCTTTATAAATAAACAATTCTACATTAAGATCAGACGGGGCTGGGGTGGCTAAGTGGTACAGCGTTCACCTCTGTTGCATGGGGTCCTTGGTTCGATCCCACCTTGCATCAAGTGAACTTTGTGGTGGACAAGCACCGTGTGCGTGAGTTTTCTCGGGGTTCTCCCACTTTCTTCAATCCACCAGTTTCTTCATTTTTCATCGTCAGCGTCTCCTTTAGCCTAGGTGACATAAGCGTGGAATGTAAAACTTAAAGATTTTGTAAGATCAGATTTAATCACAAAGCTAAAACATAAATAGTACTTTTTGAAAATGTGCTGTGTGTTCAGACACGTTTCAGTATCTTTTGGTTTGATTTGAGTTTAACGTCTCTTTCAGGGGGAGGTTATATGAGACATTGAGCTTAGTAATGTGTGATTAAACCACATGCACTCACACTGGAAATCGGACCCGGGGCTCCAGTGTCAAAGATGTCAGCTACGTTCAGTGTATACTATTTATGTATACTGGAAACACAATAATTATTTATTTTTGGAGCTATACATTAGGAACTTGATACGAATTGAGACTGGGATCTTCACCGAGAATCGAACCCAACACTGCGCACATATTCAAAGCAAGCACTCGTATTTTGCACGGCAGCCGTATTGTCGTTTGATCTTAAGTATTGTTCACGCTCACTAATCCAGTTTCAGTGAGCTCCCAACTCTGTGACATGGGAGCCAGATTTGATTGACGTGTTATAATAATCTCAGTAAGATGAGAACTTCATGAACATGTTGCAATATTAGCTTGATGAAAACAAATTTCTCACTGGAGGGCTAGAAATGATATGTCATAAGCTCATTGGTACACGCTAAATGTGTAACATAACCACTCGGCTTTTACGATTCCAAATTATACAGGATTCCACTGTTTATTTTATGTATAGATTTAGACATTTACCCTTGTGTTTATAGTATTGACCTTGTGTGAGAACTTGATAAGCTATTCGTAGGAGATTGAAACAACTAGCAGTAAAATGAAATGAAATCTTTGAGTTTTACGTCCCACGGTTGTCGGTTAGGCTAAAGGAGAGGGTGATAATGAGAAATGAATGAAATGGATTGGAACCCCGAGAAATCCAACGCACACGGTGTTTGTCCACCAAAAAGTTCACTTCGCGGGGGCGGGGATCGAACCCGGGACCCCAAGCACCAGAGGTGAACGCTCCACCACTGAGCCACCGCAGCCACTGGCAACTAGCAGTGTTACGTACGCATGACGTGAAGGAATTTGGTTTGTATGGCGTGATATTTGCTCAATTAATATTGAAATCAGAAGTGGTATAGTAGATTTGTACCACTTTCGATTTTAGAAGAGAGATTAAGAATGGAATGTATGATTGAGACTCTTAATTTTTTGCAGAAACCCCATCTAGCTCTCTATTACCAATTTCACTTTATAGCAATCAACGTTAAAACCTAAATTGGTCGCTTTATATCACTTCTGGTTTAAACAGAGGGATGAAAGAGAAGAGAAGTACCTACTCTGAGAATCTAGTTCTTTAAAACAAGCGCTTCTCATTATCTCTAATCGTTTTTGTTGTAATGCAGATCAATATTGAAAGCAAGAATTGAAGTCGATTTCTGTAATTTTCTGTTTCAGTATAAAGTTAAGGATGGAAGTGAAACGTATTGTTAAGACACTTAATCGATTGCAGAGAATCATTTTCGCTATCTATTACTGGTTTTCCTCCCTGGTGATCAACGCTAAAACCGGAAATGGGTGATTTATATAACTTATAATTTGAATATAACCAGGCCCGTATCCAAGGGGGGGCCTACCAGGGGTGGATCCAGGACGGACTTCTGGGGGGGCGGTGGATTGTAATATTGGTACTTAGAGCTACTTTTAAGAGCGTCAAACTCGGGGATGTGTTTTATTTATATATAAAATTAAAAGTTTCTTCTTCTGGGGGGGCAATCGCCCCGATCGCCCCCCGTTGGGTCCGCCCCTGGGTCCTACGGGGCCTGACCCCCTAAATTTTTGCAGCACCTCTAAAATTTTCACGGTAGGCTTGTAAATGAACTATAATATGGTGATGAACTATAATACGGTCGGATGTCCCCCCCTAAGTTCTACCGCCCCCCCTACATTTTTGGGTTAGCTACCGGCCCCCATCAACGAACTCATTTGCTAACTTTTAACCCTCTACATTCTGACCAAAATTGATGGTGATCCAGTAGTTCTTATTTATTTATTTATTTTTGTCTCGCGGATGAACATGCATACAGACACAGTAAATATGTATATAAAGAAGTTTTGGTAAACCAACCGCCTTATAAATTATATTATCTACCAACGGCATTAATCAACGGGGACAAGGTGGGGCGCTCTCCCTCCCCCCCTCTGGAGGAAATTGTACTTCGGAAGATCGAAATACCCAATAGGTATTTTAGAATAACTCCAGCAGAAGTTGAGACTCCATTTGAAATGTCGCTTATATTTGCCTCCCCTGGAAACCACAACATGGGCGCCCTTCATATCTACATCTATTATCCTCCTAGTTGGACATAATTGATCTACTTAACACATGAGTATATGATAATTCAGGATTTTTTATTTTGGGGTTGCTGTTACTTCTTATCACCACGTAGGTGACAGACAACCAATTTGATTAAGTTTTATAGGAGCTGGGTTGATGTTTAATTGTCATATATCTTAAGATTGTTTAAAGCAGTAGTAATCAATCCAGGGTACACGACGACTTCTTTGGGTGTGGGCAAAATTTAAGATAATTCATATGTTTACTTTGTGAATGATAATTAAAATCATTTCTGGCAGAGCGAATTTGTATTGCCACATACAAGGTAAGCAAAATAGTTCTTGAGTTCTAGAGCAGTGACAAACAAAGAGCAATATAGTATGCGCTAAGTATCTTTAGGTTTCGAAGTGATCTCCACCACCATCCAACATCTTTTGCGAAGTTCCTTCAACTGCACAACACTCTGTTGACAAACCTCGGCAGACGTGGATGCCAAGAAATCCGTGAGTGTGTTCCGCAGGTCTCCCTTATTTACAAAGGATCTCCTATAGATGTCGTTATCAAGGTATGAAATAGGTGATAATCTGTTGTCGTAAGGTCCGATGAATATGTTGCATGGCTCTGTGTCTCCCAGCCAAGTTGCTCAAGGGTTTGTGTACTCTTTGCCATTTGTAGCTTGGCAGTGTCATACAGGAATAGCACACTCTCATTATTCACCAATGTCCGCTCCCTCTGCGGCAATGCATTGTATACCCTTTGCAACTGCTGAAAACAGAGGTCCGCAGTAGTGGTCTGACGAGGTGTAAGGTACTCATAGTATCCACTTGCCGACAATTCCACCTTTCAGAGAGAATAACCTTCCGTGGGTGCACAGTGGGTCTTGAGGTATGAAGAGCAGAGTCACGTGGCGACAACCATTGTCTGGTATACTTGAGAGTGTCATAGAGGACCCGTTTTTTGTCACCAGTGACCAAGTGATCAAAGATATGTGTGTTCAGGTGCCGAGTGAGCGAGGACAAACAGGCTGTAACTTGTTCCTTGTTGGCTGCCGACAATGTGTGGGGTACCCACTTGTTTAACTTGTATGATTTCCATATCCCATGCAAGTGCCGTCTGACTGTTTCAGCGGCAACATGGAACCTTTTTGCAAGTTGATCACACGTTAGACCACTGTTCTCCTCGATGACTGCATCAGGGCCTCGTCATCCAACATATTTGGTTGTTCACTGCAAGATTCATCCGAAAGAGGGGGGAAAAGGGTAGCTCAGTGGTAGAGCGTTCATTTCTGGTGCTTGGGGTCCTTGGTTCGATCCCAGCTCGTGCCAAGTGAACTTCGTGGTGGACAATCACCGTGTGCATGGGTTTTCTCGGGGTTCTCTCGTTTCTTTCCACTTTTTTTCTCAGTGGTAGAGCGTTCACCTCTGGTGCTTGGGGTCCTTGGTTTGATCCCAGCTCGCGCCAAGTGAAGTTTGTGGTGGACAAATACCGTGTGCATGGGTTTTCTCGGGGTTCTCCTATTTCTTTCCACTTTTTTCACTCCACCATTTCATTTATTTCTCATTATCACCGTCTCCATTAGCCTAGAAGTCATAATCGTGGGATGTAAAACTTAAAGAGGTTTCGTTTTCGCTTTTATCCCAACGGCTTGTGTCCACCGAATGGAATTGCTAGAATCAGTGCCTGGCAGTGTGTTCGTTCACAGCATTTTCCCCAAATGCCTGGCATATGTGGCAACTTAATGTAGCAGCGGATAGGTCCACTTTAAAGTCATACAACAAACACAATTGAAAATCTGCTTCAATACCTGCATTTCTCTTCGATTGTAGACGAGCTATGCCTGCTGTGTGTGCGCAACGTGATAGTATTACTGAAGGTCAACGGTCAAACTACAGTAACTCCAGATCGCTTGACAGGCGCGTGCATCATTTCGTTTCCTTTCTGTGAGCGTATAATTAATGGATCATCAACAATCAAATGGAAAGAACTTTTTCGGTTACCTTGTATTTTCAAGAATACCGATTACTTATGAGTGGATCGTCTGATCCACGTAACATAGTTTTATTAATTTATAGCCTCATTTTACTGTTTCCAGATAAATTATTTTATTAATGAACAATACATTCTACAATTTATTTTTAATAGTTATCTATTATTTGAATTAAGAATAACTTAAATTTGAAGGTACATGTTTGAATGGAAAAGTTCCATTACGGATATGAGGATAAATATATTGAATACCACTGCACTGGTTTAAAGTAATCAAAGAACGAGTGGTGTTCTTTTGCCATTGACAATCATTATGTAGCAACAACATACGGCATGCAATTCTTCCTTTTACGCGGGAAGTTAAACCACGTACTCTATCTTCGTAATAGTACGAACGAGACCTGTCGACAAATTGAATATCGAAAACCATGCACATTTTTCTCAAGAAATTAAATTTTATGTAGTAATTTTAATGCAATTGACAAATTTACAATTTTAAGTTTGAAATAATGCAATCATATGAAATAAGAGCATAATAGTATGGAATAATAATGCGAGAAAGTATTCTATAGAATAAATCATAGGAATTCTTACTACTTATAGAGATGATGTAACGTATTACGTCTGTGAATTCCCTGTCTACCTATCTCTTTCAGTTTTCAATACTAAATTGTAAAGTCAGAGAGGGTATTTTTGCCAACACTTATTATTATTGAAATGCTGAATATATGTAAATGCAATATGCATGCATTGATAAATGTTTAGACAACATCCTCATTTCGTTTGAATATAGCAGATGTGCCGTAACTGGAATAATATTCTGTCATTCATTTCTTTAATTAGAAATATCGATATTTTACTGTTTTTCTCTTTATTTTTATTCCTTTTTCCTTTTTTTAGCTTTTCTATCTTATGCTTTGTTAAGCATTATCAAAGTATAATTAATTCAAGTGGTTTTATTTTTGCGTTTTATTCGTGTTTTGTTTGATTTTAAACGCAATATTGTTACATGTCAAAAGAAATTAACCCTATAGGTATTAAAAACGCAATAATAATGCACTTATAAACAAACAAAATACGGCTAAAACACCAAACGCCATGTTGATAATCACTTTTCGTTATGTATTTATTTTTGGCTTCTTTATGACAATCGAGAGTAACTGTGGGTCGTCTATAAAACTATTTTTATAGTGTAACAATATGGCGCAAGTTAATATGAATATTTTTAGTAGTATCAGAAGAGTATATTGAGTTACATGTGTTATATTTATATATATTTACAATTTTCAATTTGCTGCATATAATAAATATTATTAATTACGTAAATATAAACTCAAACAATATAATACGTGGTTCGTAGACGAGCTTTCTAGAAGTTACTAAAACGTATTTTCAAAATGTAGACCTACTAAAATGTATTATATACGTCAAATACTTACACAATGGACATCTTTCTGACCATAAGTTTTAATTTAATGATTCTATCATCATCATGTAGAACTAGTCTTCAACATACCACATATCAAAAATCTCAGAAAAATGTTTCTTAGTCACGGAGATACAACAGCTTCAACAATGTAAAAATGTGCTGTGCACGTCAAGGCAACAGAACCATACTGTTTGGCGTTATATCATATGTTAAGCCTCTTCTCTAAGCCACATTAAAAGCTTCATATTCAGGGAGAGCTTTTATATTGCAGTTTCTTAAGCTAGGTTGCCATGCTGAAAGAATCTTGTAACTGTCATTAAGGTGGATCAGCACCCGGAAGTCAATACATATTTTAGCTCGTTTCCTTAACTACTGCACAATGAAACTTTACATATTATAAATATTGTACTATAAGATAGAGTATTGTTTCAGCTACAGCACAAGACACTGATTCATTAGGTTGTGTCTCCTGATATCGAAAAATGTAACAAATAAAAGAAAATATTTCATTCGCTTTACAATGACCACACAAGATGGCACTTGCTGGTAGACCTTACTTGAAGTGCTCACCACGAAATAGATATATTGTGTGACCGTTTTTCGTGTTATATTTTATATTTTATTTAAATATTAATTTACATTTAAGTAAATAGATTTTGAGACGAAACTTGCGCAGAACGCCATAATGCGTTGTTGCCAAATTGTTTACTGTAGTAGTCACAATAAGAAAATTCCTGCACTCTAGTGTTGCAGTTCGAGAAGCGTAATCGCGGTAAGGGTCGAAAACTAAGTTCTCCAGTAAGTATCTAAGCAGAATTCCATGATTGCTCCCTTTATTATCTGGCATCAGTAAACACCCGACACTATCTGGCATTGCCGCACTATTCAAGCAGCGTTAACATAGCACCGAGAACACCTAGTGATCCAGCTTAAAAATCTTGCAAGTTCATCTTTCTATTTGTTGTTTATATAGTACAATTTCCTCTGAAAGCAAGAAAGATATCTCAACCATGCAGCACTGCACACTAGTGGACAAATAGTGAACTTCCTCAATGACAGCTACAAGATTCTTTCAGCATGACAACGTAATTTTACTGTAAACTACAAACAAATTTAGTATAATAGTAAAAGGAAAGTGAAAAATATGTCAAATACTTCCTGTATATATATATATATATATATATATATATATATATATATATATATATATATATATATATATATATATATATATATATATATATAACTCGTTAATTAGACTTATTCACCTTGTATAAAATACAAGTCAACACAACTTCTATCACTACTAATATTTTAGATATATATCAGCATGATTTTTTTATTATATTAGACCAGAAACATTAGGAGTCTAACAGGTACATCAATTTAAGTTTTAAAAAGAATCATGCGCATATTCAGGCTATCATATTATAGTTATGAATAGGTTTATGACTTTTCTTTACTTTCGGAAGTTATTAATAGTGCATTGAAAGTTCACGTTTTATTGACACCCATACATCTCTCCCACTTAATTTTACACTTTGAACATTTGTAGATCTACATACGAGGGTTGTACCAAAAGTAAGGTTCCCATATTTTTTACCAATAGAAAATATTGCTTATTGTTATTAATTTATACATCGTTCTAAAGCTTACACTGTTGCTTACATTGGTGGTCCTTATCAGCGTAAAGGAAGTCACGCATACACAATCCAAAAATTGCATATTTCATTAATGTTCAATGGGTGTACGGATTATTCCCTGCAGGGTGAAATTCCCAGACATGCCATCAACCAAATTTTGAGATATGATCTGAATTTATGATTCGTCCAAAGTAGGTAAACGATAAACCTTGATAACAGTGAACATGGAATCCTTTTGCTCGATATCGGAAGTGTTAATGATTGTCAGCAGCACTATCTCTTGTACTCGGGAAAACGTATGGTGCGATGTTTTTTTTTTTCACGGTTATAAGTGAAGAAAACGTGAAATAGTGACGAACATCACACGTTATTGCGAACACAAAGAAACATAAATCTGCCGATTCCTAACACTTCCGCCTTCCCTCCGTAGCACTGGATGTAAATTTTTGTTAAGGTTTACCTCCTGCCTACTTTGGACCCTTCTTGAAATCAGGGTATATCTGAAAACTCTATTGAAAACATATCTGAGAATTACACCCTATAGGGAATACTCTCTACAACTATTGACAATGGGTGAAATATGCGCTTTTGGAGTGTGTATGCCTGGCTTCCTTTATGCTGGTAAGAATCACTATCCACAGTTTCTGGAATTCAAAATAGGGCATATTGAAATTTACCATTTTCGCGATTTTGGACAGCTCTAACTTGAAACTATGCACTTTTCGTCGTAGGTCCATCATTTCATTTTGAATGTCCAACTTGGAGGAGGGAAGGGGAGATGTATATTGAAAATGACCGATATTAGTGTCTAATCCGTAGTTTTCCGGGTCGTTAAGATGAACAGTGACATTTCCGATGCCGTTTAAATCCAAATTCATTCCCACAACTTGGGGGCGGGAAGATATATAAAAATGATCGAAAATGACAGATGTTAGTGTCGAGTCCATAGTTTTTGGGGTGGCTGAGATGAAGAGTAACACTTCCGATGCCATTTAAATCTAAATTCAGCGCTGTAACTTGTGAGCGGGGAAGGGGAGATATATAAAAATGATCGAAAATGACTGATATTAATGTCGAATCAATAGTTTTCGGTGTCGCTGGAATGAACAGTGGCACTTTCGATGTCGTTTAAATATAATTTAAGCCCCCATTAGTACTTCTAAAAGGGGAGGGTGACATGTAAAACTAATTGAAAATGACCGACACTAGTGTCAAAATCATAGTTTTTGGGGCCCCTAAGTTAATTGGTGACAGTTTTGGTACGTTTTATGTCCAAAACGAAACGTATTCTCCCCTTGCGAAGAACGGGTATTTTGCTAGTCTTTAATAATAACGAACATAAGTTTCACATTTTAAATTCTTTAATATATTTCTGGATGCTCAAATTTACGCACTTGTGCGGTGTGTGTGTGTGTATGTGTAAATAAGATCATCTCTCTTTATGAGTTGTTCGAAAAATATACAAATAATAAAGAGGGACTTTTACCAAAAATCAGAAAACTAAAAAGTAGAACATTAAAAACATGTTGCTTAAGTATTTTTCCTGCTAGCGAAATACATTGTATATATGCTGCAGCTACGTTACAGCAAATCAGAAAATCAGATTAGCAGGAGAATAAATAGTTCTTAAATCATATATTCCGGTTTTCGCCAATATTTCCGAACAAAAGATTTTTTCTAATGGGTTCAAAATTTCCGGAAATTTTACACAGCACAAGGAAGATACGTATCTCCATAAAATACGTATCACGATGCTAACTTTAAGAAGTTTGGATGAGTGGTCCACATATATTTGTTGCCACAAATTTTCCCTATTCTACTACAAGAAACATAAGTAGGTCTATTCAATGATCTTAACTGTAAACTAGTAAATATAAAATAGTTTCCAGTTTAAAAGCATAATGTAGTAAAATATTCGAAAATTTCAATTTTTCCCAAATTTTCCGTGCTTATTGAAGCTCGGGAAAAAATGGTAGAAAACTGTTTTTTAACCCAAAATTTCCGGTGTTTTTCCAAGCCTTCACAACACTAACCAAGAACAATGCTCGAAAGTTTTTTCTTCTCACCGAAGCACTAGTTTTCAAAACTAGGCTCTATAATAATACAAATGCAATTTAATACATGGGCCTACATATTTTGAATTTAAATTATGTAAGAGCTAGGTTCGTATTTCCAGTCGCCATAGTACCTGACGTCCGGGATTTTTCGAGAATATCGGAGGGTATTAGCAGAATATTAGCAGAAATTAATTAGGTATTGTATGTGGTATTACTTTCAAACTTCAAAATTTCTTTCCAACAGCCTCACACGAAGTAGTGTTCTGTGCATACCAACATATCTATTTATAATTTGTCTCTCGTCAGCTAAGATTGTGAGTAATATTTGGGATATGGTATACTTGCAAAGATTAGAGCGTGAAAGCATTGCGTTTTGTATTTTTTCTGAGGTCCGTAAAAAAAAAAGTGCTTGAAGAGTTTAAACTCTTTGTTTAAGTTTCGTTAGTGTGCAGTGGTTTTCCTTATATTTTTTCACTCATCGGAACAGAATACAGTATTGTGTATACTACTCTTCCAGACATATCACAAAAGTTTGTACTCATTCAGTAATCAGGGTACATGTTGGATAAGTGGTGGAATGTTCACCTTTGGTGCGAGAGGTCCTAGGTTCGATCCAAGGCCATGTAAATTTATAATGGACAACATCGTGTCCGTGAGCTTAGTCGCGGATTTGGCATTTCCTCTCACATGACCATTCTACCAATTACTTTATAATCATTCAGTTTCATTAATATCCGTCTCTGTTAGCCTACAGAGCACAAACTTCGTTTGATGTATAAGAAGTGTGGACAATATCTCTCATATTCCCCTGCTTGGAATCGAATCCGATACCATGTATACTCTATAACTATTTTGTCATGAAGCGAGCGATAACATAAATATCGAATCATAATTGCTGATTATGTTAATTCATTAATTGAGTTGCATTCACGTTCTTTATCTACAGTGAGGCTATATAGGACTAGTCCTACAGTTTAAAGTGTAGTCTGAATCACTTTCGCATCAGGAATCGAATCTGGAACCTTGTGCACATAGACACGCACTCTTAGCAATTAAACTATAGAGGGAGAGTACTTAAGTTAATAAATGTACCGAAATCTAATATTAAGGAATGATTTATAAAGAATGCCATTACTATAACTGCACAAGTTAATTGGTTGATTTGGTTTCGTCTCTCTCTCTTGTTCACTTCATGAATACCGAACGCGAGAAATTGGTTGCTATAGTAACAGTTACTATAACAACATGGCGAGTCACCAGAAGCATATTTTACTAAACAGCAATTTCCAATTTTGTTTGGTGTTAGGCAATACGTGCTGAAATTAGAATAAAGGACATACAGACTGCTTTGCCAGTAACAGAAATTGCATAATTGGAAAAGTGAAGGTAAATTCTAGTTGAATTGCGTTATACAAATGAAAGTAGTCGGAAACAGTACTACCGATATATTTAATTAGCAAATTTGCATTATCGGTTGTAAATGTAATTATCCTTGTCATATATATGGATAAACAGAAGCTAAAATTAGATTTGAAAGCATAAGTACATTTACTTTGATATAAAAATATCATCGAAGTAAACATCACTGAATATCCAAAAGAAAGCATTTGGGTTATATACCGATATTGCAAAATTAATTGTACAAGATAACCAAAAAAAGTTTTGCCGTTGTGGAGAAGTGATAAACAAAGAACAATACAGTTAACTATACGTATCTTCAGGTTTCGAACTAATTTGCATCAGCATTCAATACCTTTTGGCAACATTCCTGCAGCAACACAGAACCCTGATGATAAAAGTCGGCTCTCTTAGATGCAGAGAAGTGCATGAGTGCGTTCCGCAAGTCTCCCTTATTTGCGAAGGGTTTCCCACGAAGATGATTGTCGAGTGATGAAACAATTAGTAATCTATTGGGGCAAGATCCAGTGAATATGATGCATGGCACAATGCCTCCCAGCCAATTTGCTGAAGGGTCTCCCGGGTTGTCTTTGTCACATAGCTTGGCAATTTCATGTAAAAAATGGAAATAATGTTACAGTAAATCCAGTGGTTTCAAACTTTATAGACTGACAAAGCACTTCGCTGAGCGTCCACAATGTCACGACACATGTATTTCTTTTTTAAATAATATAAATTAAAATAGTAATCTATAAGCCTTCAATTTTATGTATAGTGGCTTTATGTAGTGGCTTAATGTGGCTTTATGTAGTACTGAGCATTAATGTCGCTGCAGACATTGACTGCTGTAGTCTCCGTCTCAAAATTGATTGCCAACTAATTATTAAATGTTTCATCATTTTCAAATTCTAGTATTTCGCGACTGGCTGGTTGGAAACCATTGCTGTAGGTCATGCAAAGGCAATCGAGAGCAAAGCTAACTAAGTACTATGTCTAAACGGATCATGAAATCAACTACATACACCAACAATAAGGTCGAGACATCGCAATATCTCGAGAAATATATTTGCAATTCAAAAATCACGAAACACGTGATCAATATTTTAGAAAGATCTATTCAACTAACATAAAATGAAGTTGCCCTCCCCTCCCTAAGGGGGAGGAAGGGCAGATGAAAATTTCAAATGGAAACCAAAAATACACAACTTTACTTGAAGTACTTTTTCGTTATCCTTCTATTATTGCAAAAAATGTAATATCATCGTACGTCATTTGAGTAATAATATAGTAAGCTAAATATTTCGAGAAAAACACTTGTCATTTAAAATAACATGAAATAGTTGTCCAATAATTTAAAAGGATCTATTGTACTAACGTAAAATGAAGTTGTCCTCATTCTTCCTTAGGAGAGAGGAGGTTTAACTTTAAAATATCAAATTGAAACCCTCAGTTTTTATTGCAGATTTTGATTCTGCGACCAAAACTACGCAACTTTTACTTGAAATACTTTTTCGTTATCCTTCCAGCAAGAAAAACTGGCGCTATAATCGCAAAAAAAAGTGAATATCCTCGTACGTTACCTGAGGATGATTGTAAACTAACTATTTTGAGAAACACACTTGAAATTTAAAAGACCAGGAAATATGTGTTCAATAATTTCAAAAGATCTATTCAACTAACAGAAAATGAAGTTGCCTTTCCTAATCGAGGAAGGAGAGAGCAACTTTAAAATTTAGGACCATCTTAAGATATATATATCGAGAGAGAGATAGAGAGAAGAGAGAGATACCTAGGTATAATTAGGACTATTTTGTGAAAGAAACTACTTTAAAAATGTAACCGAATTGTTAAGTACGGACGATGAAATAGGTAAAACAGTTCTTCAACAAGAAAATCTAAAAGCTGACAAGTTATTGCCGTTTTGATTGGATACGAAGTAAATATTTAAGTCATCAAAGCGTGGCAAGATTGGATTATTCTTTTTTAAAAAAATACAATTTTAATTGAGTCTATTGAATGTCAAACGCCATGTTAGAGTACCGATTATTCTATTACAAAATGACAACTCAATTGCTTGCACGAATAAAGTATTTAATAGTTTTACACTCTGTTATATAAACTTAAAGGGTGTGTGTTTAAAACTGTCCCACTAATGTATTTGTGACACAAAAATGATGACAGGCGTAAGATTATCTATATATATAAAAGAGAACGCACAAATCCTTTGTTACCTCATCACGCTAATACGGCTGAACCAATTTCTTTTATTTTTGGGGGGTTATTAGGATTTGGACCCTAGATGGTTTTTATCATATCACTTTAATTTTTAATTACCAGTGTCTTGAGATAATTGACCATTCAAGTGACCATAACGTACAAATCCTTTGTTAGTTCATCATAGGTAAAAATAAACGTATTTATATGCAACCCATGACCATGTAACTCGGCGGGTTAACATAAATGACAGGCGATATAATGTTAACATTTACTGCAATCTACTATGGTTTTTATCATATCACTTGAAAGCGAAAAAGTAAAAATTATCTAAGTAACAAAGTTTATTGCGTTCCGGGGTGACCGCAGCGAAGCGGGGTGAACGCTGCTAGTTGAGTTTTAATTATCCCTTGATATCACGCTAACTCATCTTTTATCACGCTAGTAATTTGGATCTTTAACACAGTGTTCTTCTATGTCCGTGCACGTTGGTCTTTTAATTCATTATAATCTGAAGTAAACATTTTTATCTCTTAGAAGAATAGATAATTATTAGTAACGGCATGTCTTAATGGCACTGTTACAAAGATAAATACAGAGCTTAAATACTACAATATTTCGTGCCGTAAATACACACATACGTTACCAATCTTGTATTGATAATTTTAGTCCTTTTGTAGAAATGAATTGCTTGACACAGAAGTATGTTTTATATTTGACTTTAATACTTGTTTATTGAACATTTAGGAAATGTAGAGTGCTTAATGTAGTGTACTGAAATTGCGTATTGATGATGTAGATGGCTTCCCTCTTATAAAGCTGCAAACGGCTCATCCTTGTGGATTGATGAATGAGATTAGACGGGAAGTCCATTGGATTTATCATTTATCGAGTGCAATTTAGAACGAGGAGAGGGTAATTGAGAAAGTTATTTTTGTAGGGAAGATTCAGTTTAATGTTAGCATTGCGCACTCGACTGTTTATTTTTAAAAAGTTAAGGTGTTAGTGTGCTAGTTAAGGGTGACTATACTAGAGGCCGAACTTCCTGAAACTAGGAGGTTTTTAGTTTAGATGTATATATATATATATATATATATATATATATATATATATATATATATATATATACGACTGAAGAGATAGTACAGAAAAGTGGAAGGTACTACCTTTATGTGTTTTCAATTTAAAATTCCAACATGTGCAGAAAAATGTTAGTTTAAGAGACGTACTTTTATTAGTATAAATAATTAGGAAGTTTTTATAGTTTGTTACAATTTTGTTGCATACTCAGTTTTACATGACACGGAAGTTATACAATGAAGACAAAAAAAAAAAAAAAAAAAAAAACATAATTCACATATGTCATCATCATGCTATTTCACTTGTTTGGGCAATTTAACAAGCGGATAGCAAAAGAAAGAAGCAAAACTAAGAAATCTATGTGCGTGAAATAAAGATTTTGATAAAATTAAAGTGTTGATTTTTATTTTTACTTTTTACGTCCACGTTAGGAATTACATTATACGAGACAAAATTAGCTAATGCAACGCATCCATTTATTGAGGAAAACCTACTATAAATTATTGGATATTCAATTTGTCACACATATTAGTAGTAGTTCTATATTGTCACATTGAACAATTCTTCCCAGTCTGTTCTGATAAACCGAGTTCAAATTTTTAAAAGGAAAATAGAACGTTATATGGAATAAGAGAACCGAAAGTAATCTAACACACCTCTAACAAAACTATCTATCCATCTATCTGTCTGCTATATATACATGCACATAGATGACTATCAAAATAATAGAAATACCTATAGTTTACATAGATATAGTTAGTAAGATATGTGAGAGACGATAATTTTGAACGTGAGTATAGCGTCTGAACTTTCTTAGTTATGTAGACAATCGTTCGTAGTACTTCAGCTGGCTCGAACGACAATGTGTGTAGAAGTGAGCTAGTTTCACTTGTGGATGTGCACTTAGTTGGCACAAATGTATCGAAGGTGGCGAAAGTGTTAAGTGTGTCGTACAGAACAGTGTCCAAGTTAATAAGGACTCCAAAAGTTATGGCAAAACAATATGGGCAAAGTAATAGTGAACAGAAGAAGAAATGGCAGTGACAGAGATTATCAAACATTGTAGAGGATTCTCACCAAAGGCCGTACAGTACGAGGTGCTATCCAGAATTTTCGGGACTGGTGCTGCCATCTGGAAAGTAGTAGTAGTAGAGCTTTGCACCGATAGGTGGCAAGACTAGCATTTCTGATGAGTGAGAGTGCACAGTTTCATGCAGCTGGACTGATGTGTTGAGTTTCCACAGTGCTTTTCATGATACTCTGTGTGTGGTATGTATTGATTTTACGATGGATCCGAGAAAAGAACAACGCGTGTATATCAAATTCTGTGCGAATCTCGGAGAAAATGCTACGGAGACCTTTGCAATGATACAACAAGTGTTTGGAGAACACAGCATGAGCCGTACGCGTGTGTTTGAGTGGCATGCTGGATTCATGGCCGGCCGTACAGACAAAGATGATGCCCACACTGGAAGAATCATTAGCCGCACAACGCGAGACATTGTTGCCAAACTTCAACAATTGGTTCGTGAGGATCGACATCGAACCATTCACGACCTTGGTGATGAAGTGGGAATTTGTTGCGGGACATGACAACGAATTTTGACTGCTGATCAGAAGGCACAGAGTGTGGCTGTTTGCACGGAACTTCGTCATACCGCATCTGATGATCAAAACTTCTTGTCACGGGTTATCACCGGCGGCGAGAGCTGAAAAGCAAGTTGAAAGGCAATCGGTTCGACGCACTTGAGAGGATTCAAGAAGCAACGCTGGCGTTGCTAAAAACCTTCAAAGAACAGGACTTCCAGGATACGTTTGTTGAAGTTTGGCGACAATGTCTGGCGTTGTGCGGCTAACGGGCCTTCCAGTGTGGGCATCGTCTTCGATGTCTGTACGGCGGGCCCTGAATCGACCATGCCACTCAAACACACGCGTACGGCTCATCCTGGGTTCCCTAAACACTTGTTGAATCATTGCAAAGGTTTCCATAGCACTTTTCCCGAGATTCCCCCAGACTTTGATACACACGCACTGTTCTATTCTCGGATTCATCGTAAAATTGCCACACACCATACACAGAGTATCATGAAAAGCACTGTGGAAACTCAACACATCAACCCAGCTACATGAAACTGTGCACTCTCACTCATCAGATATGCTAGTCTTGCCATCTATCGGTGCAAAGCTCTCCTATTACTACTTTCCAGATGGCAGCACCAGTCCCGAAAATTCTGGATAACACCTCGTAAATGCGGCAAAAGTGATTGTGGAACTTAATCACAACCTGGAACAAGTACATTCTGACGAGCGTTGCTTAACGTGAACATCAGCAGTCCGATTGCAATTGCGATTTCAAACAGCTGACACCACCAACAATCGCTTTAGCGTAAAGACAATAGTGTCGGAAACATGCAACGTAGACCGCCGATAACTGGAACCGCGTAATATGATCTGATAAGTTCTCTTTCATATTCACTCAATATGTCCTTCGTGGCTAAGAGATTAGCGTTCGCGTCTTGGCGTGGGAGACCCGGGTTCGATTTTCCGCGGGACCTTACGAGGTTCGGATTCCACTTTAATCAGTAGGTCCACGTCTCATATAGCCTCGCTGCTGAAGGGAACGTTATACTCAAAATCAACTAAATTCACTCAAAATTTGCACTACTTCTCACGCGACATATATCTATGTGATATATGCCATGGTCAACATTCTATTTGGATACACACATTACTTAGTGCCTTTCGTTCTCCACTGACATCTTGCCTTCTTAAACGGTTTGCAGAATTAGTTGATGGTTGGGCAATTCGGATTCTCCTTTCGGAACTATGTACTTGTATTCGTCTTTGCACTACAATCATAAAATTTTCCAAACTAGCGTAGACATTATACTTTGTCTACTGCGGTGGTGCATGTACTAATTTCCAGTGACGCAAGTTACAAAGTAATTGACAGTTATTTGTACGGTACTATGTTGTAATTCATCATACATACAGTATATACAAAAGGAAAAGAGAAGAACGTACCAAAACTATAATCACCCTGTTTTTGTCGTGAAAAAGCGAAAGTAGAAGAGTTGTAAAGATTTTCTTTCTCTTCGTATTTATACACAATTTTACACGGGACCGTAGTAACTCTGTGAAAGTGTGATCACCTCTGATACGTGAGTTTGATCTCAGCTCGCACTATGTGGAATTTGTGGTGGACAAGCACCATATGTGTGAGCTCCTTGGCTTTCTTTCGTTTCTTCATATTTCCTTCATTCTTCCATTTTGTTCATTATTGCCATCACCGTCCCTTTCCTCGGAGCATAAAGTGGGACGTTAAAACAAAAATGATTTTTGAAACTTAATTTCCAAGTTAAATTCAAATTTTGCAATGATGTACTTGCATAGTATCTGTAATAAAAAGTATTAAACTACAAATAACAACATGAATCACACTTGAAATGGGAACGGAACGAAACTGCATTCTTGTGTGCTAGTATTAAAAGTACCCTACTTTTGAATCATCTTCTTCTTAAGTTTAAACATAACGATTTAAACTTAAAAAATAATGTATACATAATTAATATACACAATGTATTGTATGCACATGAATATAACTTTTGGTGGGGATTACAACTCCGTTCGGGTATTGTCTCGTCCCAATGATAATCTCCAGCAAGTGTGGCAAATGAGAATCTTTAATGGCAAGGGCTTCCCCAGCCGAGATCAATAAAGGAAATGCGTGGGCGGTGCAAAACACTTGGGGTTGCTTCATTGCCTTCATAGAGTCAACGAATCCGTTTCCGGAAATGGGAATATGTCCATCGTACTAACCACAATCGTTCTGTGTCCCATTCAGATGAATTGAGGCCGCGACCAATAAAGACAAGACGCTCAGTCCACCTTTATTTTATTGGATACAACTAGAGAACAAGGGTTTTCTATTGTATACAGAAACTAACACAGGAAATATATGTTGAGATTATGTTCAGTTTACAATAAACGAGTAAAGCAAGGACCGTATCTTAATTATGACTTAATAATAACTTCTAGTACATGAAGTGTTTATTTGTTGTTATTTCAAGCTTAACATTCTATTTTAGCACTGAGACCGCGTGAGACATGGATCTGCAGTATTACTGGCATTTGAACTATAAGAGTTTCGTAGCTGTGATTTAAAGAGTTAGTGCTCCTAACTTGAGTCTAGGAGATAGGATTCGATTCCCAGGGGAGCACCTGTGGTTCGGGTCCCTTGGTAAACTGTAGATCTAGACTCTTCTGGCCTTGATACTAAAGAGATGTTAAGCTTCAAATAAGCAATAGATGAGCTTAGCTTCCATTCTCAGCGGAATCTCATATAGTTCGTATCCTACGTTAAGCTGTAGTCTATGCCTCAAATAGCCTCGCTACTGAAAAGGGATGCTAAACTGAAAATCAAATCAAAGCATATAGATGACATAAATATCCATCGACCCTAAATTCGTTCTCTTGTTCCAAAGTCAAGATCGCTATCCTGTTCTTCAGCCATGAAGAAACTTTTGTTTTGAACAAAGTTATTTATAATTGTTATTATTTTAAGTATGGTAGCTGGAACTTAAGATACCAATGATGTCATGTTAAAAGCTCTTGTAATACTATTCTTTTGCATTAATTTTGAATGCGTCTAGCTCCCGTCCCTTAGGATAATACCTTTAATCAAAGTAACACGATAAAAGCAACCTGAGGTAGGTATTAACTAGGTTTCAAAATTAATTTCAAACTGTTGAAATGTTTCGCCGTTATGCGATCACAAGCAATAAGCAACATAGCTTTGAATGTCAGGAAAGGTATTATAGAAAATGCCCCTTCCTCCCTTGAAACAAATTTTATTTTAAAACGCTGAGTCATGTTGCCCCTAATTTTAAATAAGGAGTTTATATTTCGAGTTTCATCTCCTTAACTTGACGGGCTTATGAGATACCATATTTTTGCTATACATTTTGAGCTGCCTCTACTCCCCTTAGGATACATATTTTAATCAAAGAAACATGTCAAACACTTATCTCAAACATCGTAGTTATTATGTCTTAAAATTCATTTTAATCTAAAATTCATTCAAACAGTTCAGCCGTTTTCCCATGAATCGATCTCACGAAGACTACTTTCATTTTTATATATTAAATTAGACTGGCTGAAACGTCCATTCTTCACACGAAAAAAAAACGTTTACGTAAAATGTTTGTACCCCCTTCCTCATTTCAATGTACATCTCAGTAAAAGTTTAATGGTCAAATTTCATAATTCATACAGTTTACGACACACATTTTAAACATTTCTATCCCCATTTGAAATTCGACATTTTTCAAAGTAACATAAAAAAAATACCTTGAGGTTGGTTTTAACTATTCCGAAATTCATTACAAATTGTTCAGTCGTTCGTTTTGCCTGATCAGAAACAACAGACAACGTTGCTTTGAATGTGAAAATAGAAATTATTGAAAGATCCCCCAGGGGCTTAAAATGTAAATTTTCAAAAGAATTGGAACACGAAGAGTTTATAGATGGTGTTTCCTCTTCCTAATTTGACGCGCTCATGACATTCTATATCTTATCCGGGAATTGCAAACCACGTTTAATCTCCTTGGGACATGCTCTTAATCAAAGTAACATTTAAAAAATTTAGCTCGAGATTAAGTACTAATTATCTTCCAAAATCTATACCATCACAAACAAGATACTTTCATTTTATATTTGTAGATTAAACATAGTGAAGCTACTGAATTATCCATAATTACCTTGACGTTACTAGCAGATCACTGAGTTTGATTTGTCATAAACTGTGCAATTGTCATCAAGAGCAAAGAATGTTCGAGTGACAAAAATTGGAGTAGGTCCAAGGATGGCAAGAAAGATTGACAAACTTATTCTTCAATTGTTCCAGTTTTGATACTTTCAGTTAATTTCAACCATTTTCTAACTCAGTATGATCAATACGTTTTCCTTTCTTCTCACATGCAGTATATCGTAAAATTATACATTATACAGGTTGTTTCAAAACAACATCGACAACGTTTGGGAGGTGATTTCTGACACCAAAATAAGACAAAAAATATAGACCAACCTGAGTGCACAAATGCTTCTTTTCGGAGTTATAGGCTGCTGAAAACATGAAAAAATGAACTTTAAAGGTACATAGCTCCAAAACTATGGGACCTACCAAAGTCGGGTCAAGACTTCACTGAGGAATTAGTATGCGCCCTACCCAAATATCTAAGTTTCAGAATCCTATTCTACTTCCGAAACAATTTTATAGAGGTAGTTGGTGAGTACTTCAAATTAAAGTCCCGTAGCCAAACTCCCTCTATAAAAATTGTTGCGTGAGTACTTCAGAATTCTGAAACATGTACTTTTAGATACTGCACATATTAAGTTACTAAGTGAAGTCTAGACCCGACTGCGGTAGGTCCCATACTTTTGGAGCTATGGAACTTTAAAGTTCATTTTTTCATATTTTCGGCAGCCTATAACCCCGAAAGGAAGCATTTGTGCACCCAGATTGGTCTATACTTTTTGTCTTATCTTGGTGTCAGGAATTGCCTCCCAAACTTTGTCGGTGTTGTTTTGAAACACCTTGTATACACAGAAGAATTATAGTGTTATTAATACATGACATTCATTGGTAACATGCTCCAAACAATAATGATCAATCTGAAAATGGAAACAAATATTTGTGCATTATATTCTCAGGAAAAGAGTGTTTCAGTGATTAAAGGTTACTACCTCATTGACACTTTGCCGCTATCGATGGCGGACCGCCTCCTACTTCAGCGGCCAGGCCGCCAACACAGGCAATGTCAAGGCTGGATGTGGGTGTTGCCCGCTTATGCCGTTTCGCAACTCTTTCCCGCTGGCGGCCCGCCAGCTACGATAGCAGCTGTTCCGCTAAAGTGCCCGCGATGCAGTTTTGCAGATATTTCGCGTGGCGGCCCGCCAGCGATGATAACAGCTTTGCCGCTAGAAAGCCTGATTGGAGAAATCATTATCTGGTCGTGCTACTTTTATGTTCGGTTCGCGTTCTTCATTTGTTACATTGTAATGCAGTGTGAGGGATTCCTTCAAATGTTTACAAACAGAGTTTACACGTACAAGTGGCAAAAAAAAAAAAAAAACGTTTTGTGAGTGATAAAAATGTCCATACATTATACCTTAGTGTTTTTCCAAGTGAACAATAGTCTGGCAACTGTACCAAGTTCTGGTTAAGTGAAAATGACAAGATCATGATGTGTAAGTGGTCCCTGGTGGGGAAGACGACGAATAAAGTAAATGATACATTGTGTCCCTTAACTGGTTTCTTCCCAATGACTATAGTTAGCGTACACATTTGTTGCTGTGTTAAGGGGCCTCATAAACCAAGTTAAAGTACCGCTAATTTTTATCATTTTTCTGTAATTAAACTGAAAAAAATAATCGAAAAAAATGCTTTTTAAGAACAGTATATGCATGAGATACAGTTATCACGAGTCGGCTAACAGTCTCATGCACACTACTTTTCCTACAAACCAATTTTTCGATTATTTTTTCAGTTTAATCACAGAAGAACGATAATATTTAGCGGTAACCTGATCCTCGAGATCCAGGCATTTTTCATCCGGCTGCCTGCATACGGATTTGTGGTCGTAAAAACCATAAATCGCTGACCAACCGCATGTGACATTTTGGCGGCAGCAGATACGTTACCGCTTAGCGGGCCGCCGATGGAAAAAGTGTACCGTCGTTGGTGGGCCGCTGTCGATACTCTCCCGGGGCCTGCTGTTTGGCTGCTCTTGACCGTTGGCAGCCCGCTCTCGGCTCGCCAGCGGATTGTTAATGGGGTAACTGTCATCGCCTGGTTGAAATATTAGGTGTAACTTGATTGCATCTGTTCGGGCGTTTGTGATACCAGCAGAAGTGCTAAACCAGACCTAATGGATAAGGATTTAGGGTTTTTAGATTTCTGGGCTTTCGACAATCTATTTCCATGTTAGCCCATCACATATGACGGTCTTCCATCGGCGATCACACTATTCGAGGAAAGGAAAGAAAAGAAGTGGCCTGGGACCTGGATGTTAGCTACCATTCCACCATTTGTCTGGTGTGAATGAGGCAAACCCGAGAAAACCTTACTCAGGATGGCAGGCATAAAGAAGCTTTTACATTTTTTTCGAGCGAGTGTCCCCACTGGGAATCGAACTCAGAACCGCTCCTATCAAAGGGAAGAGCGGTAACGAATACACTGCGCGGGGCCACCTCGACCTAATGGAGTTACAGCAGTCAGGGAGGGAAATTGTGACTGAAAATTTAACTATTTGACAATAATATCAGTCACTTTTACCTACCGAAGCCTATTTTGAATGCACAGCTGACTATCTAGTTTCATATAATATAAAATGTTTACTTATTTTGTATTATTTAAAACAATGCTACTACATATCAAGTACTTTAACACAATAACTGTTAAATGTAGCAGAAAAAAGCATTCTCTCTTTTATGATTAAAGTTCAAGAAGAACAAGAAATTGAACTAACTTATAAGTTGCAACTGCAGCCATATCGGAATAATCCTTATTTTATTTACACGTAAAAGCGTTTTCTTTTTTTTCTTTTTTCTTTTTTCTTTTTCTTTTCTTTTTCTTTTTCTTTTTTTTTTTGTTCTCGTGAAATAAGAAAAATATCCAATAACACATCCAACTATATGGAATACGAAATGAAATACATGTCTCCTGTTCTAGATATCTGGAAATATAAATCAAATAAACTTAATTCTGTCCTTGAAGCTTTTTTTAAAAATATATATATATTCACATCTTCCTGTGTTAAGAACTAAGAACGCAAGAAAACTGATAACAATGCGTATTCACTCCTTACCTTTTTTTATTTGTACTGAATAAATTTTAAATTATGTCCGTTTATCCTTTTTTAGGAAAAAACGAGAGTAATAATTCACATTTTAGAAAATATATACCTAAGACGTTGAATTGCAAGGTCGAGTTAAATATTAGAACATTCAAGCAAATGATGCATGATTCAAAATATTTTGTTATATATATGCATTTCGTTTTGTTCAAATGGACCATAAGAGTAAGAAAGAAATAACTGCTAGCGTTGCAACTAAGTACCAGAGCCAAGTAGAGAATAGAGAACGGCCTATAATGTAAATGTTAGTCTTGAATAATGAATGGTTCGCAGATCTTCCAACTGTACTGGATTAAAACTCTGGTCAGTGACGATGCCAGATTTAATTTCTATGATTGGCGCGAATAATGCTTTGCAGGCCCAGTCAGCGAAAGTTTTCTTCAGAGTATTGTTCCTCTTTGACGATATGGTCTTGCCATGAATCTTGTAGGCCAACATCAACTTGGACACCGTTCCTAGCGACACATTCAGCCTCTTTCGTCACACTCGTTCCATATAACTGAACGCAAATGATTTGGCTTGTTTGGAAATCAGACAGGTCGTGAATTTAACTCTATCATCGTCTGCTCAGTTCATTGCACACTGACGTTCTACTGCTTCTTACGTAGTACGGAGATTGCCCTAACATCATCATCAACAGTTCGGCACTGGTCACAGCCTGACCGTTGTCATCCTACTTATCTGACATATTTCCAGCACAAAATATTTCCATTAAATTAATGAGTATCTGTATCTCGTTTTTAGGCACTTGTCTCACTATATTTATTTGGTCTAGGAATTAATTCGTGCGGGTGGACAAGAGATGGCGCAACGAACGGAGCGTCGCACAGTTCCGTGTATCCACACATGTGTTGCAAACCCCTGTCATCGCGTATCGTTCGTAGTATAGGGCAGTGGATTAAAGCGTCAACAACACCAGTTTGTAGTTAAGTGAACATGGCGCAATTTGTGCCTGATAAAGTGTTTTTGCGGGGTGTCCTGCTGCATTACTTTAACATGCAGAAAAGTGCGACTGAAAGTCATCGTATTTTGGTGGAAGTGTATGGTGACCATGCTCTAGCTGAGCGAACGTGTCAGAAGTGGTTTGCACGGTTTAGAAGTGGTGATTTCGGCTTGGCAGACCAAGAGCGAGCTGGACATCCAAAAAAATTTCAAGACGAAGAATTGACAGCATTGCTCGAGCAGGATTCGTGTCAAACGCAGGAACAACTTGCAGCAGCATTAGGCGTTGATCAAACAACAGTCTCCAAACGCTTGAAAGCCATGGGAATGATTCAAAAGATGTCACATTGGGTTCCACATGAATTGAAAGACAGAGACGTTCAAAGACGAAAAACCATTTGCAAATTGCTGCTTCAACGACAGAGCAGAAAGGGGTTTCTGCATCGAATTATTACGGGTGATGAGAAGTGAATCCATTACGAGAACCCTAAACGAAAAAAGGCCTGGGTGAAACCAGGTGAACCAGGTCCATCACAACCAAAACGAGATATTCACTGTGCAAAGGTTATGCTGTGCATATGGTGGGATATGAAAGGTGTGGTGTACTATGAGCTGCTGCAACCGGGTGAAACTATGAATGGAGAACGTTATCGACGACAATTAATGCGTTTGAAGCAAGCTCTGTCCAGAACACGACCAGAATGGGAGAACAGACATGATAAACTTATTGTTCAACATGATAACGCTCGCCCACATGTCGCAAAACCGGTCAAAACCTATTTAGAAAATGTCGGATGGGAAGTTTTACCCCACCCGCCGTATTCACCAGACGTTGCTCCTTCGGACTACTACTTGTTCGATTGCATGAACAACGATTTGATTGGACAGCGGTTTACTTCTTCAGAAGATATCGAAACATGGATCTCTGACTGGATCGCTTCCAAGGATGAGGACTTCTTTCGCCACGGAATCCGTACATTGCCTGACAGATGGGCGAAAGTGGTGGCTAGCAATGGACAATATTTTTCTTAAGGTATTTATGCATTTTGTGTTTGTACTAGAGCTTCAATGTGTGCGTATCAACCGCACGAATTAATTCCTAGACCAAATAAAAAGCGGGTAAATTTAAATAAAAATATATTACTATTAAATACGGCATACGAAGAAGAAATACGAATACCGTAGTATTGTTTATATGGCTTTTAACAATACATATTTGTGGTTGCTTATTTTGCCTACAAAAATCGTCCTAACATGTAAAATGCAAATATGCAATGTGAAATGTGGGCGAAGAAAACATACCGTATTCGTCATGCTGAATGGGTTTATTTGTACTGGATTCTTTAACTTTTGAATATTATTTGTATTTAGGTGCTATTAGTATTAGGTGCTAATAGTAACACTATTAGGAGCGGTGCTAGGACACATAAATACGTTGCCTTGTTATTGTACCTACATAGTAGTGTTGTTCATAATAATTCTTATTATAAAGCAAAAACATATCAGTCTGTGAGTAGCGTTAATATGCAAACTCTAAAACATTTAAGAATTACGGGTTGCATAAACATTTAGAAGAAAAATGAGATATACTTAAGTCTTATTATAAACGCAAAACCCCTCAGTCTCTCACTCACGCCAATTTCCAATAGTTCACACAGAAAAGGTAACAGTTGCCGCCAGTTGCTCTGCCTCCAACTTGAGTCTAAGACATGTCGCTTGCGTGCAGTCAATTTGCAGATGAGGTGGAGGCTTATGGAGACAACCAGTAATAATAAAAATAATATAATATAGGGACCAGTGGCATAGTTCAGCTGTCTTAAACGCGAGTTAATATAATGGGGAATCAACTATTCTGTGAGGATTGATCTTGCATGATCTGTAATCTAACTACACGGATTCAAGCCCCGTTAGTAATTTGGAGCCCACGTCAACAACAGGTCTTAAGCTTGGTATTGCACAAGGACGGAAAACAGTGAAACTCAAAGTAATAATATGCTCTCTATGCTGGTTTTGTGACTATGGCGCGAGCCTTTGATGCATGAGGTTTTGGGTTCGATCCCCGATTAAAGATACTTAAACATTTTGGACGTGGTTAAGCGGTTACCGTACGCGCTTTTGGCGTGGAAGACCCGGATTTGATTTCCGGAGGAGCTCATGTTGTTCGGATCCCGCGTTAAGGTGAAGGTACACGTCTCATATGGCCTCGCTGATGAAAGGGACGTTAAACTGAATATTAAATCAAAATCAACCAACTAATCAAACTAATGATAATAATATACTTCGTAGAAGACATGTTCCAAATGGGATCAGCTAACCGTAATCATGTTCTCAAAGTGAACAAATCTTTCAGTGATTATTTAGTTAACATTACACATATCCAGTTTGTTGTTGTCAAAGAAATTTAATATACTATCCGCTTTTATATTACAACTATTTTTCATTTCGATACATTGTGTTAATAATAATGTTAGAGCAATATATTTACAGCAATATGTGTTATATATTATTCCAAAATATTTACAAGTTATTTGCTTGTTACAGGGCTAGCGACGAACAGGCAAGAACAAGCAAGATTGTGTTATTAACTGTACTTAGATTGCAACGATGGTGGGGATGTAGTTGCCACTGGTGTTTCCAAGATGCCGGAGATGGGACAGGTAATATGTGATACTGAAAGTAGCTGACTTAATACTAAATTGTTACGCACAGGATTATTTAGTCAGACAGGTAGCGAGCATCCAGGCATCTGAAGACTGTTGTAACTGAGCAAGCTGAAGGTGCTGCTAGTAGGTCGATTTCTCGAAGACCCAAGGAATCTTTGAGGCAATACAATCGGGAATAGTTCAGCCCAACAAATTATGTAGGAACTATAGTGGCGACCAAGGAAACCATACCTTGTCTATGCATTGATATTAAATTCTGTGTCGTGAAGATGAATTGAGATTAGAATTTTGAGTTTGAGCGTCCTATTCAGCAGCAATGCTATATGACTTACTTACATGTTAACGTGGGATCCGAGCCACATGAATCCTACCTCAATGAAAATGAAGTTCGTTCAATCTATGCAAATGTAAGAGAAACGGAATATGATTATGATTCTACAGTAAAACGAATCCCTGTTGCAGCTATATTCGTTAGTAAATCATCGCAACTGCCATTACTGAGCAACTAATATGCAAACGTTTTTAACAATTGAAAAATTAAAGTCACGTTCTTCAGTCACCGTGTAAGATATGCATCTAGATATTCTTCTTAGCTCATACTATCATTCTTTTTGAAGAGATAAATGCAAAAACTACGTACACATGCTAGAAACTTTTGGACGTGAAGTCTTGAATTGTTTCTGGAGAATATTGTGCCATTCTTCATGCATGCAGTTCTGTCAACGAGAATGTAGAAGAATACATCCTCCGGAGTCTGAGCTCCAGAATTAACCGCAGATTTCAATAATGTTAAAGTCTGGAGATTGGGTGAGCAGAAGAGGTGTAGTTAATCTAAATCACGCCTCCATTTATTATGTATTTATCATTGTATGTTGAACACAATAGATGCACATCTGTTAAGAGTGTTCAACATGGTTACAATCCATTAATCTTTTTTCAAGATGCTAAATTATAATACAATGAAAGTATTGTAATACCTGTTATAGGACTCTTTATTTGAATACTATTATACATAGTGCACATTCTTCCAATGGTTTATACACAGAGTACATTTGTACACTGTGATCGTGATCGGATACAGCGGAGTGATAGAGTCATTCTTTTGTTTACACTAATTGGGTGCCCAATCAGCGGAGTAGTAGAATTACTTTTTTGTTTACTTCAAGTTTGGTACCCAATCCGCGAACTGGTTATATTTTGTGGAGAACCCTAACGCAATTTTTGTCACAGGCTACAAACACAAAATTTCCATCAATGTGTGGTGTAGATTGTGACATTCTTGTTGGTCCCGTATCCTTTATGAACGCATAAATGCACCGTTATCAGTTACATAATGACTTGATGGACCAGTTAGACAATGTTCCTTTCACACAATGTTCGCGGAACTCCATCTTTCAGCATGACAGAGCACCTGCTCATACTAGTTGGTTGATCATTGATTATCTGAATGCCACCTATTCTGATCAAAGAATTGGTCGTTGTACTTACTCGGCCATCAAGTTCTCCTCACCTCACCCCTCTTGATTCCTATCCATGGGGTAGATGAACCAGAAGGTTAACCGGAAAAAAAAATGAAATCTTTAAGTTTTACGTCCCACGGTTATGCCGGTTAGGCTAAAGGAGACGGTGATTATGAGAAATGAATAAAATGGTGGAATGAAGAAAGTGGGAGGAAACGGGAGAACCCCGAGAAAACCCACGAGCACGGTGTTTGTCCACCACAAAGTCCACACGGCGCGAGCTGGGGTCGAACCAGGGACCCCAAGCACCGGAGGTGAACGCTCTACCACTGAGCCACCGCGCCCCCAAGGTTAACCGGGAAATGGTGTATGCGAGAGATGAAATGCATTAGTAATGCTGCTAAGTTAATCTGCAAATATCACTGGAAGCTTTGTAGCGCAACACGAGGTACCCTTCGACGGGCTCAGAAGTCCATTCATGTTGGTGGCGATATTTTTGAGAATCCGCTGTGACCCGCTATGTGACAACTTCACTTCCTTATGTTAGTACTAACCAGCACGTGTTACATTGTATTTTTATCATTAATTACGTGTTCAATTGCTTAATTACTTAATTATCATGTACTAATTACCGCTACACCACAAATTATTGCAATGACAATTAGTATTAGCATGTTCCTTCTTTCCATGTTTTACATGCTACTGTGTTTGTTTGCTTCTTTCTACTCCATTTTTATTTGTGCTCATATCTCAGTCATTGTTCAAAATCGGAGACAATAGCATATGATGCTTTTACTTAGAATCATCCATAATACAATTTTCCAAAGTATTGCCACATTCTCCAGAAGCATCCTTGCATAATTCCTAAGAATGAGGCCCATCTCTGCCGTTATTTCTTTACTAAAAGCGCAACTCGTTAACGCAATATATTCCCGATTTCAATTTTGAATTTTAGTAGTCTGGATGTCTATTGTAGCTTTACAATATGAAGCGAAACTTACTTGTATTGCTCACTAATTTATATAATAAATACTACAATAGTCTTAAAATTAGAATGAGCGAAAAACATTATTAGATTTGATATATAGTTTTTCAAGTACACGTTGAAAAAATTGAAATTAGAAATACACATATATTTACATAAAGACTACTTTTAAACGAAGTAAACTTCCAGGCAAAAGAAATAAAAATCAGAAAATAAGAAATTAATTTAAAACTCGTACGTCTACTGTGATAGAAGTGTCTCTTGAAAATCTCTTTCAAAATTTCATTAGGTAGCAGGCACACGACATTCGATTTCCAATTGCATCAGCTTAAAATTGCCTCTCAATGTCGCTCTAGGAAAACTTTACCAACCTGCTGCTGTAACAGCTTCAAAATCGTTAAGTTTACCAAATCAGTCTTTGATCAAAGGATTCAATATTGCCGTTGCATCTTATTTAATTTATTCTTTATTTCAATTTAGAACATGAATATTAGAAATAAAATCTGTAGCTGTGCAGTCTTAAATATTATAATACTCTAAATAGAAGCATATAATACAATATTATTATAGTCAAAACGATTTCGTTTCAAGTCACTGATCGCTGTGAAATATATAAATTCATAAGGCTCAGTAGCGTAGTACCTGGGATCATAATACGGCAAACTATGGATGAGTTAAAATATCAAATAATACTTTACATAAAGTGGGTACTTTCAAATAAATAGGATCAATATTAACCAGAAGAGATTAAGTGTAGACTAAAAGCAGGGAATTCTTGTTATTATACAGTTCAAAATCTCTTGTAGTCGCGAATTCTGTCGAGGAATTTGAAGTTTAAAATATATCAAACTTTACTCATGCCTGCTGTTCTGTATGGTTGCGAAACATGGTCGCTTACTCTGAGGGAAGAATGTAAACTGAAAGTATTTGAGAACAAGATCTTGAGACGAATATTTGGACCCAAGTGTAACGGAAATGGGGAATATCGGAGACTTCATGACGAAGAACTTCATAATTTATGCCGTTTACCAAACATTGTTAGGATCATCAAATCTAAGAGACTCAGGTGTTCAGGTCATGTAACCAGGATGGAAGAAGGTAGGAACACTTTCAAAATCTTAACTGGAAGACAATCGGAAAACGAACATTAGGAAGAGCTAGGCGCAGATAGGAGGACAATATTAAGATGGATCTTGCAGAAATAGGAATGCGAAGCAGAAACTGAATTCAGTTGGCTAAGAATAGAAGTCAGTGGAGAGGTTTTATGAACGCGGCATTGAACCTTCGGATTCCATAGGCCTCAGAGTTAGAATTATGAGCTCCCGTGTGGTAATATGTCACGTATCTTATAAAGGAATTCGCATCTGTTCATGAACCTGTTGATTTTTTTACCACTAGGTAAAGTTCCTGATTCTTAAAACAATTTTCCATCAGGTTTTTTTTTTTTTTTTTTTTTTTTTTTTTTTTTTTTTTTTTTTAAAGTTATGCTATGCTGTCTCTTGAGTAACGTATTACTTTCCAAAAATGTGGATTTTTAATATACTTCATTTGGTCTAAAGTTTTTTTTTAAAATATTATCTTTATCGTGAAAGTGAAATGTACCGTATTGGTATAGATAGCCAATTAGTATAGATTGACCTCCAAACACGAGCTCCTACCGGGAATCTAGCAACAGTATCCTAAGCCGAAGACGCATGTAGCTATGTAAATGTCTATATGATAGAAAGGATTAACAAAAATGTATATAATACTAAACAATTTAATTGATGAAAATACATAAAATATTAAGAACAATAGTGTGTACAATAGAAGTATTATTCATTTTGATTTGCGAAGGGTGATCACACTAACAGTACAAGATGTGCTAGGCATGTGCCATTTAGGTGTTTCAGCTACTTTTTAGGTACCCGACACTTGGCACATAGGCCTATGATATTCATGTGCTAAGTATGTACTTCAGCTACCTACAGTTTTAGGTACTTGTTACACCTAATTAATATTTGCAACTATGTACCACAAATATAGAATTTGTATACCTGGCTCAGTTTCGCACTCTTAACAATCGTTTGTTTTTATGTCGTCTCTTGGGATATATATCTGACATGTTTTAGGTACGTCCTTTAGGTACATACTGTTTCAGATACCCTAACAGCACAAGATGTGCTAGGCATGCGCCATTTAGGTGTTCTAAATTCATCTCCTACATTTGATGCATTTGTTGCTTCTTTTTCTAAGCGATTGTGTATTAGAAGCAAAAAACGCATCAACTTTATTAGATGGCAACTGTCGCCGAACATTTGAAAGTGAATATGGAAGAAAGTAAATAGACACTCGTCATTTTGTTATAAAATTACATGGCGAGCAGATTTTATCAGATCCCAAACGGTTATCGTCGAATATACACGATTAAAGGAGCACTCTGATTAGTCAAATTCAAAAGACCTCAACAATTTATCCCTCTACAAGCGACGTTCTCTTCATCGTCTTCGTGGAGAAGTCGGAAGAGCACGCGGCTATTAATCCAAAGGTTGGTAGTTCGCACTCACCGTGGGGTACATTTTTTACTTTTTTAAAGTGTTTCTTGACTCACTTTAATGTAAACACATTATGCATATAGGAGATTTAACATATTTTGGGGGAGTAATTTTGTGGTTCATTGACGCTTACGGCATGAGGAACATACCTAGAACATACAAGGCATGTTCCGCAGGTACATGTCAGGCATGTGCCTAGGGGCGGACATAGACTGTTACTATCACTTGCCATCGGTGTGATTTCTCTCTCAGAGGTACATAAGACACATTGGACAAATTCCCATGTACCTGAGGGAACATGATAGTCATATGCCTGCTATGTAATTGTGCTGTTAGGGCAGAAAGTAAGGTTACAAAGCCCGTAGTGAAACATGTATACATTACTCCATACAACCAATTTAGTCAACAGATAGTACATACATTATGTTATTTTCCGACATAGTCTCCATATCGGTTGAGCCACTTGCCTCATCGTGAGATGAGTTTGAAGATTCTCTCCTGGTAAAAGTCTTGTCCTTGCGTGTTCAGCCACGTTGTCATGAAGTGTTTCACCTCCTCATCTGAAGCGAAGTGACAGTCTTCTAGGTGCCTCTTCACGTGCGGGAAAAGATGAAAGTCGCTTGGAGCGAAGTCCGGGCTGTAGGAAGGGTGGTCGATGATATCCCAGCGAAATTGCTTCAACAATATGGTGGTCTTCTAGGCTGTATGCGGACGCGCGTTGTCGTGAAGGAGGATGATACCTTCGGCGATTACAATCTCTTTGTAAACTTTTACAAGCTTCCGGAGAATTTCAACCATGGTTATATGTTTCGCCCACAAAAATCGAATAACTGAGCGAATTTGTTCGCGAGACCAGTTTTTCAAGCGAGTCACCATTTATGCTTACCTACACCTAGCGCTGTAGGTGACAGGTGGATGAAACTCTGCACAGTTTCAAACTCCATGTATTACAATTACCGCACAGTGTTTATTCTTCTGTAGCAGAAAAAAGTCCAGAAAAATCGACCTTGTGACTTTAGTTTCTGATCCTCCTTCGTATTTATTTATTGAAATAATGAATTAATAATTAGAACGAAGTAGATAAAAGACGTCACAGCATTGTCAAAGGTGCATGGAATTTCATCGTAATGAGCCTGTTTAAATTTAAATGATTTCAGAAACAGTGTAAAAAAAATCAAATTAGCGTAGGAATAATTAAAGAATAAAAAGTATGAAGAGAGAGAAAAAGAAAGAAGTAAAAAAGTAAGAAGGAAATACTTAGTTTCGTGGAGACGGAGAAAATTAATTATATAAATTAAATACCTTCACTGCAATATCTACGTTATAGTGTACGTAGCAGGTTGTGGCGTGGAAACCGGTGCGTTACTTACCTCGTTGTCTTCTCAACTGCACCTTCAAATAATAATTATTTTCCAGACGCATCGTGGCAACTCTTCTGATGATGATGTAGAGAAGTTGAAGTAGCGTCAACAACCGTGTGAATGACCACCTGGCGTTCGTGTCGTAAAACAACAGTCTTGTCTTCACGTTACTTAAGAGCCACAAAAGCAATTCCTCTGCTACACCTTTCCCTTTTTCTCTCATCTAGTTTTATTTTATTCCTTGCATTTCAACTCTATATTCTTCATTTCAAGATCTATGGTTCTAAATTAAATACTGACTTATTATTTACTCTCTCTGAGTGGCAAGCTATTCGCTAGATGTGTTTCCCCCACTCGTTTTGCTTTAATTTGTTCTCTAAGACACAGCCAAAGTCATCTGCATGTGCGGGTCTGCTGGCTGTTGGAAGGCGTCATATATTTACATAATGCAGAAACCTTGTAGTTCTTCCCCAAACCTAAATTGATACCTATGGCTACTTGTTATCACAAGCTGCTAAGTGTCCATTTGTTATCATATATTTCTAGATGTCTACTTGTTATCACATGCTAATAGATAACTACTTGTTTTAAAATGCTTGGAAATGACTACTTGTTATCATATGCTTCCAACTACCCTTGTTATCAAGTACTTCTAAATGTCTACTTGTCCTCACATACATCTAAGAGTCTACTTGTTATAACGTGCTTCAAAATGACTACTTATTACATGTTCCTTAATGACAATTTGTTATCACACGCTTTTAAACAGCTACTTGTTATCACATACTTTCTAATGACTACTTGTTATCACATACCCTGAATAACTACTTACTACATACTACTGAATAGCTGTTTATTATAAAGTAACATGCTTCTAAGTGGCTATTTCTTATCGCATGCTTCTAAATGGCTACTACTCGTTAACACATAATCCTAAACCGCTAGATGTCATCACGTGTTTTTGAATGGCTACTTGTTATCATGTGCTTTTAAGCGTTTACTTGTTATCATATGCTAACAAATGGCTACTTCTTTTTAATGCTTTGAAATGGCTTCGATATCACATGCTTCTAAATGGTTTTCGTTTATTCACATGATCCTGAATCACATCTATATGACTTGTTGTCACGTTTTTAAATGGCTACTGGCATCACATTCTAATAAATGGGTATTTGTTGCCATGTGCATCTAAATGTCTACTTGTGATCACATTCTTCAAAATGGCTACTTGTTATCACAGATTTTGCATAAAAGTTCAATGGTTGCCACTGATTTTAAATAAAAAGTTAGGTTTAGTTGTACTCCTTAGATATTAATAAACTTGATGGGAAATTGTGTTTTAAAGAAATATGTGTAAAGACTAAATTATTTCAGGGATAGTAGTCACACCTTGGAAGTACTGGGGTTTAGACTTAAAAATATGCTATACGTAAAAGTAGTTGGTCTTACTTTATTTATTTTATTTATTGAACAAATTCCCAGATACACCATAATTGTGCCATTTTACACAGGGAAATGTCAACAAGCGGGAAAAAAGAAAAAGAATTTAAAAAATAAACAACAACAGTAACATCAATAGTATTAACAAAGAGTGCACAAGTAATATTATTTAGCCAGCACGCGTTTTATTGTTCTTTCAAACACCGGGTAGCTCGAAAAAATGTCCACCTCACTTGTTAGATTATTATAATAGTTGGGAACTCGGTGAAAAAGAGACCTCTGTATAATTGTCAACCTAGGTCGTGCAAGATGGAATAGGTGGGTATTCCGGGTTTTGCGGGAAGGAACATGTAAGGATAGTTGTTGAATTAGGGTTTCTGATCTTAGGTTCCCATTTACAATCTTATGAAGAAACTTCAAATCAGAGTTATTTCTGCGTACTTCCGGCGTCTGGATATTAAGATATCGCAAAATGTCCTCCTTAACGTAATATTCGAAGTGCGGGAACGCGAAAACGTACTATTGCAATAAAGAAATTGAGAACAGACTCAAGTCTAGAGAGATATATAGGTGCGGCCATGGCCCATATGGAAGAGCAGTATTCTATCTTGGGTGCTATTAGAGTTTTATAGAATGTTGATAATGATGCCACAGTACGTAGTTCAGTGAATCGGTAAAGAAGCCCTAGCATACGCATTGATTTCTTAACTATTGAGGAGATGTGGTCAGAGAACGAGAGTTTGGAATCAAAGATGACACCAAGATCATTATGACTGGCAGAATGTGTTATAGGGGAATCGTTAATATGGTATTTGGAGGGAACAGGAGACTTTTTCAGAGTAATTGTAATACGGTCACATTTCTTACTGTTAAGTTTCAATTGCCACATTTCACACCAATCTACAAGATAATTTATGTCTTCCTGTAGGGCAATTGTGTCATGGAAACATGATATTTCTCTATATAATTTGCAATCGTCAGCAAAAAGCAAAAGGCCACTAGGATTAACTGATAGGTGAGAGTAGAGATCGTCCATATACAGGACAAATAGCAGGGGCCCTAGTACGCTTCCCTGAGGCACCTCCGAGATCACAGGTTGGGGGTTAGAAGTCGCCCCTGAAATAACAACTTTCTGTTTACGGCCCTTTAGATAGCTGGTGATTAAAGAGAGAAATTTACCATGTACATTAAACCTATTGGAAAGCTTGTGGAGAAGAAGAATGTGACTGACAGAATCAAAGGCCTTTGAGAGATCAAAATAAATTACATCTAATTGAGTATTGTTATTTATACATTGAACTGCACAGGAAAGAAGAGTACTTAAGTTTGTGAGACTTGAGCTTTTCGGTAGAAAGCCATGCTGAGAGGTGTGAATGTAAGGCGACGTGAATTTGAGAAGCCTGTCTTTGATTATTTTTTCGCAGATAATAGATATTACAGAAAGAAGAGATATTGGCCTATAGGATGATACTTGATCTTTAAGTAAAAAGTATAAGTAAGTACAGAACGATTTTATGCGTCCGTTCGTCTAGCAAAAAGTATATTATCAAAAATAGTAAGAAATAGCAACAAACTTCTTTTTTATTCAGTCTCGAAAGAATAGTGAAATAAATGATTAAACATTCCTTTAAACCGCAAATTGAAAAGACTACCAGACATTGAACTTTACTCCACTCCATTAATATTGAAACATTCTCGCAGCCTTTTCATGGTATGTCAATGGTAGAGATCTCACTCTGTTGCAAGGTGACCCTTGTGCAATACCAATTCTTGCGAGTTTGTGGTTTGTGGTTTCTTGAGGTTCTTCTGTTACTTTCCAAATCTTCATTCCACAAGTTCTTCCAAAGTCGTTCACTTTCATTGATCATCCCATCTCCTTCAACATACGATTTCCAAATAAATACTTAATCTTTTCATGACATTTCTTGAGACGTTTTGAGCAATCAATCAAATTATCACTTTCAAGTCGTGTGCATTTAAAAGTGATTAAGCATACACTTCTTGTTTAAACCTAAATCAGAAGGATCCGGTCAATTTGAAGTTTTACGGCTGTAACGCCGTACGCATTACAAATCAAAAAAATGAGTCTCATATGACAAATCTCACCAAATCTTTTGTCCAGATATGTCTCTTAAATAAAGGATGGAAAAAGGGATATCCTGTATTATTGCAAGTAAACATAATTTTGTATGTTTTGTTTGATTAATTCTGGAATTAGAAATATTTATGCCAGCTACAGCAAACATTCTCAGTGTCCTCATCGAAGAATTATTATAAGATTCCGGAATTGTCAATTAATCGCACTTCGAATTAGGCGTTCACTAGTAATAGCTGCATGTCACCGCCACATAAGAGGAGAGTTATAAAGTGAGCGCATACTCGAATGTACTTGACCTCCTACTCCATTCATTGGGCCAATGGGAGTGTAAAATATTTTTTCTTTCTTACGACATTTTCTCCTTTCTGTTTTCTTAGTGAATAACAAGGGGGAAAGATCAGTCGGTTGGTATGAAGTAACTAGCCCTTAGTGAAACGGTTTATCTTGAATTTTAGGAAGTGTTTATCCAGTTGTTGCATTTAGCTGGCAACAGTGTCAATAAATAATCAACAAATAACTAGATATAATCAATATTAGGAGTAGAGGTGTGATACCATTTTGCAGAGTTGGCAAAGTTTCTTTTTTAATGCGTTGTGCTCTTTTTACAGCAAAAGAATATTCCTTTGCGCAATTTATACCTGAAAATACATCACAAATAATATACGTCATATTTTTTGAATAATAAATCAGATAACCAATCAAAATAAGACATGACAATATGTTCTTAATTTAAATAAATTTCACATTTCTACCGTCTTTTTTCTACAAATCCTGTGCATATCAATCATCTCATCAAGAGTGGAATCCAGTTATTCCAAACTCACTTCAGGGTTGAAGCATCCAAGGCCACAGCAAGACCACAACCATGTTGGAATTGTTATCAGTACGATCATCCAACTCATTTTTGTGGCAATCAGAAGATTTGCTACAGGTGTGGTGAGAGCTATGAAGAAGAGTGTGACAGGCCCATCCATCCAAAGTTTTGTGCAACTTGCAAGATTACTGACCATAGAACCGGCCATAGCAGCTGTCCAAGAAGACCCACTCAAACAGCCTACAAACGGTTTCCAAACATCATAACCGCCAAACCACCATCAACCCATAGTGACACCGGCTCTTAACAGTATCAGTTCCAGTTGGTGGCGTCTCCAATAGCAACACAACAAGAAGGTACAAACCAGCCAATCAGAGAAGAGCCTGCTCCTGACATTCAACCAATCGCCTCCATTCTTCAGGAAGCAATTCAAACTGGCACACAAAACATTATGAAATGAGTGGCTTCTATCTTAACGATGACCACTGCTCCAGACCAACGACCAATATTGATGAAGGCCATTCAACGAGCTTCAAAACAACTTCTTATTGAAGAAATTAACATATTGACGTCTACGCATGGTGACATATATATCACCAACCCACAATCCAATACACATAACAACCAAAGAAGAACTCATCATCCCACATGATCACTCATACATATATGGATCACTCACCTGTTTTTTTCTTTACTAAACACCAGACCTTCTGGCTGACATTCTCCAGGGATCTAGAAACATCCAAACAAGTGAAGAACACAAATTCACCATCAATATACACCCAGACCTACAGTTCAGCCCAACACACAAGGTGCCCATGTTGTGGTTTCAAAAGGGGGCAAGTATAAGCGACGTTTCAAAAATAGTTTGAAATTTTGCTGTAACTAATGGAAAAATTATATTGGATTTTCGATATTCTGAAGTACAATTTTCGGGGCGAGCGCCCCACCTTGTCCTCTCTGATGGGCGCCATTGCCAACACACATAAGATGCTATTATTTCTGATTGTTCAACACACAATACACATTTTTTTATTTAACTCTGGGTAAAGTAGCTGATGCTAGAAACCCTTCCACAACATTTTGTGTGTGAGAGTGGAAATAGACTTACATTGAATTGAATTGAATAGTGTGAAAGGAATTCTAGTTTTCCGCCAATGTTTTGAGTGGACATTTCAACCCAACCCATTTCTCTAGGTCCACATTAAAATGAGTTTCACGCCCGATCCTGATCCTTAACTGTTTCTAGGACGGCCTTCAAAATACATTTATCCGCAGCAGGTGGTGGATTGTTGATGCTTTTCAAAACTTTGTAGACAACAATTCATATAAGTTTTTTTTTTTAAATTTTAATGACACTTCTGAAAACACCGATTTTTTCAAAGAATATAATTTGTTATACGTACAGTAATTCTTTCTAATCTTTGGTAAAAAACGTTAAAATACTCGTATTTTGGTAAATTAAAAAAAACACAACATAGTAAGATAAAGGAATGTATCAGTACTATCTAGTGGCTCAAATTTGAACAAAGAGGTGATAATAAATATGCAAATGAGATGTGCTTCGAAAATAGCCCGTAGTTCATTCGCAATAAAAAATCTGAAGAAAAATTTTATGTCCGTCGTGCGTGCTACTAGACATAAGTTCAACGACGAGCATAGCCCACTGTCGTTCGTCCGGAAAGTGATGAGGAGAGAGAGAGCTGTGCGAATTATTTCATGTTATAGCCACTTCGCACATTTTCATCAATAACAAGTTACGATTTCAAAATAATAATACTATTATTATTAATAATAAAATAAATGAGCACCGACATAACGTTATTTTCTACTTATTTATTTGTTAAACATTATTATATCTTTTACAAGTATAATGTGTATCAGTGTTCGAAAGTTAACAGTGATTGTTTCTATACAGGGTGTTTTGAAACAACATCAACAACGTTTGGGAGGTGATTCCTGATACCATAGTGCAGGTATTTTATGATATTTGCGGGACAAAATGGCAAAAGAAATGTAATGAATGTTTTTATAGAATTAAAATATGTTGAAAACAATGGCGTAAAGTCTACCATTAAATTCCATCTGATAAGGCCTGAAATTCAACATTATATTTTACACAATGTGACAAATCGTATATTGAACGACGCTTCAGGCTTTACAAATACCTCAGATGGTAACCTTCATCTGTATTCTTTGCTAGAAAAATAATGTTATTCTCCTCGCTTTCTCATTAACTTTCTGAATCTGAAATAATAAAATTCAGCAATGAAATTTTCACTAAATTGTGATGTCAAAGGCTGTACTTCGTTTATAGCGTAATCGTACACTTAAAATATCGTTTGAACTATACGTAACATATCTTATATACTGTGTTCTTGTTTCTCGATTTTTCAATGGTATTTGAAGTATCATACGGTACGGAGTTTCGCTGGCTACTGTGAACCTGAATAGAAGGAAATCATAAGCATAACTTGTCCCGCGTGCGGTTTAGTCTCGTACCTTGTGCCATGGCAAATATTTCTAATAAATGTTTTCTCTTAGACTGAAGTAGAAGACACTAACGGATAAAGGTGTACTAGAAGTCAACAAGACATGTAAGGAGAGGAAGGTTTTTCTCCGTTGCAAGTTCATTTAGGCCAGCGTGTTCATAAACGATGTCGGGCAAAGTTTGTGAATCTGAAATCATCTTCTGAGCTCAGAACATCTGAACCAGAGATAAAGTCACATAGTTTACCACCTCGTGAAAATTTATCTCCCAGCATGATTGTGTACTCTGTGATGTTGAAATAAGTCGATATTAGAGATATTTGCAAAGCGTTTCCTGTAAGAACGACTTCTTTTGATGAGAGGATACAGTAGATATATATGAAAGAAATAATGACTGGGTTGAATCTGTGTGAGGAGTATACAGTCTGTTTCAGATCTTCATGCTGCAGATCCGTAGCATCATGAAAAGGCAAGTATGAATTTTCGGGCTGAAAAAGGAACTTCTGCATAATTTCAAGAAGAGGCCACTAACAAATGCGGACGACCTGAAGACAAAATTGAGTGTGATGCATTCACTGCCATTGCCAAATACCTAGAAGATGACGATGAGGAGCAGTTGACAGTGGTAAGCTTGATCAAGAAAATGGAAAAGCACTTACCATCTGAAAGCCAGGTTTACTCATACAGCACAAAATACATGCACTGTACTTGATCATTTTGGTGATGATCTCATAATATGTAGTATCGGTAAAAAAAAATACTTTACTACAATTAAATGCACATAGCCAAATATGAAGTGGATTTGTTCAGTATGTAATTGACGGTAGAAGTCTAATATATCGAATTGCATGGAAACGTAATGAAACCTTTTGACGAAATGTGTATTTCGTACGTCTCATATATGAAGCGACGATATGGCAATACAACTGTTGTGTTTGATGGATATAATGAAGAGTATTCTACAAAAGTCCGAGCCCACCATCATCGTCAGATTCAAACATAATCAAGGTTTCCAACCGTTACTTTTGATTTCAATAAAAAGCTAAGCCAGTTTGTTACAAGTCTAGGTCGCTTCTTGTTGGCTGCTCTGTTATTTATGAAACAACTAATACCGATTTGCAGATTGTGAGGCGCTCAATGCTGTTCAAAAAGACACAGATCTTCTTGTCTTACTTGTTCATTATATACCAGACACTTCTCACAGTGTGAACCTATGCCCTGAATCAAAGAAGAATACGAAAGATGTATTAGTGTATGATATTAAAACTTGCAAAAGTCTTAAGTGATACTGTTTGCGGCAACATACTATTTTTCCATGTAATTCTAGAATATGACACAACATCAAGACTATAAACTAAAGGAAAACCAGAAGATTTTAAATTATTAGGTAAATGTGAAGAATTTCGAAACATGCATCGATAGTCAAAGCGCATCAGACGGTTGAGAAGAAAGACATAAAGCAGCAGTTGCTATGTCGTGTGGTGGACAGCCAGATGAAACATTGCAGCAAATTCTTATGTGGATATTCACCAGAAAAGTGGCTAACAATGCTTTTTCACGTGAAACCTGAAGTACTGCCGTGTACTGAACATGCCTGCTCGCATCATAGTCAGCCTGTCTATCATCAATTGCAGCAGTGGCTACGTTATAACCTTTAAACTCCCATTGACGCAACCCCTGCGTTCATGATTTAAACCTCAATAGCTCAGCCCCTACTTAAGCTAACAAGATAATTTTGGTATCATTGTATACCTGAAGGATGAAGCTTTTCGATATTATGTATACAATGGTATCACGACTGAGGGGAAAGGGTAAAGTTCTTTTTTTTATTTTTTGCATCAGTTTTTTGGGGGCCTTTCCTCCCTTGGGGATACAATCATAAACATTTGTATGTGAAGCAATAAAGTAGTCCGGTACATGGTAATGCTCTGTTCGTGTACTTGTTGCTTATATGGGGGAGGAAGGGGAGGCACAATTGGCCATTTTTTTGTCTCAGTTTTTTACGCAAATGACATTTATTTTCAGAAAGGTTTCCTCTTCTTCTTCTACAAATACGCTGGGAATTGAAATAATGCTATCTCGTTGGAATCTGTGTTTCATAAGCTGTGATCATGTATCAATCATGATCCTATGATAATTAGGAGGGTCACCAGGGCCACCAACGCGAAGGTCTGCCACAGTCCTTCGAAGATGATATACAGGTATTTTTATGGGAATTTCGTTCTGAACTTTTATCTCGCTTTGTATTGCAGCAATGGTTGGTTTTATATATTATTGTCATAAGTGTGTTTGCTACACATTAGTATAATTTTGTCAGCGTATGGTGACTATAAGGGTTACCAGGGTTCCCAAATTTTATTTTTCTCTTCATCTAATACACTGTATATAGTATTGTGTTAGGTATCATGTTAAATTATGAATTTCAGACCTTACGAGATGGAATACAATGGTAGACTTTATGTATTCGTTTTCAGTACGCTTCAATTGATTAAAAATCGTTGATAACGATTCTGTTGCAATTTTGTCCCTCATCACTGGTTTCCGGAGCTAAATTGACTGTACTACCAAGGTAAGACAAAAATATAGACCAACCTGGGTACACAAATGCTTCCTTTCGGAGTTATAGGTTGCCGATGGGACATACCGTATTCGGCTCAAGACTTCACTTAGGAATTACCATGTGCTCTCTCCAAATATCCAAGTTTCACAGTCCTGCGGTACTTCCGCAACATTTTTTATAGAGGTAGTTGGTGAGTACTTCAAATTATATGGCCTTAACCAAACTACCTCTATAAAAATTGTTGTGTGAGTTCCTTAAGATTCTGAAACATGTATTTTGGGATAGCGCACAAATGAAGTCTTGATCCTACTACGGTAGGTCCCATAGTTTTGGAGCTATGGACTTTTAAAGTTCTTTTTTCTTCATGTTTTCGGCAGCCTATACCTTCGAAAGGAAGCACTTGTGCACCCACCTTGGTGTATACTTTTTGTCTTATCTTGGTATCAAGAATCACCTTCAAACGTTGTCGGTGTTGTTTTGAAACACCCTGTATATGCAGTATATAAACAAATAAACAACTTGTTTCATCAGAATTTTTTTAAAAAATAAAAAAGCTACCAGTTTGTTGTTGGTAACGAAGAGCATACTTTTAAAGAGATAGCATTTTTTTTTTTTTTTTTTGTATTTTCTCGTAAACTACAAATGTGAATTTACCCTCAAGCATGCATTTTTGTTCATGTCATCTATTGATTTTTTTATGTCTCATATTTTTTTTTTACAATGTTATTACTGTAAGAGTTTTAATTATCATTTTAGGTTATAATCTCTCATTAACAAAACTGTGCATTGTCATTTTGACAGTGTCAGAAAGGGGGCACAGTGGCTCAGTGGCAGAGCACTTAGCAGTGGTGCGTGGCGTCCCTGGTTCGATCCCCGACCAAGTAAGTTTGTGATGAACAGCATCGTGTCTTTGAGTTTTCTAAGGGTATTCTCGCTCCCTCCCACTTTCTCATTCCACCAATTCTTGCATCATCATTCACTTGCTTCATTCTTCGTCTCCCTTAAACTAAAGGCCATAATCGTAAAACGTTAAATTCAAAGATTTTAGGCAGTCATAATAAAAAAAAATGTTTGATATAAGGGTATCTTCCAGTATGAGATTCATCTTAATACGTGGAATGGTTATCAAACAACATCAGATTTTAGGTTCATAAAAAATAGTTATTTTTACGATTTTTTTCGAAAACTACGCATTGATATGCTTCTCTGTGTCATGTTGTTCATCTCAATTCGATATATCTCATATTTAGATTATTTGTTTATTAAACGCTAACATGATAAGATTATTAGAAATCCCAGACAATCCCGAATTTATATCATCTGCTCCCAAAAGTACTAATTTAACCCAGAAGTTCTGAATTTACATAATGTGTCTCCCTATTACGCATGAATTATTAAATGCTTTAAATGTCCTAGTTTGCCTCCAGAATATAAGTTAATATTATGTGTTTGATTTTTTTTTAATCCCGCTTTTGTTACTCCTCGATATTCAATTGACATGAATAATTTACTCGTTTTCACTGAACAAGATCGTACTTCTGAATATCTGTACAATTTGTATTAGATTCCTACTCTTTTCTTTAGACGTTCCCGAAATTGCTTCTTCCATTTTTTACTTCGTTTCGACAAAAATGTTAAAAATAAACTCTCATTTAAATAAACATAAATGAAACTCTCAAAAAATGAAATCTTTGAGTTTTACGTCCCACGCTTATGCCGATTAGACTAAAGGAGATGGTGATGATGAGTAATGAATGAAATGGTGGAATGAAGAAAGTGCGAAGACACGAGAGAACCCCGAGAAAAACCACTCAGACGGTGTTTGTTTACCACAAAGTTCAGTTGGCTGGTGCTGGGATCGAACCCGAGAGCCCAAGCACCAGAGGTCAACGCTCTACCACTTTTTTTAAAAAAAAACTTCCTGACTTTTTTTTCTATTTTAACCACTTCTCAGGACTACTAGACACAACAGGCACACGAACACAGAAACATCGAGGACAGTTAAAATTCCACCCTTGCTCTTCAGAGGGACTCGAACCCTCAATGGGCTTCACCTCACGATCATCAGCCTAACGCCTCAGACCGCTCGGCTACACCGACCGGCACACTGAGCCACCGTGGCCCCATTAAATGAAACAATATATATATATATATATATATATATATATATATATATATATATATATATATATATATATATATATATATATATATATATATATATATATACATATCAAACGAACAAGTTTAAATTATGAATATACACGTATTATGAACATGTCAAACGAGCAAACGCCCATAAAGTATCTAAATTTTTAAATGTTTTTCCTTAACTTAAAAGGATTCAATCATATCTTCGAACTCTTTTGACCTTAATTTTACTAATTTCCCAACGTCATACAATGATGAAGTATTGCACAGTGACGTAAGTCGGATAACAATACAATATTCCATTGTTATTTTTATATACGGTATTTATATGTATTTAGACATATTTTTAAGTTACGTTATCGTATTCTTCTATCTTTATTCTCGTCGTAAGCGGCGTTATTTAGCAAACAGGGGATTAACATTCAGAAGCAAGAAAAAATGTCAGATTTTCATTTTTCATAACTCATTTTCAAAACAAGTAAAACATAAAATAAGCAAGATATTTTATAAAGCATGTGTTCTCTAGAAAAACAAACTAAAACAAATTATACTCAAAAATAAAAAAAAAAGTTTGAAAATGAAGTACTTATAAAATTTATATATACATCATTAAAAAGAAAAAAAACATGGGGACTGCTCTCAAATGCACTCACGGAATTAATTAGCTTACCCCACTAATGAACACTCCATGGATGTGATGGTAATATTGTATCTGCAAAGTTCGGCAACAGTGTAGCAGGTCTTGGTATCCTGACAACTAATGTGTGTAGTGAAAGATATGCCGGTTTCATTTGGATTTATTTTTGAGTATGTTAATGTGTGATATATTTATTGCATAGGTATTTATAAGTTCACTTACGAAATGGCAAGTCCTCGATCTCAGAAGGTGATGAGAATTGAGGTAGATGTTTTAACAAAAGCATAAAATTTAATTTCACGTTAGCTAGCTTGTGAGACTGCAACGGCTCAATAAATGTCTCAGTAGCATAGTGCGTTAAGTGTCAGATTTGTAATTCACAAATCCATGTTCAAACCAAGAGCATGCTACTTTCTTTTATATAATTATATTTCCACAAGCCAACTTGTTATCATCGTTAATTAATATACTTATTTGTATACAGCTTGGCTTTGGTCCTAATGCTATACATTTAAAAATTGGCATAGGCAGGCACCGTTCGACGTTAACAAGCTTTGGCAATTCAAGATTATAGTGCGAAAAATGTAAAATTGTATAAGAAATATACTGACAATGATGAATTGAAACTAAACGACCTAACATTCATCCTGTGAATAATTTCATTTGCATACAATCAGCTACGTTGAAACAAATACAAGAATTGCGATTATATGCTTTCAAAAATCATGAATCAGGTTGTTCCAAGGTTTGAGAAAATTCTTGACGTACATTTTAACACAACAAACGATAAATGTTCTTTCCTACAGAGGAACTATTTATAAAATGTTGTTTTTATGGAAGATTGTTTGCTGCATTTCATTCTATTTTGCCTCTACCCTTTCATGATGCATAAAATTATGTGATTAAGCTGAGTTTGTAGTTGATTGATGCAAAAAACAAAGGTTGTTTAGTGTGGCATTGAACCTGTGACTCATTGGAAAAAGAGATTGAACTTACTTATGCTCATTTCCTATTTATTGCTTTAAGAACAGCAACAAACTGCATACAAACATGTAAGCAAAGTCATTAAGAATGTTAACCAGTTGGGTTGAAGAAATTAAAATAAAAGGAAATATCACAACCTGGCTTCGAACACAAATCTTTGAATTATATAAGCCTGACACAAAACCACTACACTACGGAGACACTTATGGGCTACTTTGGGCTCACAAGCAAGTTAGCGCCAATTTCCGCTTTATACTTCTGGTAGAACTTCTACTCCAATTTTCTCATCACCCTTTGAGGTCGAAGATTTGCTATTTCATAAGTGAACTTCGTTAAACATAATATCACTTTAATATATTTAAGAATAAACCCAAATAAACCATACATATCCTTCGTTAGACGCATTAATTATGTCAGGATATCAAGACCTGCTACACTGTTCCCAAACTTTGCAAGTACAATGTTACCATCATCAAAGTGTTTATTAGTGGGTAATCCAATCAATTTCATGAGCGTACAATCACTTGATTTAGTTGAGAATTGAATAATTTATAAACTAATTGCATATGAAAGCATTCCCTTGACTTTATTTTAGTACCGTACATAAATGAAATTTTGAAAATGTTTTAAACATTTTTTTATTTTTAATTTTGTTTGTAATTTTTTTAAAAAGAGTGTCTTTCAACAAATATATTTAGGGAGGGCCAAAATTTTCCGGAATCCGGATTCCGGAAAATTTATTTTCCAGAACCGCATATTTCACTTTCTGGATTTCGGAAAAATTCCAAAGTCGGAAAAATTCCGGTTTTTTTGCGAATTCTGGAATTTTTCAAATTCCGGAGTTGACAATCCCTAATATATATATGTTATTTCATTTAGTCTAGAAATGTTGAACAGTAAATATTGTGGAATTTTAATGCATTATGCTATTTACTCACAGAAAGCGATTTTTCCGGCCTTGAAAGTGAAAGGAACAAACTATGCAGCTGAGACTAGTGTTTCAGCATAACGTATTTTAACGATTAATTTTATCTGCAGCTCAAGAAATTTTAATTATGTTAATCGAAACTCTTGTTAGCTACGGAGATTTTGGTTTAGAAAGTGCTACTTGTCTTCTTACAGTGAAAGTCGAGACATTTGTTCTCGGGAAAGTACTTCTTATCAAACAAACTAGTCCAAAAAATAAAAAAAAAAATAAAAATGTTTCCTTGTAAAGAGGACAGAATAATGTAAAGTTCACTTCCACAGAGTTTTGCCATAGAAAGCGATCCTTCTGCGTATCTCTCCCAACCCTCGAGTCAAGAGGTACTTGCAACAGAGTTTGTCATTCTCTTCTGAATAGCTTCAGGCTCAGATGAGGTCAATGATCATTATGCTTTTTTCTTTTAAAAGTAGCTAAATTTTGGTTTCTCTCATCTACTTCTGCACCAGTTTCCTTGACATTCAAAAACAAAGAAAATTATTGTGGATAGAAGAAAATATGAACTTGAAATATTTTCTGTTCCAAGTTGTTTTGAACATCAACATACAAATTTAAAGTGATCAATATACAGTGTGAGATTATCAGAGAAAGTTTCTTAATATACAGTAATAGAAAATTTTCATCCAATTGTAATATAAAGGTTTTTCAGTAAAATTACGTTTACCAAGAAATACTAAGGAATACATTGCCAGGAAATCACCGTTAAATTACGAATAATAAATTATTTATTTGAATATCAAACCTATTTTTCTTAATGCACTTTATAGTAACTTAACAGGGATACCTTCTCAAAATGTTTGCCGGGCATTCTTTGCTTCTTTTGCTTAAAAATTGTATAAATAACTGCAATGTTTAGAGTTTTAAATGCATATGTCTAGAAGTTTGTTTACGTGCCTTACAAATGTTCTATGTAAGTTTTTAAAGTATCTCAGTTAGTTTCGAACAAGAGGATATATTTGGGGCTGTGTCATCTTGAAAATATTTCGAGAAAATATTCTCTTGTGTCGGAAAGCATTAATGCTTTTATTGGAAAACTTCTGTCCCGTCTGGGGAACACTACTCTCAGTGAAAGGGGTACTCCAGAAGGACTCATCGGTCAACACATATAATCAAATACTCAAGAAAATCCTGGTATGGATATATATACTGTACACTTCTCTAACGTTTACAAAAATTTTAGTACATTGTGACTTTCTAATTTTTACTTCCCTAAACTGAGATAATCAATTAATATTGTGTTGGATTTGTGGAAACTCATCTTCGAACACCTAGTAGAAATTCGTGCATCTGGCACAAGTTGGTACACATCCCATGCGGTACCCATGCGATACATGAAACTTACCATGCTGGACGTACAAAAATATACACTTTAATATCACATGTAACGAAGCCTACAGGCTACGACAAGAAACCGTTCGAGCAGGTGACCGGTCTTATAGATGCTGAATATCCATCTCCCAGTAACTTATTGACATCCTAGCATATCTGGGAAAAGGACGTATAATAGGAGTGGGTTTGATATTTGCTTGTTCTAGTTTGTGAAGACCAACTTATAATGTAAACAGGATCCGAACCTTGGATTTCTATAAGAGTCTTCCTTAAAATATCATTCATTTACACAAATTAATAGGTTATAGTAAGAAACTGGTAACGAAACAAATAACACCACTTCCACGGTCCTAGGATTCGGGCGTTACACCAACTAGAGACATTAGCCGTATACCCACCGTCGCTGTTGCGTCAGCTCCAAGATATATTGGTCAATACCTGTAAAAGAATACAAGGTGGGGCAGCCATGTGAGATTTACGCCAGATGGATAGTGGGAGACGAAAGTAATGTTTGCCCTCCACTGCTTAAAAATACCTTACCTGTTTAATTCTACTCTAGGCCATGTACACTTTTAGGAGATAATATCCTCCATTCGCTGAGAAAGAGACAATAGAAATCGCACACTTTGAGGTTATTAAATATTATTTTCCATTGCATATTAGAAAAAAGATATTTTGCAAAACACTTATATATAACTTTTAACTTCAATGAAAATAAAACATTTACAAACGTGTGAAAACACAAGACACAAGATTTCACTTAGAAAAAGAAAGATGGCCCAATCACTGTGGTACACGAGCCGATACGATACCGAAATAATACGCGAAGTTTACGACCGAACGAATATGATAAATCGGTTAGTGAGTATGAAATTCACTACAGGTACTTCACTTCCATCGCTGCATAAAAATAAGTTTATTTAACATCTTCATTATTCGGATCGTAGTAACATTCTTCTATGAGATTCTTGTCTTGGTGGAGAAAACATGAAAATGAACATGTTACACAAATAATAACGTTCCTTCTCTTAAGTCATGAATAATAAAACTCTTTCCTTTTGAGAGTAACTGTAGAACGTTTTTGTCTGTTTTGAAGGTATTACCACCTTTACAATTACATGTTGAATGAATGATACTCTCTCCTTTGAGAGTATACATAGAACAATTGTGCTTGTTCTCCAGGTATATACACTTGCACCATCACATCTTGAAAGAAGAATGTCCTCTCACCCGGCCCTCTTCCTGCGTCGCATAGTTGCCAATTAGCGGCGCAAGAATATACTGGCAAACTAAAATATAGTTCGTAGAAAACATTAAGTTTTTGCTTCATAATATTGCTAATTATATATAATGAATGGTTCATAGGTTAATAGAAATCATATTAAAAACACTGTTTGTTCCAATAAGTTGTACGATTGACGATTATTGATAGATCTCACATTGTCACGTAAAAATCTGTCATCGTCATGAGGACTTGTGCGTGGGCGTTGATCTCGAGAGTAGCAAAATTCCTCTTCCTTATATAGGCTGACGGGAGGAAGCAGGGCTGTCTGGAAAAGTGAGGCACCTTTTGGGTGACAAATTCCTGAGCATTATTCTCCTCCAAATGTTAGCTGGTTGCATTTCATTTCTAAGAATTGACGTTGGAATAATACGAGGGTTGATTTAAAAATTCATGCCAATCCATCTTGTTACAGACGTTACCAGAACTCTGGCACCATGTCTACCTGGTACCTCTTACCATAATTATATTTACTCAACTAAATATATATTTGGAAACATGATAGATATCAGTATAAAATGTGAATACCGAGTAGAGCACGTTAAGCTAGGTGGCGGTACGTGCTTTATCTTGCCGGAAGATAGTGTCCTATAAAGTATCCACTTAATATCTAAAGACAAAACTGACGATATCATTAATGTACGATTCTGTAGTTGTACTGCTATGAGGTGAGTGAAAATTAACTTATTGCCTAAATATCAGAACACCAGGTGAGTATCCTATATACACCTGCACATCACCTGCACATCTACTGCCAGACACATGACTATCACTGAATCTTAAACACAAACTTCATACCACAGTCTTTCGCTCATCTCACCACTGCATTCTTTACCGTCACCACCGAAAATGTTCACGGAACTGAGTAGTTAGTAGGGATAATCGTGCGCGAGAAAGGTCAGAACTTCCAACAACAATAATTGTGTGTTTGTACGCTCTCATGTGGGATAACACCATGCTGATTGTACTAGTGTTTGGTGTCCTGTCAGTTAGAACGATCTAAATCATCCTCTTGTTGAGGCAGTCCCCTGCGATTTGCGGAGACATGTCTTTTGTAGAAATTCTGTGCCTCTCATCGATGGACCAATGTCATATCAAGATCGACGCTAATGACACTGATACAGAATGTTTATTCGACCTCTGCGCAACTTTAGTATATGATCTCACTTGAAGTCACTGAATTATATAACAGATATCTCCTGGCGTCTTCTTCGCACTAGAACCATAGACTGAAATCCACACAACTCTTCCATACACATTCACATTTATCACACTGGCTAACGATCTTCAAAGTACTAGTACCAGCCCCAATAACATGATTCTTCTACAACGTCCCGTGAGTTAGAACCTTCAAGTTCAGTATATCCTTTATAGACGTAAATTCTGGAAAATATCAAAAACTCCGTGTCATAAACTTACATAAGTGATTTCTTATATCTAAAGAAAGAGAAAGTTCTTTAAAAAACATGGGTAGGAAAATGCCTGCTTTCAGAGTTATAAAGTACCGAAAATGTGAAACATCATGTTTTAAAACCCCCTGACTTCAAAATATGAGACCTCTAACAATGTTCAAAGAATCACACAGGAATTAGAAATTAATGCGCGCTATTAATCTTTCACAATCACCTGATATTCACACAACGGGCATTCAATTAGTCCTCAAAACTTTTAGTCCCAACTTACTTTATACAATTCACTACAGGGAGATTGTGAAACATGGATACTTAGATAGAACATGTGCTAGTTGCTGTATAATTCCTGGACTCGCTTCCGAGGTGTCATATAATTTTAAAGCCAGGGCTTTTCAAAACGTGATGTTTCACATTTTCAGTGGTTTATAAGTCTAAAAGGAGCCTTTTCGCCCCATGTTTAGAGAACTCTAGACTTTTATTTGATATAAAGTATCACCTCTTAAATTTAGGACATGGACTCCATTAACACCCTATATATATATATATATATATATATATATATATATATATATATATATATATATATATATATATATATATATATAGATATAGATATAGATAGATAGATAGATAGATAGATAGATAGATGGATTAGGTGTGTATGTAGGTGCTACATAGTATTAACAACAGAAGTGAGAAATCTGTGCAATACATTTCCTTATCGATTATAGAGTGTTCTGGTGGGGAATTTCAATGGTAATATTTCGAAAGCTGAAAATACAACCTACCAACGAGAAACTCGTATAATATAGAGTTTGAAATCTCACGAACGCTTCATTTCGCTACAGTACTCACGGGGGAAATTAAAACAGCTTCCCGTTCATGCTGTTCCCTCCCAAATGAATTTTTAAAAATCAATAATATAACTTGGTATATTCTTTTTTTATTATTATTACTTTCAGATCGCAATATGTTAATAGATTTTTTAATGGGCTATTTCTATCTAACGATGAAATATAAAACACTTTGAAGCAGATATTTAATGGGATAAGACAATTAATATTATGTGACTTTTCAACATACGGTGAAAGCTTTACAAAGCTAATGGTTCTCATTGATGAAACACCTACAGAAGATGCAAAAAAAAAAAGTTGTTTTGCGCCAAAAAAAAATTCAATTGAAAACATTTAAAGTGATGCATGCAGCATATGTGTATGGTTTCACCTTTTTTTTAAAAAAAAAATCAAATTACCCTTGCCATGCTCCTCCCAAATTCCTACCATATAGCTGGATTTCTCAAAGGTTTGAAAACGCAGATTGTTTTTGCACCGAAGGAATATTAGTTTCTACGTGCAGGTTCATTTTCTAAGGAGCTTGGATTACTAAAATTCCTTTTCAAAATAGTTGCCATATGTCTGTCTGTTTGTCCATCCGTCCGGGAGACAAAAAGCTCTCAAGAACTACACTTGCTGGATCACCAACAATTTTAACCAGAATATACAAGATTAAAGGTTAGAAATCGAATTCATTCATAGCGGTAATATTCAAATCGGAAGTGATGGAAATCAACCATTTCCGGTTTTAATGTTGGTTACTGTAAAGGAAAACGATAATACTTTAGCGTGAAGCAGTTTTCTACAATCAGTGAAGTGTCCTAAGAGTATATTCCATCATCATTCTAGTAGAAATCTACTACCACTTCCGGTTTCAATTTTGAATATTAGTTCAGAGAAAATCACACCATAAAAACTAAACTCCTTTTTGTGGTGTACACTTGACATTGCTACTTGTTTTGTGATGAACCCATAATTACGAAGATTCTGTATATATGCTAGTTCTATTTCTCAATCGTTCTCTGCACTCCAACTTCCTGAGTGCGTGTACGCTTTTTGTTGTCATAAGAGAAAAAGAAGTCAGTGGTACTTGCACTGAAGAATGTATTGTCTTGCGACGAGTGGCGACGTTAAAGGGGATGCAGGGAGCCTCCCTTCTGAGCTGATCCCGCTGTTAGTTGAACATGCAAATGATCAATTCCTAGTTAATCAATGGAGTATCTCAATAATACAATAATTGTGCTTGTCTCAATACTTACTTGTACACTTGGCTGAACTTATGTGAAGGAAGACTCGCTACAATCTGAATAACCATGACTCCGTGGTAGAGATCCCTAGTTCGTTTTTTGTGGACAACATCATATTTATGAATTTTCTCGAGGTACTTCCGTTTCTTCGCACATTCTTATTCCGCCAATTCTTCCATCATCATCATCATCTTCTATCATCCAGCCTTGATCGTCGTCTCCCTTAGCCTAAAGGTCATAATCGTGAGACATTAAACTAAAATTTTCTTTTCTTAATAACCATGGTTGTACATAGACTACAGCAAGAAAGCTAAAAGTTGTCTGTTTTTCATAACGAATCACTCTTAGCGGCCCCGAACTATCCCAAGTTTCTGTCCGATCCCTGGTTCCTGTCCCATCTTTAAGCTTCTGTTCCTCTATTATACTGTGCACATACAGCAGATATACATAAACTTAATGAACAAATTTCTCGTATATAGTGAGTCATAAAAATATAATATTTATTATCTAATTTTCTTACTTACTGTTAAAGCTTACGCTTTTGGTTCAATTTGTCCTATACTCTGCTAGTGAAAAACGAAAAAAAAAACTGACAGAAATAACATCAGAATCTTCCAGAAAGTGTATGAAAGTGTAACTGAAAAGTACTATACATGTAATAGAGAATGTAGTCACGGTAATGGTAACTTCGATAGCCCCAAACGTACGTCAGAGAACAATTATGAAGATAGTATTTTCGCCAATTTAAAGTCTCTTCCAGTACCTCCAGACTAAGTAAGTAAGATTAAGAATGAGCTTTTCTCTATGGCGAGCTCATCATATGATGGCGAAAGTCTTGTCAGAGTTAGTGACTATGACAATGATAATGATGGTTGCTAGCTATTAATCCCTTTCGAAACACTGGTAATGGAAAAAAGTTAACGAAATGTTTCCAGAACTTGGTTGTGCTACTCTTCACACAAGCAAGCATTGTTTTGTTTCTACTGCGTCTTATTCCTTGATGAGAGAATGGAAAGGAGCACTTATATTAATGTTAATGGTTTCCGAAATTGGAAAACATTGAACCCAAGAGTTCAACGGCGCAAATCTGTCTTCAATATGAGGAGGGACGGATAAGACCGTTCTCATATATTTTTAAAGTGATATTCAAAATATTTATGAAGTTGTAAAACAATGCTTTAGAGAATCAGTGGAGCAGAGTTGTCTTGAACATTGTGAGGCGGGTAGATTTGAGGTTTATTCTGAGGGGGAAGACTCATATTACGTTAGATGTATCTGATTTCTGAGATGAAACTGTTGTATATTATACGAGGCGATGTAGATGAAGTGGCACTCGGACAGAAATAATCTTTCTCCCCAAAAAATATATTTCAAATCGGATTATTTCCTTTCTATTTGCTGCTGTACAGATTGGTCCTGGTTAAGCAACAAACTTGTACGTATTCTGGTACATGAAATCTTAAGTACAATGAAGCCTCAGTAAAGTTAAATGTCCGAGAAGAAATAACGCCCCAAGATAGATCCACCTACAAGAGGGAAGGCCCAGAGCTAGAGGTGGCCAGGGAAGTTCAGTCCCCTCCAACAACTTTCATCCCTCCAGGTATTTTGAACGTACGAAGTAAAGTGAACTGAAGTAGTTTTGCCCACGGGATGAGGTTCTCTCATCTAATCACGTAAATTTTGTAGAGGTCTCGTCTCGATTCACGATTTTCGTCTCGAGTCTCGACTTTCTAGTCTCGTTTAGTAAATTATTTAAGTACAAAATTTATGCCCTGTTTTTTTTCTTCTTAATTTTATCTACAAGTTGTCAGAGACCTTCCGCGTCAGGAACTGTGTGATATAAAAGCATTTCAACCATATTTATTATTGGAGTCGTTGTATAGAGTAATGGCTTGCGTATCTTTAAATATTGATAAGTGTTATTCATTATGTTCGTACAATTATATTATTAATTTATAGTTTTTATACCATGAATCTTGTAACACTAAAACAATGTTCGAGATCTGAAAAAGAAAAAACTAGTGTTGCCCTCGTGACTCGAGAGATTTCTCATCTTGTCTCGAATTTAAAACTGTATTTCTCGTCTCATTTTCAGAATGATAATCTAAATGAGACGAGAAGATCTTATTTCATGGACAACACTAAATTGAAGCATAACAACCTCCACATCTGAAAAATATCCTTCGCCGTACTGGCCTGCACCGAGGAAAACAACGGAAGATGATCATACTTTATATTGAATAACCTAAACATCGTTTATTTTCATTATTTATTTCCTATGGAACGTAAAACAATTACTTGGGTAGAAATAAGCGATTTATTCCATTAATTATTTTTTGTTTCTACTAGTTTTAGTTTCTGGACATCTTAACTTCCTCCACTTTGACTTTCCACGTTTCTGTGTTTTGTTTGTATATAGGAGGAAAGGGCTTTTCAACTTCAGCGAACATAAAAAAGAAGAAAAAAGAATACTTATGGTAACTTTGATCGTGTCAGTAAGAGAAGAACGTCGAGTGATGAGAGCTTTTGCAGCTGGACTAGGATAACGTTGATGGATACTTGGTGAAAAGAAAAAAAATGCAATTAACCTCAATACGATGAAAATCAATTTTATAGACAAAATACACAGTGAAAGGCACGAAAATTTTGGCGTTATAGGATACACTCCAAAGTACTAGACACATGATTCATATATATTTCCTTGTCAGTGCTTAAATGAAGAAAACTACAAAAATTATTTTAAAGTTTTATTTATTAATAAAATTCCAGATAAGTTGCAAAGTCATTTTGCAATGAGAACAACTATGAAATACGAGAAATACGCAATTTCAAAGCGAGGCTATCCATAGTCATATGAATTAAAAGCATTTCCGAAGGTTATATGAGCATTACGAGGTTCTAATACAGGATTATCATTGCGTGAAGTGAAGATATTGGGCTCATAAAATATCTCTGTAAAGTTAGATGATTGTCCAAAATGTGGAAAATCAATTTAAACACTATATATCCTAATTTACTGACTACATGATCAACTTTAAGTTGTTCAAGATATAATACACCATTAACTTTACAATATAATTAGTATATTGCGAAAATAAACGGCACTTAGCCCACTTAAACAGTCTTCTCTATATTTCTGGTAATATTCCGCGTTTGCTCGTTTCATTGTAATCAGAAATGCGTTAGACGAGGAAATATATGCAAAATATGACGGTAGTGTCCAAATGACGGCTAGTTAGATGAAAGCTAATCTTTTCATAACCGCTTCTTCGGACGAATCCTAACAACTTAAAAGTCTTCAATGATCCCACGCCGGTATCATTTTCAATATGGCGTCACGTCGTAGCGGCGAGGGAATTAAATACGCTCGCACTTTCGTCCTTATAACTTGAACAAATGTCCGTGGGTTTTCATTTTTTAAACGCTAAATTACACAGAAGAAAATGGACTTATTAATTAATGTTATTTTATACTATATTTACAAAATTAATTTTCATCGATAAAAAGTTCTTAACTTTTCCCGCGTTTTTGAAAACTGATTTTGATTTCACTTTGGAATATCTACAAAACTAAGAGGATTTTCAGACAAATTCTTACTATGAAAATTATCTCTACTTATGAAAGTATTACATAATAGTATGTACTTTTAAGCTGGTTTTGAAACGTCAAAATTGACCAATTATTTCATAAAATATGGGTAAAAATTCAAGTGCAGTATCCATTTCAGGCATGAACTAGCTTATCGGTGTTTCTCGAACTAGCAGATTTATTGCTTCCTTGTTCTTTTTTTCTTTTGTTTTGATTACACTGACCGTTATATTTTCTCATTCAAGGTTTTTATACTATCTAAAATGAATTATTTTGATTTTTTTTTATTTCTTCTCCTAGCCACTGTTACTCAAGAGACGAGAAGTGAATTTTTAAATTCGAGATGGGACGAAAAATATAACCATTTTCGTCTCGTTTTCGAGTCAAAACTAGAAATTTCACCAGTTTTGTGGGCAACACTAGTTCTCCCAAGTATTAGACTTTGAGCACTGTTTTATTGTTACATAATTTATTGTATAAACACTGCAAATTGATCAAGTAGTGGTAAATACAATAAAAGAGCATTTAACAATGTTCAAAGATAAACAAATCATTACACAACATATTCCAATTACGTATATACATGAGAAGCCGAGTATCAAAATCCGCCACATCCATTTCGCTTAGTTTCGAGTAATTTCGCAAAACGTTTAGTGAAGCTCCATATACGCGTGTCTACAAAGTCCCACATTTGTTCTAGATTTTTAGTATAAAATATTAAGCTTTTAAACAAAATTCTGTCTTCGGCCTAATGCCCTGAGTGGTTTGTTCCCAAGAACTTTTGGCCAGGATAAAGCGTAATCCAGGAAAGTTTTACAAGCAATTTGCAACCACGGATGAGACTTGGGCCCATCATTTCGATCCGGAGACGGAACGGCAATTTATGGAGTGGAAATACCATGGTTACCCATGCACCCGTAAATTTCGCGTCGTAGTTAGCGCCGGGAAGATAATAGCATCAGTCTTCTGGGATGCTAAAGGAATTTTATTCATTGACTATTTGCCACGTGGATGGACCATCATAGGTGACTATTACGGCAACTTAATCCGAAGCTTGCGCGAAACCATGAAGCAGAAACGAAGAGGAAAGTTGTCAGGCAAAGTGCTCTTCCATCAGGACAACGCTGCAGTTCACAAGTCAAAAGTTGCAATGACAGCCATTCATGATGGCGATTTGATGGAGCACTACCCTGAAATGAAATGAAATCTTTAAGTTTTACGTCCCATGGTTGTGCCGGTTAGGCTAAAGCAGACGGTGATGATGAGAGATGAGTGAAATGGTGGAATGAAGAAAGTGGGAGGAAACGGGAGAACCCCGAGAAAACCCACGATGGAGCACTACCCTGTTCACCAGACTTGGTCCCAAGTGATTCCGAATTTGAAGGAGCAACTGCGGGAAAATTGATTTGACAGTGATAACGATGTCATGTGTGCCGTAGATTAGTATTTTGACAGTCTCGACGAAACTTTTTTTCTGAAGGATATGCAAATGTTGGAACATAGATTGGCCAAATGTATTGAGAAATAAAAAAACAATGAAGATCGTATCTCTTTTCTTTCTACTCTAGGCCGAAGAATTATTGATCCTCCCTCGTATAACTCAATTTCGGTAAAAAAAAAAGGTTTGGCGGCTTTTGATACTAGGCACCTCATATGGCTTTAAGGTATATCTTAGTAATTAATACATTACATATCTTAGTGAATCACTAAGTCTTCGGCTTTAAGGTATATCTAATCGTATGTATTTCCTACATAATTTAAAACAACTGATTAAATATATATATATTGCATTCTAAATGTTTAATTTCCACAGATTAGATAAGAAATAATGAAGTTCTGAAGTTAAAACCTTGTCATGTGTTGTTACATGATTTAGGCTTAAACTATTTATGCAATACTGTTTAACTGTTTATTTTGTTTAAAAAAAAAAAAAAAAACTAGGAAACGAAAATGAAACGTAGGGGTTACTTATAAGCAAAGTCAATGGGAAGATTAAAGAAAAAGAAATAAACGTTATGAGATGCGTTAGAAAAGAAACAAGAAAATAAGGATCGCTGTAATGAGATAACCTGATGGAAGAGGAGCGTGAGTTCTGTTACTTAGAGTATAAAATAACAATCAATAAAAGATGCAGACAAGACATGAGATTCAGAATAGATACGACGAAAAGGACGTTTCAAGAAAAACAAAAGCTAATAACCGAGAATATCGGCATAGAACTCAAGAAAAGGCAAAAGAAACCACACGAACGGAGTTTGGCGTTGTATATATCTGAGTCATGGACACTAGAAGAAGAGAAAAAATGGAGAATACTAGTCTTCAAAATGTAGTGCTATAGAAGGGTGTTGAAATAAGGACAGAAGGTGTCTAATAAAAAAGTTATGAATATGGTAGGAGAAAAACAAGGAGTATATCGAACACAGTTTAGGAAAATTACACATTATGAGACATGGGAGAAATGCCATGGAGGGAATGTAAGAAGAGAAATATCTAGAGGAAGAACATGATTGAAATATACGGACCAAATAACACGAGATGTAGGGAAGAAAATGTACAAGGAAATGAAGTATAGTTCAGGATAGAGAAGAATGGAAAGCTGTATCAAACCAATTGACAGATTGCTAATCCAAGAAGAACAGAAGATTTAATCCTTATATTGCTTAACTATTATGTTCAGTCATTTTATATTAAGGAAAATATAGCAGCCTACTTTCTATACGAATTTCATTTATAATGGAATGTTTCGTTTAATATTAGATTGATTGTATACTATTATTCTTGTTCCGTTACTTAAACCTAAAAGAGAACAATATCTTTACTTACTCAAAAAATATAGTCCGAAAATTTCTCTTGTTGAGTACCAAGATTGATTAAGAAATCTATGGGTGATATGAATATTTTTAACAAATATTAATTAATCAACCGTAATCCCTACATAGCATTTCAATTTCCTATAAGTAAGTACAGACTTCTACCGTAACTACTCCCTAAAGTTAAGTAGATACATTCTTTTTACAAAAGGAGACGAGGGAAACTTATCAAGGCCATAAAAGAAACAATTGTATTGTCCAGAGGATAGGGCAACCGAGCCGAGGTTCGGTACTATAAAACAATACAACAAAGTCAAGCATGTGCTGGGTAAATGTCTCTCCAACGTTTTAATTATGACGCATACATTTAGGTTTCTCTCTCCAAATCCTCTCCTGCCTACTTCTGCCTCAGTTTCGCTGATTTTCTTCTGGTCAATATACTTCCGATCTTAATCTCATTTCAAGTGCATGCAAGATATGAATAATTACAAGAAGTATGTGTGTCTCCGTTAGAATACAAAAAGCAATAAATACACTATACTACTTAACTGTTTTTTTACAAATCCAGTACATAAAAAACAATATGTTCCAGTAGGATAAAAACATGAATTATTATTTGCAACGAAGGATATAGTTTTTTGTCGTTATTTATTTTCCAACCAGTATCTATTATCGCATGCTATATGTCGTATCTTTGGATCTGTTTTTGATAAATGCTAATAATATAGTAGACATTTTTCCATAAAGTGTTATAACTTGTTGGGCTGCCTTTATTTGCACATTGGATCACGTCATACTTATGTGAGACTTGTTGTACCAAAGTTCGCTATTTCTTATTTAAGACTAGCAGCGTTCACCCCGCTTCGCTGCGGTCACCCCGGAACGCAATAAACTTTGTTACTTAGATAATTTTTACTTTTTCGCTTTCAAGTGATATGATAAAAACCATAGAAGATTGCAGTAAATGTTAACATTATATCGCCTGTCATTTATGTTAACCCGCCCCGCTTCGCTGCGGTCACCCCGCAAGTTTTCGCTTTCAAGTGATATGATAAAAACCATAGTAGATTGCAGTAAATGTTAACATTATATCGCCTGTCATTTATGTTAACCCGCCGAGTTACACGGTCATGCGGGTTGCATATAAATACGTTTATTTTTACCTATGATGAACTAACAAAGGATTTGTACGTTATGGACACTTGAATGGTCAATTATCTCAAGACACTGGTAATTAAAAATTAAAGTGATATGATAAAAACCATCTAGGGTCCAAATCCTAATAACCCCCCAAAAATAAAAGAAATTGGTTCAGCCGTATTAGCGTGATGAGGTAACAAAGGATTTGTGCGTTCTCTTTTATATATATAGATAGCTCCTAAAGTGTATCACATTTCCCATTTCCAATCATTTCCAACATCGAAATTAATTGTTTTCCCCGGAAGTGAGACACGGTATTATGCACATCAAAAGATGTTCGCTACATGGTAACAAATAACAAATATTATTTTGTTTGTTTATTGAAGTTAAGCGACTCTCTTTCTAGCACCGAGGCTATATAAGATGCAGGCTTACAGATTAAAATGGAATCCTAACCACCGTAATGCGTTTAAATTTGTATATTCTCTCACGACGAACTAAACCCGGATCATTTGAACAATACAACAATGATAACAAAAGAAGTTAACTCAGTATTCATTTATTTACAATATGCTACACTAATATTAACGTCTAGTGTAACACATCCCTAGGTATGATTACGTGAAGTCCGAATTTTATATTTTATATGTTAATGTGTTTAAAATACTTTCCAAATCAAATTGTGGCAGTCATATCGAGTTGAAGGAAGTCATATTGGAAAATATTTACATTTTGCTACAAGCTAAGGGAAGATAATTTCAAACCGCTTTAGAAAGCTGTACACAAGAAGTAATACACTCAAAAAGCTTTCTTCCCTTAGCTTCTAGCGGAAAAATTCAAAAATTTTGATTTTTTACCAAATGTGACTAACCTTAAGAGTCGCCATTGAAATCAAGGTAACTACTTGTGACATAATCTTTTAAACAATGTATATGAATGCCATTTCAGAATCATTACTTTCACTTCAGCGGTGATAGAAAGAACACGAAACAAATAAAATACTGATAATAGTATTTTGTTTTACACGCCGCTCGTCAAAAATGGTTAGATCTACAACTCATAAAAACTGTTGTCAGTGTCATTTTCCACCAAGGATGTTTATGCTTTGTGTTAACCACACAAATCGCTTTAATATAGGAATAGTTAAAAAAAAAAGAATATTGAATCGGAAAATAATCAATTCATTTATGATGCACAGGTAAAATTCAGCTCTGTAATTGACTATAAGTCAGTTTATAAAATATATGTTTTTCTTTACATACATCACCGTGCCCACTGTTGTTATTGCTATTTATTTACTATATCGGCAAGTAAATAGAATCCAATGAAAAATGAAAGAACAAATCGCACAAAAATACATATAACTTGAGTGACAAAAAGATTACACTGGGGGGGGGGGGGAAATGGCGCCATCAATTTGGAGTCCAATGTCGTTTCCCGCCATTTGTGCATTGTCAAACAGCCTCTCGTGATAGTTCACGGTGCAATCGTTTAGAAATGAAAGAGCATGGGTTAAAATGTGATCTGCTATTGGTTTCAAAAGGATTTGTGGATTCAAAACTAAATTTAGCGTTACACATTTTTCACTCCCTTCACTGTGTCACTTTTTTCTCCCTCTTTATGTGCGTTTGTTTCTCTCTCTCTCTCTCTCTCGCAACTGCAAAAACGTCACAAGGTACACACCAGATGGAGGATTTAAAAAAATTCACACAAAAAATCTGAATTCAATGCGGGTCTTCTCTAAGCTTACAGAGTGACAAGGTGACTTTCCATATGATAAAAGAAATGTGTTCCTCTTTAAAAAAAATAAAATAGGTAGAAAATGTATTTGAAAGAATAAAAAGATACTTATTTAGTACTATTTTTCATTTTTTTAAAAAATACCTAATTCTATCAGTAGTGGATCTAGAAGATAAAAACTGGGGAAACCAGTCAGAACCCAGACTATCAAAAAACTGGAGGGCCCTGACTCCTAGGTCCCGGGCTAAATCAGCCTCTGAATTTTAAAGTATTATTTGTGTAACGGGGAAGAATGTCTAAAGATAAAACTTATCAATCGAAAAATTTCATTAAGCTGTAGAAATTGATAAGGATCTCTAAATCATTATGCGTAGATTTTGAGAAAATGAAATAACCACTTTTTTATACTGTACGATAAAATTACGTCCCTATTAAAATGAAGATGATAGTAAAGTACACCCTCACCAAGCTATTCCTTATGCCATTAAGGGTCTTCACTACAGCGAAATTAAACTACCGCTAATTTTAGAATTTTCTGTAATATCTTCAAAACAAATAAAAAATATTCGGAAAACAGAAACGTAGTGAACTAGACAATACCGTTATCACAACTCATGTATCTGCTTTCAATTTGCAACTGTAGAAGATTTAGATTTTTTGTTTGTTTGTTTGTTTGTTTGCTTCTGTACATAGCGGCATACCAAAAGCAGATAGGTGAATTGTGGTAAAAGTATCACATGCAAAATCGTATTGTCTAGTTCACTACGTTTCTGCTTTTCGACTATTTTAATTTGTTTTGAAGATATTACAGAAAAACTCTAAAAATAGCGGTAGTTTAATTTCGGTGCAGTGAAGACCTTTAAGAAGACGAGATTAGATAGTATGGTTAGAGAGGTATAGCCCAAAATATTTGACTAGTTCTTATACTTTAACGATTGGGTAACATAAATATTGTTCAAAACTCGGACATATGTCCTTCGCAGATCTCATTGAACTCAACAAAATTATATGCTTGAGAGTAAAAACTCATGAATAATTTTCGAGGAAAATTGAGATAAACGATATTTTATGGTGCTACTAAACGCTATGTAGTTCGTTGAAAATAAATAATATTATGTTAGATTATTAATTTATGAGCTGTATATCTATACCTATCTATCTATATATCTATATCTAGCTATATCTATATACTCTTACGTAGCAGATTGTATCAATTTTTTGTCTTCTGCTATTGGTGACACACATACACACACTAACAGTCATTCACATACTACCTGAGCTGAGAACATGTAAAACGAATCAATTAGATAACAAGTTGCACGTTTCTAGTTGTGTCAAGTTTGAAAAGCATATTGGCTCAAGTTATACTTATACATGGCTTTCTTTTTTCTTTGCCCAAGTTCGTAATTCTTTAATTAAAATAGGTCACAAATTGTATTATATATTCAGTCTTGCATCATTTCAACACTAAACTATCTTTGTCCCCATCAGAAACCGAACTCGGAACCACTTATGCATGCAGAGATTGGGTCCTGGGTGTCCGGATCCTCTCTCCCTTCTAATTATCTAATTTGTCTAATTTTAGGGACGATTTTACAAATATTGTAATAATTTATTCTCATATTGAATTTGCATTTTTCTCAAAAAAACTTGGGACTCCTTCCGAAATAAATTCCAGCGTACGTGTCTGCTTGGGATTATGCACACCAAAAAATGCTTGTTCAAGGCATCTTGATTTCTGTGACTCTGAAATAAAGTGAGATTTGAAAGTAATTGAACTCTGGGTTTAAACTGTAATAATTGAAAAATGTGAACTTGCGATATTTGTGAAGGACGTTGGAAAACGCATTGCCACCATAAGTCAATAGCGTCAAGCAGTCGTTCTTTCAGAAAATGAGTTCCGGGGGGCACCGCTGATACTATTTTATTTATTATTATATTATAGACGTATTATTTTGGTCTCATCCGGGGGGGCAGTCTCAGAGCTCCGGGTGACAGTACCCCCCAAAAAAACATGTCCGCAATAAACACTGGCGTCAATTGACAACGCATGTTTTAGAGTCAAGCCCTGAGATCATTGCTGGAGGCTATCTTTAATTCACCTTACCTTCATTCATACATACCACAAAGAATTGAAAGTTTCAGTGGGGCAGAATGTGGTCACAGCCACCCTTGGTCATTCCCCCTAGTTGTGCGCCTGGTTAGAATTGCCAAGAAATGAAGGGTGAATGGAAGGCAGTATGCTATGGGTCTTATGCGAGGACAGAGTGTTACTTTATATTTTGGAAGCATATTTTGGAACAGAATCGTATGGCAGTTGTCGCGATATCTTTCAGCAGCGATTCCAAAGTATTCTTATATCAAGAGAAAACAACAGGCTATATCCTAGTGAACCGGTTTCGGGACACAATCACTACTGCGTAGCAGTTTCTCGGTGGTGATTTGTGGGATCCTTTTGTTTTCAACACAATTGTAAATTCAAATTCGTGACCAATATACTTGGAAAAGATAAACTGGATTCAAAAGGATGGGACGAAAAGTCATACTTCAAACATGAAAATGAGATGCCTGCATGAATTCTTCAAAGATCGACTGACATCTAAAGATGCTCGTTCGCTCGTTTGCTCGTTCGACTTGAGTCCACCAGATTTTAATTTGTGAGATGCCCTGAAAGAACGCTTCAAGATTCACACTAAACATACTCAGAACCGTAAGAAGCATCCCAGCTAACATACTGAAAAAGAAAATGGCAACCAAAAAGTGTCGTCAAGTAAATTCGTCACCTCAAGTTAATGGAGGCAAATTTCAGACAGCCTAGAAGACAAGGCTAGAATAATTGCTGCATCATCCATAGAAAGAGGAGCTTGGCTTAAAGCTTTACCTTCGTCCCCTCTAGGCCTTCATCTCAGTAATGAGAGTTTTCGAATAGCTGTTGCGTTACGGTTGGAAGAAAATATATGTGAACCTCATAAATATCAGTCATGTAAGAATCCAGTAGATAAAAAAGGACTGCATGGACTGTCTTGCATAAAAAGTACAGGTAGATATCCCCGACACTCGAATGTCAATGACATTATAATGAGAGCACTCATTTCAGCAGGTATACTGGCAATAAGGGAGCCAAATGAATGTAGTAGAACGGATGGTAAAAGACCAGATGGGATGGCCTTAATACCTTGGAAGAGAGGCAAATCATTGATTTGGGATTTTACATGCACAGATACTTTCGCTCCTTCCAACCTTCCTTTCTCCTCACTCCAAGCCAGTCGAAACAGAAAAAAGAAGAAAATACAGTAACCTAACAGAGAAGTACCAATTTGTGCCCATTGCCATTGAATCCAGTGGATCCTGGGACAAAGAAGACCTCAGCTTTATAAAGGAAGTAGGTAAACGCATCACTCAATTATCTGGTGATGATAGAGCAAGCACCTTCCTAATTCAGAGAATAAGTATGGCAGTGCAAAGAGGTAATGTAACCTCTATATTAGGAACCATACCACCAGGTAAAGAGCTAGAGGAGATTTTTCTTCTTTAAAACATGTTTCTTTATGTTATCTGATATTCTTATGCTAGAAGAAGAAGAAATTTGATTTGTATATAAAGTTATCTCTACTATGTGATTTGCTTTAGGATTGATCTGTTTATGTACATGTTACTTATTCTTGTAATAGTTAAAATTTAATTTTTATCACTTGTTTGACCAGTAGTTGCAAGAAATAATAATATTATTATGTTATGATTTTTTTAGTAATAACCAAGCTACCTGTTCTGTGAAATGTTTTCTGTGATATTGTGTATTTATACAATTTTATGTTACATTTCAATAATCGTAATAACCATCAAATTATACAAAGTAAATTAATTTAAAAAATGTGAATTTTTCTATAGTTAAAATGTATGGTATTTACTGCATGTAATATATCTTTTGTGCTATATTTCTGAATAAATGGTAATAATTTCAGTGGATGGTTCGCAAACTTTTGAATCAAACTGCAACAAGAAATTATAAGCTGACGCAACATTACAATGCTACCTAATTATAAATTTATCTAAATGATATGTAGCTAATATATTCTGCATTAAGCTGTGCAATGGTTTGTTACACTACCATATTTAAACATTATTTTAAATTTCAAGTAGTGATCAAGTCATTGTGCTTAAGGCTTTTTTAATGTAGAATATCAAAAACGTAGAAAGTAAACCAGTAGTACCTGCAAAGTCCTATTAAATACATTAATAAGTAATAAACTAATAATTTTTAATCTTTTTTATAAACCAGAAATTTCGATGCATATTTATGACGTCATAATTGTTCGGTATCCAAATTTATACACTACGAAAATTTTGAAAACAATTTTTAGGCAATTATTAGTTCAGTATTTTGTAGGTACTACCTGGCTGTGTTGCTACTTACATATATATGTAGTGGTAAAAGAATATCTAGAAAGGTAGTGGAACGCATCACGTCACACTGTTCCTTATGCCTATCTTTGAGCGTTGTACTTTTTAGGAAGTGGTGGAACGCCATACATATTTTATCAAAGTGGGGTAACGGCGTCCCCTCGCGTTCCCCCTCACTTGCACTCCTGTTCCAAAAAGTGGGACTGAGCTTAACGAAGAGTGTTAACCATCGGAACGCCAGGATGAGAAAGTAAAGCTTTATCGTAAGAAATGAGAGTGGGTGTCGCTCATATCGGCTGACTCACCATGCTTGTTGTGATATCTAAAATATTTAAAATATAGCGAGTTGCATAGTTGTTGGCACTATTTTTCAAAAACAACTTCATTCTTTTACGAGGATATTTTCATGGGTAAGAAGTGATCCATCTTGGTGTTCCGAGGGTTAAACTATAGTTAAGTCATTATTCATTTATGGTTAAAAAAATGTTTAACATTTCAAACCATCTACTTCTATTTCCACAACAAACACTATTCAGGAATAGCAGAACCATGTGATATCGAAGGCATTACTCTCTGTTTGAATGACTGCTTTTAAGGAGGATGGGTAAATGAAAGCACCAATAGTAACTGAAAGGGAAATTTACATAGACATGGCTGGAGTTAGTATGAGCGCTTATTGCCAATTTGTGGTAGGTCTGTATATGATCCACCTTTATTTTTCATTTCTAAACTTTGATTATTATTATTATTATTATTATTATTATTATTATTATTATTATTATTATTATTATTATTATTATTATTATTATTGAACATTTTATAAATATTTGAGGAACTCTTCACCATAATTTTTACCAAGTTACTTCTCAAACTTACAATTTATTTAAATGTGATGTACAGAAGGAAAAATCAATATGTCAGTGAGATTGCAACCAGAAATATTTTACAATAATGATTGAATCACCGAACATTGTACCAGGGGCACACCCACGAAGGGGGTCAACCGGGTCCGAACATCTCCCAAACATCTTCCTAACTCAATACATGTGTACACTTTCTCAATAAAACTATACTTCTTCTACTAGAATCTATTTTAGTAGCTGGCACTCACACGAATCCTTTCAGTAACGTAGCATGAATGCATTTTCGCAAACTTTACTATTGTTCACTCCACCTTCCTTAAATTTATTTATTGCTCTTTGGTTCTAAATTTTATCTTTCATTTATTTTCTGCAAAACTCTTTGAGTGTTTAATTACATGATTTAATTAAAATTTTCCTTTCTAGTGAGGAGAAACATAAAAATAGGCAATATCAAACCAGTTCCTTACCGGAAGAAATACGTTTCGTGGTGTTCCGCAGAAAGGCATCGTATGCAACAAGGAACCTTGCAGTTCTGTTTCCACCCTAACCCAGACTTGGAATCTATTGATTTTATGAATGGCGGAAATATATGGAAAGAAAGAAATAAAGGAAAAAAGAACGATTCGAAGAGAATTTCTGAACAAACGTTTCATCTATTCCGTTTTAGCCTATCCCTGTTAAAAGTTTGCAGAAGCATCCTTTGACTGTATGGAGGAGAAACAGAGCAAGAAAGGGGAAACTGAAGAAGACAAGAAGAGGGGAAATCGTGAGATGAGAGCAAGTTCGCTGGTCTTTTCGGCTTTTATTATGTGATTGTAACAGCTGACGGACGAATGGTGTAGTTTTTCCCTTTCCTTCGTAAGCAGACAAAATTATTGGGAATAAAATCATTGATGCGGGCTCATTCAGTGTTTACAGAAAATTTCTATGTAAAGAGATCTTTTAGTAAAAAAGGAGGAAAAGTAAATTTTACATAGAAAGAATTACTATTCTAATGTCTGTGTAAACTATCGTTAATATTAATATGAACCAGATATGTCCAAACTTGGGAGCATAAGCTCTATAAGTGGCTACCAAGCCAGAGTTGCAATGAGTTTAGTAAGCACGAACACAATCGAGTGAGATGTCGTTGAGGATGGTAAGTTAAATAAAAATCCTTAGCAAACGTGATCCTAATGTAGTCGGTTAGCGTCGTTTCAGATTGTGCAAGGGAGTGGGCATTATCCACCGACTTAAGTTCCATAATTTTATTAGTAGATACAGTGTATTAGTCTACAATTTAATAAAAAGCATCTGTTTTTCAACCTCAGGGAAGGGAAATTCACTTTCTTTTCTGCTCAAATGACTCCCTTAAATGTTGATAGTGCAGTGATTCTCAACAGATGTATCGCAACACACTGGTGTGTCACGCAGTCCTCTAAGGTGTGATGCGAAATTTTAGAATTTGAAATCATGAAGAATTTAATAGTTGAATCTATTAGTTTAAATCGAGACAGACTCTATCAGTCAATACCTCCTGTGGTAGCAATAATATTCAGTGATCCATAGAGTCATTATAAAATTAATAGCTTTCCATTTTATAATAATAAATAATAATAATAATAATAATAATAATAATAATAATAATAATAATAATAATAATAATAATAATAATAATAATAATAAAAGTATCAAACAAGTGTGTCGCGAGGTACTAGACCAGGAGCGTACGCAGGGGGGAGGTCCTGGGGGTCCGGATCTCTCCCTCGAAATCCCGACTTTCTTGTAAATGTAGTCTACTTTTAGGGGCAATTTTAGAAATTTTCATATAATTTAGCCTCAAATTGTATTTGGACCTCCCGAAAAACACTTTAAACGCCTCCCAAAAATAAATTCCTGTGTACGTTCCTGTCCTAGTCGTTCAGTAAAGTGAGTTGTCAGTAAAGAAAGATTGATAACCACTATGCTAGAGAGCGAGAGATCCCACTAGCGTAAACCTCATTGAAGATAGTGTGCCTCAACTCAAGATAATGCAGCAGACTAAACCAATTAGAGCCAGTGTAAGCCACGATTGGTAAATAACTTTATCTGTAATGAACGAGACATGACTTTCCACTCCTTTTCTCATTTCGTAGCGAAAAATTAGCTTTCGTAATAAATAGAAAAAGTTAGTATTAAAATAATTAGTTATTGAAGTTATTATGGAACAGGCTCATATAAATATACTTTTAGTGTAGACAAATTTGATTTAAACTACTCTTTGAGCAAAACAATACACTTATTATAAAACATTACACTGCCCAACACGATTTTTACCTCCGAGAAAGTAATGGGTGATTCTGAATGATTTTGGTGCGTAGAAAACGAAATGGTAACAAATTTTGCACATCATGTCACAGTTCTGAGATATTGCATGATATAAATTTCGCTCATACATGTAATTTATTGAAATGAAGAAAGTAAAGTAAGCTTAGTTAACCGTCAATACTCGAAGAGTGGGAGTTTAAAACACTTTGCCATAAGGACATTGTGCCTCTCAAAGTCCTATTATCTCTTTTTTCAGATAACAATTATAAGCAGTGTTGCAAACAACGTTAACAATAATATCACTAAACGTACTACGAAAAGTCGCTGGAAGCCTTATTATAATGGAAATAATGCTAGTTTATTCGCTGTACATTTTAGAAAGTCGCTAAATCCCTAGTTTAACAATGGTAAACGAAACGAATATCGTCTTTAAAATATGTTATCAAATCGCTAGATTTAGCGACAAAATCCCTTATTAGCAACACTAATTGTAAGCCCTTTAGGTTATAAAGAACGTTTCTATAGCCCATCCATAATTCAAAGTAAGAAAAACTATGCACCATCGTCTTACCGCGTTCAGCTTACCTTGCAATATATATATATATATATATATATATATATATATATATATATATATATATATACTGTGTGAGATATCAGAATTCAGAGTTGTTGACAAGATCTCTTCGCGCGTGTATGGTTCCTCACCATAAAATTCTTCTTCCACCCTTGCATATAAAACTTGGGTTGATGAAGAACTTTGTGAAGGAATTCAACAATGATGGTGACGGTTTTACGTACCTGAAAAATATGTTTCCTGAGATCACGTATGCGAAATTGAAGGAAGTAATTTTTATTGGGTTTCAAATAAGAAAGTCATTTTGGACGAAACGTTTGAAAATATTCTACAAGCAGTTGAGTTAGCAGCTTGGGAGTCATTTAAAAGCGTCGTACGCGGGTTTCTTGGAAACAAAAAAGAAGAAAATTAGGGCTACGAAACATTGGTCAGAAATCTTTTAGAATGCTACAAAAACATGGGTTGCAGTATGTCCTTGAAAATTCACTTCCTTCATTCACATCTAGACTTTTCCCCTAGAAGATGTTAATGATAAGCAAGGGGAAAGGTTTCACCAAGACATTTCCGTGGTGGAGAAGAGATACCAAGATCGTAAGAATCCTGCAATGATGGAAGACTATTGTTGGTTCCTCCTGCGTGAGAGTAAGGATTACAGGAGGCAGCACAAACGCAATCGTTTGTAAGGAAGATAAGAGGCATAACTCGTTACAATATAAGGTATCAATGGTGTAGATATAGTCTGTCAAAGGGGGACACTTAATAATGAAATCACCATCAAAAGTTTGAATAGATATTTCAAAGGTCTTTTATAAACATCTTCCCTCCGTGAACCCGAAAGTTTTTCAATTCTTCTCTACGCCATTGTTACGAATGATTCAGTAAGCTGATTTAAAAAGAGGGTTGCACGTTTTTATAAGTATGTTAGAACCTTAGAGGCGTGACCATGTAACAATCTGTATCGAAACGTTTCAATGTACGTATAATACAGCAAGACCTCGATTATCCGACACAATTTTCGGGCTATTTCTCAGGTCCTATTCAAGCGATCTGTTTCAAATTTTGGGGAGTATAAATGGATATCCTTAGAAGCATATCTCTCAAATTTGCTGTAAATTGGTTGAATAAGGGCTGAGAAATATTCCGAAAACTGTGTCGGATTATCGTGGTTCTACTGTCTATAATCCGAACAATAAATCTCTTCATATCTTTTGAATTTAACATGACAGTGCATTTTTATGGAGATTTTCGAAATCAGCGTGACCGTTTTCTTAAAAACCATCTAGTTTGATCACGGAAGTATAAAGGAAAAGTTGTTATTTGTTGTGCAGTATTATTAACGTGTAACAGTTTCGCCAACTATCTACTTTTGCTTCATCAGACACTATGAATACACAGGTAGTGAGAGAATTTATATATAAAGACAGCGAGAAAATCCTCAAATCCTGATTGGTTGCTCAAGTCTACAAACTTTTCATTTTTTCTGTTTTATTTTTTGGTGTAAGGTGATTGCCTGTTGTAGTAATCACCTTTCAAAGAAAAATAAAAATAAAAAAACCTGACCACCCACCTATCTTTGAAAAGTATTACATTTCTAGCTACAGCTAGAATTAAATTAAACAAATGGGTATTTTTATTAGCTCATTGGCTAATTGAAATAATCTCTATTTACAGCCAAAGTATAAACATTTCGTGCGTTCAATTGCCAAAAAATGGCCTTCTGAAGCAAAGTGGGAGGCAAAGTTTATATATATATATATATATATATATATATATATATATATATATATATATATATATATATATAATAGTATTGTACATCTCAAGATCTGAACTCTAAAACAAGATGATACCTGTTGGATTTCAACCAGCGTGAAGTTATGCAGAAACTACTTCATTGTTTTGAGTAACTATAATAAACATAAATGCACATGTATAACATTGTGATGCAAGATCCAAGGTGTCAACTGATTAATAAATATTTTTTATTAAAATATATTCTAGCATTTCTCCATGGAGAATTCACCAGTTCATTCAATTAAATTTCCAGGAAACAAAATCTAATTCCATAATAGAGTCAATCATTACTAGTGCATAGTCCACCTACACCAGGTATAGAAGTCAATATGGAATTAATTGTTAATTATGCATGCATTAATAATAATAATGCAAGTGATTGCACATATTAGTAATAATACGCATAATGGGAGTGCTAAAGCCCTTCTGATTAAATAGAGGCATGCGAATAGAGAGAGAGGGTGAGTATGTGTGTGTGTGTGTGTGTGTGTGTGTGTGGGTGTGTGGGTGTGTGTGTGTGTGTGTGTGTGTGTGTGTGTGTGTATGGATAACCCTTTTTCTCTATTGCCAGAGGTGATGTACTAATCAGCACCCGAATACTACTGAATAGAACGTAAAATATGAAATTAAATGCTTCATACAAGTAGTTCATTAGCAACTCAACTGGAAGAACGTGCCTTGGAATATAAATGAATGTCTGTAACACACCGATATTTAAATTAAGTACGAAACTGTATGATTTGACGCATGCATATTTAATCTAAATAGTTGAATCGTTAAGCAGATTCCATAGTGCTACAAAAACATATAGAGTCAGAGTAGTTTTTTATTATTTACTATTTTAAAATTTCTGCTTCTTAATATTGAAAATGTTTTGAGACCTTCAACAAAGAATGTTTTATTCGAATTAGAAAACAGAACGAATTAAAATAAAATACTACTAAAAAAAGGAAATGAAACCTTTGAGTTTAAAGTTCCATGATTGTCCCTGTTAGGATAAGGAGACAATGATTAAAGCAAGTGAATGATAATGAAAGAATTGTCGGAATAAGAAAGTGGGAAGAAACGGGAGTACCTCGAGAAAACTCACGAGCACGATTTTGTCCATTATAAACATACTTGGCAGGACATTGAACCAGGGGCCCACGCACCAGAGGAAAGCGCTCTACCACTGAGCCACCGTGTCCAAAATACTACTAATATTAACAGTAAAGTTGTATTAGTAGTAATAGTAGCACTAGTAGTACTATTAGTACTACTACTACTACTAGTTGTTGTTGTAGTATTACTAATACACTAGTATTACTAATACTATTACTAAAATAAAAAACACTATGCAGCAGCCGAATTGATGTTTGTCGTCAGCCAATGAACCTGTAATGCGTTATTGCCAAATCTGCGGTAAGAGCTAGCTAAAATTACAATTATGTTGATAACTTTCTCGTATCACTAAGAACTAAGAGTGAGACAAAATTGGATCCCAGATCGCAGTGTTGCATCGTCGCTGTAAACAGATTAGTCGACGTGAAAGCAGAACTCATGTTCGAACTTTAGGTCTAACACCATTTTATCCTTTCTTCTAAATCTCGTAGTCACATTTTTTTCAACCGTGTTGTGCAATTCTTTGTACAAAACAACTGGTAAGTCTTCACTCAAGGCTCCATGAAATACTTCAACACTTCTATCTTTGCTTCTATTTCATACACTCCTATTTTCTAGCAGCATGGCAAAATTCTTTCCACAAAACATTTGGCAAGTCTTTATTCAAGCTCTCATGAAATACCTATATATACTTCCTTTCTTTCTACAGGCTACTTTGAACATTTCTATGCTTCTTTCTATTTCTCGTACTAATATTTCTGAGTCGAGTGGTGCAATTGTTTGCACAAAATACCTCACAAGACTTTATTGAAGGATCCATGAAATATGCTTCTTTCCTTCAACATTTCTATCTTTGCTTCTATTTCATGCACTCATATTTGTAAGCTGCACGGTGCACAAAAATTCTTCAAAGCCCCATAAAATACACTTCGTTTCATTCCAATAGCTACGTTCAATTTTCCTACCCTTGGTTCTCTTTCTCGTACTCTTATTTGTGAGCCTCATGGTGCACAGAATACCTGATATACACTTCTTTCCTTCATTAAGATTTGTTTCAACATTTTAATTCTCGCTCCTTTTTCTCGTACTCATATTTCTGAGCCTCATGGTACACAGAATACCTGATATACGCTTCTTTTCTTCATTAAGATTTGTTTCAACATTTTAATTCTCGCTCCTTTTTCTCGTACTCATATTTCTGAGCCTCATGGTGCACAGAATACCTGATATACACTTCTTTCCTTCATTAAGATTTGTTTCAACATTTTTTTTCTCGCTCCTTTTTCTCGTACTCATATTTCTGAGCCTCATGGTGCACAGAATACCTGATATACACTTCTTTTCTTCATTAAGATTTGTTTCAACATTTTAATTCTCGCTCCTATTTATCGTACTCATATTTCTGAGCCTCATGGTACGCAGAATACCTGGTATACGCTTCTTTTCTTCATTAAGATTTGTTTCAACATTTTAGTTCTCGCTCATATTTATCGTACTCATATTTCTGAGCCTCATGGTACACAGAATATCTGATATACGCTTCTTTTCTTCATTAAGATTTGTTTCAACATTTTAATTTTTGCTCCTATTTCTAGTACTCATATTTCTGAGCCACATGGTGATATTTCTTGCAAAACTACTTGATAGGTCTTTATTCAGTCTCATTAAATACGCTTTTTTTCTTCGTTAAGGTTTGTTTCAACATGTTTACCCTTGGTCCTACTTCTTGCACTCGTATTTTTGAGCCGTTTAATGGAATTCTTTTCACAAAACATGTGGTAAGTCTAAATCCAAGGCCCTATGAAATAAACTTTCTTTCTTCAGAGCTACTTTCAAAATTTCTATCCTTGTCTCTATTTTTCGTACTCATATTTTTTTCTAATCCGTGGGATGTAATACTTATCATAAAACATGTGATAAGTAATTTGTTAAGACATCTCGAAATAAGCTTTGATTTCTAAAATATTGTATTTGTAGGGGAAACTAATCACTTAGTCTACTTGATTTCTTCTCACGTTTATTTTTGACTCATTTTATTTTGTTGCGGAGCTATTGGTTTTATGTTTTTCTAACATGTGTTTTCATTTCATATTCTTTACATCTTTTTCTTACGTTTTACTAAATACCACATCAATAAGTGAGCTCCTCATGGCTAACAGTAAGCGGTTAGCGTACGTCTCTTTGGCGAATAAGACCAGAGTTCGAATTCTGGCGGAAGTTCATGTGGTTCGAATCCAACGTTAACACATCTCATATAGCCTTGCTGATTAAAGAGACGCTAAACTGAAAATCAAATCACTACATCCTTAGGTACTGAAACTAGTGTTACACTATATGCAAACACTATACATGTTCCAATTCCACTCATGCCAAGGCACTAAATTGAATTGGTAGATCCTTTATTGCTATTTCCTTTTAACATATCATACATTGAAAAATGTAAATGAAATGTAACATCGGTGTCAAAGTATCTTTCTAATTACATTTTCCTTCCTTACAAGTAATAGGTGCAACCTTAGAGTTAATTGACTGTTAATGAAGAGAAATAATAGGTCGTTGACATTGTGGTCATTTGTACCCTGTCATAATAAAGAGTACTGACCAAGTCAACATTTGGAGCATACAAACAACGTACATACAATCATCTACTTCACAGTGTATGTTTTTACATATATCACTGTACATAAATAAGTAATATATTCTAGCAAAATATAAATAATCAATTACACTGAGAAAAAACGTAGGATATGTGGCGTACGTAAAACTGTAGGTTACATGTGTAAATCCTGTAGTTTTGGAGTTAACGTATACTAAACGTATAAACTGAAAAAGTATATTTTATACATACTTTCACTATAAGTGTTCCGAATAAACGTACTTTCGTACGAACGAAAGAACTTTATATAGGCGGTCAGGATTTCACATACAGATGGACGTATGTAAGATATAGCCGACGTATGTAACATACGTAAGCATATGTAATGTACGAAAGACTGTTAGATGTCAGACATCCTGCAGTGACACGGTGTAACATCTAAGCGGAAAGAGGGTCAGTACGTATGTAGCATATGGATAGCGTATGCTCCGTAATGATCTCCGTAGTAAACATAAAAATCCCGTATATAAAGCGTTTTGTACAATATACCGCTGTCCGGATAACGGATTTTTCTCAGTGTACTATTAGCGTCAAAAAATATACATTTTAGAGCAGAAATAATTGCTATTTTTTTATTTTCTAGAAAAATTTGAATGGTGATATGTTTTAAAATGCATCTTCATACATGTCAATTACTTCAATTTATTGTCGTCTATCGATTGATAGGTCTTATCTTTGAACTACATTACAGTTAAGTCAACTTGAAATTTAAAAGTTAACCGCTAAATAGGTGGCTTTCTAAAGCCAGGAAACCCTTTCAACACGGAGCGTTTACACGTATTTTAGAGGAATTACATAATTTCAAACTTTCCATTTCAAATATACCTAGATAGTGTCCCAATTCCTCTGTGATTTAAAAATACGAAGCAGAAACCATTTGGATCTACATTGTATGTATTTTATTCTAGAAATAAATTTTATTATGCGTTTATCCATGAAGCTGCGGTCTAAAGGGCTTCAATGTTGGCCCTTTAGACCACAATGTTGCACTATAACTCATTAACCACAGTATTTACTATTGTTATGTTAGTGCCTTAATAAAGAATTTGATGAGACTATACTTGATACCAGTAGTAAGGGCGATACTCTGCCTAACTTTTTGGCCCCTGGGTCCCTGCCTCAGGACCCATGGTCCCTGGCCGGGGTCAATGACCTAGGGGTACATAGGACCACCCCCTCTAAATTTTGGCAGGGGTACCTTGGCCCACCCCCTAAATTTTGGCAGGGGTACATAGGACCACCCCCCTTAAATTTTGGAAATTGCCAAATCTAAAAATTCAGTATGGTAGCCTAGGACCATAGTATGTACCTCTATTAGTATTGGGTGTCTATGTCTTTCCCTTTCGTGAGTAAAAATTGCCAAAAATTCAAATTTCGGAGGTTTTTGACCTAATTTATCCCCTTTGATGAGGTGTTATTACCCTATATAGTTATATGGGCGTATACAGGGGTCCATTACCTTTCATAAGACATGGGTATATTAATGCACCCCTTTAAATTTTTGGGAGGGATACCTTGGCCCACCCCTTCAATTTTGGAAATTGCCCAATTTCAACATTGGGTATTATAGTATAGGACCCTAATATGTAATATGATAAATTTGGGTGGTCCACCTCATTCCCTTTTAGGGGTACATAGGACCACCCCCCTTAAATTTTGGAAATTGCCAAATCTAAAAATTTGGTGTGGTAGCCTAGGACCATAGTATGTACCTCTATCAGTATTGGGTGTCTATGTCGTTCCCTTTCATGGGTAAAAAATTGCCAAAAATTTAAATTTCGGGGTTTTTTGACCTAATTTATCCCCTTTGATGAGGTATTATTACCCTATATAGTTATATGGACGTATAGAGGGGTCCATTACTTTTCATAACATATCGGTATATTTGTACACTCCTTTAAAAATTTGGGAGGGGTACTTTGGCCCACCCCTTAAATTTTGGAAATTGCCCAATTTAAACATTTGGTATTATAGTACCGGACCTTAACATGTATTATGATAAATTTGGGTGTTCCACCTCGTTCCCTTTTAGGGGTACAAAATTGTCAAAATATAAACGTAAGCAATACGTTGTACCACGTGTTTGGTTTTTGACCTAATTCATTTCCTTGGATGAGATCCTATTACCTTATATGGTTATATGGCCATGTATAGGAGTCCATTCCCTATTATGAAACATAAGTACATATGTGCACCCCCGGGAATGGTACCTTGGCCCACCCCTTAAGTTTTAGAAATTGCCAAATTTAAACATTTGGTATCATAGTACTGGACCCTAATATATATTACTACAAAATTTGGGTGGTCCACCTCGTTCCCTTTTAGGGGCATTTTGTTCCGCTTTAGGAGTGAACATGGATACCTTGGATTCGTCCCGAGTTTGATTCTTGGAAATGTTGAATTTAACGTCCCCGCGAAAACGGTGAGAAATGATAGGACGAAACATGAACTTACTTGACTGAGGATTGAAGCAGGGACCTCATACACTAGAGACAAGCACTGAGCCATCGTACACGTGTGTTGATTACTATGCAACGGTCCCGAGTTTGATTCTTGGTGCTAGTGTTAGAAAAATTTAACGTCCCACTTGAAACGATGATGAGAAATGAGAAAACATAAACTTACTTGCTTGCGGATTGAAGCAGAGACCTCACACATCAGAAAAAAAAAACGCTGAGTCACCATGCCAACTTCAGTGCGAGCAGTTTTGCGTATGAAAAGAACATGATCAGATTATGTTACATTACACATTTCTGCTCGTTGTTACGCATAGAAGCTTGTTATTGTGAAATTGCAGCATGTGCTTTTACGAAGAGTACTACATCAGCATTTTTCTCAGCTGACGGACTTTTAAAGCTCAACTTTACATTTATGTCAAAGACAGTTTCGTAACATATCGATGAGTGTTACATTTTTTCAATCAAGTTTAAGGAAAATGAATCACATTTTAGATGTGGTAATTTGAATGTCGTAAGAAACTAACGAGTCAACGGTATGATGTCATGATCAGAAAATTGCGATACTAGATGTCGTAACGATTGATGTGTAAGGGGAAAAACGTGAATAATGTCACAACCAATCAGATTGCTTCTTACATCACGTTTCGGCTCATGATACATGATGAAAGCTGTGTTTTCATTGGTTCTCCGTGATGTCATTGATTCATTTCCTCGTTTCTGATTGGCTGATAGTGTTGTCACTTTATAGTTGAACCGTTTCAGACCTAAATAAAATTCTTAATTTCATTTTCAAATCCTACTTCCACGAAGATCTTGAATGAACGTAGGTGTACCTCTAGTGACAGCGTGACTTTACTCCGTTCCTTGAATTTGAGGTAAGTATCAACCGCGTTTCTTAATATCAATGGAGTGTTTTTGCATGAGGATAAAATTGTTATCACTGTTTTTTTTATTTTAGCATGAATTATTTAGCAAATGGAAGAATAACCCTCACTTACTTGACCGGGGATCGAATTAGGAATCCCACACATTAGAAGTAAGCACGAGGAAATTGTTGATTTTGGTTTAGCGTCCCTTCAGTAGTGGGGTGCTAGGAATACAGCTTAATGTTGAATTTGAGCGCATACTGGGTGTTGAACCCGGGCCAGAGTTGCGTAACGCTAACCACTTAGCTCAGTTTCTGAAAGTAAACAAAGAAACTACGCACGAATTTGTTCCCTACAACGTGAGACGTGGACTTGCAGTTTAATGTGGGATCTGATCTCCCGCCGAGAAACGAATTCGAGTCTTTCTTGTCTTAGCTCGAAAAAAAAAAGCAAGCGCATGAGATTTTGTTTTCGTTTCATGTTCGTCATACGTTTTAAAGTTCAGTGTCAGAGGAAAAATGCTTACTACAATGATTCTTTCAGCACAGTTAGAAAAACAATTTCATTCATTCTTTTTATCACTACAGAAACTTAGGTCATTTACATGTTGATGTTGGTCCGGGTTTGATTTCCAGTATGACGACAATAAAACGTTTCAGTAGTAGAACTATTTGAGATATGATCGTGTAGTCATTTTGATAACGTAGTGATCTCTGAATTCAATTTTAATTCGTGCTTTTTTTCGTTTTAGATATTTGTTTCCTTTGCCTATTCCTTTTTGCTTACCTTACCTTTTTCCTATTTGAATATGGCTACTTCTGGCTTTACTGTCTTGCGAGAAATCAATAGACATTATCGGCGTTTTAATCTCGAAGGACGAATGCTGGAAATTCAAATTAATGCTCCGGCCAGTGGCACCGATATTGTTGAGTGGGTTCAGGCCTCCTTTCAACAGATGTTGGATTATTTATTGGAAAACGTCGACGAATCATCGATGGTTGGATTGTCGATTTTATCCCACGATGAGAAGAACAAGCCATTTTATTTATCTTTCCGGCATGCAAGTAATTTGACACTGGAGACTTTATGGGCATCCTTTGATCGCATCCTTCAAAGTAACGATAGTTTTCTCATGAACGAACCGTTCATTGTACATTTTCATCATGTGGCTGTGCCCCGTGGATTTGGGAGAATGCGTCGAGGTCTTTTATCAAACGACGAATTATTAAAACGCAAGACTGGCATTTTACGTGTAAAAAACACCGACAAGAAATGTTTAGCGTATGCAATTGTGATTGCTATTGGTTTAAAGAAATATAAGGATACGAACAAGAAACTGTACAGACAATATCACAACCAGAGCAAGTGTGTTGTTATTCCAGACGTACATGAACTTTTGTCCAGATCATCAGTGAATTTAGACCATGGGGGATCTGTGGAAGAATTACGACAATTGCAACGCTACTTGACATATTATAAACTTACCGTATACACCAGCTTTTCCGGAGAAGATATTCTGTATGAAGGGCCGGGTGGCGAAGACAAGATTCCAATCAATTTAATGTGCATCAATTCTCATTATGACATCATCACGTCATTAACGTCTGTTTTTTCTACTGGATATTATTGTGTAGCATGCCACAAAAAATATGATCATCTTAATAGACACGTTAAGAACTGTTCGGCCATGTGTGAAAAATGTTTGCAAAAACCGCCATGCAGTAAGACCAATACGGAGAAGCAGTGCCTAGAATGGAATCGTGAATTTTATGGTGAAACATGCTATACAAATCATCTAACTGTACCATACCATAAAGGCCAACCAATATGCAAGATGGTAAAACAGTGTTCCAAATGTCTACGCATTTATTCGTTTGTCCGTACAGGGGAAAGAAAACATGATTGTACAGATTATTTTTGTAATGTATGTCATAAACACGTTACGTCTACCCACCAATGCTACATGAAGCCTGATACGACTCAATTAAAACCTGGAGTTCCATCAGTGTTACATGCCAAGAAGGCTATGATTGTCTTCTATGATATCGAAGCCACACAGGATACTTTCTTCGATGAAGACACGTTCATTCATAAGCCCAATTTACTGGTGGCCCAACAAGTATGTTACAACTGTGTTCAAGATGAGGATATACATCATCCGTGTGAAGTTTGTGGACAGCGGGAACATATTTTTCAAGATGATCCGATCAATGCCTTTCTTGCGTATTTACGTCAACCACGACCCAACATCAAACTTATTGTATCTTTGGCACATAACTGTAAGGGATATGATGGTCATTTTATTCTTAAATCTTTAGTGGAAGAACATGAATTGAAACCTACTTTGATCTTGAACGGAGCAAAAATTTTAAGCATGAAAGTGAATCACTTATCGTTTATTGACTCCTTAAATTTCATGCCAATGGCTTTAAGTAAATTATCCAAGGCATTTCATTTACCAGCGACCAAAGGATATTTTCCACACTTTTTTAATACTGCTGCAAATCAAGCGTATGTGGGAAAATTACCGGACATCCATTATTATGGTGCAGATGAAATGAAAGTGGATGAACGAGAAAAATTCATGACATGGTACAACGAACATCAGAACGATACGTTTATTTTCCAAGAAGAATTGGTAAACTATTGTGTCCAGGACGTCAACGTACTTCGAATGGCTTGTATATCTTTCATGATCACTTTTGAACAAGAAACTCACGTCAATCCTTTCCTGGAGGCTATCACTTTGGCGAGTGCGTGCAATTTAGTATTTCGACGAAATTTCTTAAAACCTAATACTATTAGCATTCTCCCTGCACGAGGATATCGTCACAGAAACAATCAGTCACGGATTGCTTTGCAGTGGCTTGCCTACATGGAGGAAAAAGAGGGTCATTCAATTCAACATGCTGCGAGAGGAAAAGAAGTTTATGTTGCTGGTTTTCATCTGGACGGCTACTACAAAGATCCTGACACTAAAGAGGAACACGTGTATGAATTTGAAGGTTGCAGAATTCACGGCTGTCCTCTATGTGTCCCTACAGGCCGTGATCAGCCCATTTATGAGAACTCCGAAGAAACGATGAACTATCGCTACGAGAGAACACAGCGTAAAATGAAGTTATTACGATCCATGGGATATAAAGTACATGAAATGTGGGAATGTGAATTTCGTCAAGTGTTAAAATCCAATCCAGCATTGGCCTCTTCTTTAAGCACACATCCTTATACTAATAAGACACCATTAAATCCAAGAGACAGTTTCTATGGTGGCCGTGTTAATGCCATTAAATTGTATCACGTCGCAAATGAAAATGAAGGCGAAGAAATAAAATTCTTGGATATCGTTTCCCTGTATCCTTATGTGAATAAATGTGGACGGTATCCAATAGGGCATCCACGAATATATCTACAGGGAGATCCAGAAATGCCCGACATTCAAGATGTCAACGGATTGGTCAAGTTGAAGATTTTGCCTAGCAGAAATGTGTTTCATCCAGTACTTCCATTTCGTTCAAATAAGAAGTTGTTGTTTCCACTTTGTGCTGCCTGTGCCACAGCATTAAATCAAGATTCTGAATGTACACATTCGGACAGTGAACGAAGCCTAACAGGAACATGGGTGTCCTATGAAATTCAAAAAGCCATTGAACTTGGGTATCAAGTCATTGAAATTTACGAAATTTGGGATTACGACATCACCGTATATGATCCAGAAACCAAGACTGGCGGATTATTCAGCGAATACATTAACACATTTTTGAAATCTAAGCTGGAAGCTTCTGGATGGCCTGCCAATTGCGTCACCGAAGAAGAAAAGCAGCAGTATATTCAAGTGGTACAACAACGGGAAGGCATAACTTTAGATGCAGCAAATATAATGACAAATTCAGCACGTCGTAGTCTTGCAAAACTCTGTTTGAATGCCTTCTGGGGACGACTCGCTATAAGAGACAATTTCAGCCAAACGACCATCATTAACGACCCCAAAGAACTGTATCAGAAATTAACTGCTCCAGATATAAAAGTCAACCAAATTTTACCTGTTAACGATTCGTTGTTATACCTTTATTGGCAGTATGAAGATGATGTTCCAGTACAAAATCACAATGCTAATGTTGTCCTTGGAGCATTTACAACGTGTCAAGCTCGTCTGGAACTCTACAAATATTTAGAACTGCTGCAAGAAAGAGTATTATATTTCGATACAGATTCCGTGATATTCACGCAGCGACCATCACAGCCCACAATAGAACCAGAAGTATTTCTTGGTTCAATGTCAAATGAACTTGAATCAATTGGACCAAAAGCATACATTAAAAAATTCGTGTCTGGTGGCCCAAAACAGTACGCCTTGGAAATCTACGACCCCGACACGAAATCAACCAGTTATGTATGCAAAATTCGTGGATTCACACTCAATTATACTGCAAGTCAAAAGTTAAATTTTAATAGTCTGGAGCAAATGATCATAAATCAATCGAATGAAAAAATCTCCATTAGCACGCCGCACAAAATTTACAGAACCCACGATCATCATCTTGTCACAAAACCTGAAGAAAAGAAGTACAGTTTCAACTATAAAAAACGCCGATTAATACCAGACACATACGAGACATTGCCCTATGGGTATAAAAAAGCCAGAACAGAATAACAGCCATATTTTCCCCTAATCCCACCAACATCACCTCCCAAAGACGGGGCAAAGAATCAACGCAACACGGGACATGCTTCAACGAGGCCACAGCGGAAACAAAACTCAGATGACATCACCTTGCAGAAACCAGTGGAGAAAAAAAAAGTATTCAGGTACGTCACATTTGCGTTTCTTTTCTCACCTCACTCTCTCTCTCTCTTGATCATTTAGTTCGATGTTAATAATCTGTTTTTCTTCTTTCACAGGAAACAAAATAAATATTACCATGTATATTCATATGTTTTATTTTCTCTTTACAAAATTTGTACCCGTCACGGACACGTCTTCCTTTGAAGAAAAAGAAATTCTGTATTCTGTTTCACATGCTAAAATAAATGTACAAAAACATGATTCTGTGTTTTATTTCACATCCTAAAATCAAATTCTTTTTCCTGTACTGCGATTTCAATTTATTTTTCTGAATCAGTTTACCGATAAAATAAATCAATGTTTTGCGAAAAAAAAAATCAAACTAAATTTTTGTTTCAGAAAATTTTTTGTGTACGAAAAAAAAAACTGATTCAGAAAATTTTTGTGTAAGAAAAAAAATGTTTTCAGAAAAAATTTTTGTGTACGAAAACAAAATTCTGTTTCAGAAATTTTTTTGTGTGTACAAAACAAAAACTGTTTCAGAAAAAATTTTTATGTACAAACAAAATTCTGTTTCAGAAAAATTTTTATGTACAAACAAAATTCTGTTTCAGAAAATTTTTGTGTGCAAAACAAAAATCAGTTTTCGTCACGAAACTGCTCCGACTAAATGAATCGATTCATTCTGATAGTGTTGGCAACACTGGAAAAATTTCGGTAAGTATCGCTCAGACCCTGAGTTACAGCGAACACAACTAGATTCGAACCAGCAACCTTACATGTCTGATTCATCTCTAAATACAGCCAACTAAACAATAAGATTATGTGTATACGTCAATGCTTTGCACTGAGTCAACAAGGTTTTCTTCAAGGTCAAAGTTGCACACGAAGTAAAAAGATGACAACACAGATCTTCTATCTTTCTATATGAAACATAAACCTAGTATAAACTGCTCGCACTGAAATGTGTAATGTAACATAATCTGCTCGTCTTCTTTTCATACGCGAAACTGTTCGCACTGAATGGAGTACGGCGGCTCAGCGCTTCAATCCACAACAAAGTAAGTTCATGTTTCCTCCTATCATTTTTCATCATCGTTTCAAGGGGACGTTAAACTCAACATTTCTTAAACTAACACACACACACACAAAAAAAATCGAACTCGGGACCATAACATAGTAATCAACAAACTGAACTTCTCAATGGGCCATGGTGACTCAGCTCTTATTTCTGATGTGTGAGATCTCTGCTTCAATCCGCAAGCAAGTAAGTTTATGATGTTTTCTCATTTCTCATCATCGTTTCAAGTGGGACGTTAAATTTTTCTAACACTAGCACCAAGAATCAAACTCGGGACCGTTGCATAGTAATCAACACACGTGTACGATGGCTCAGTGCTTGTCTCTAGTGTATGAGGTCCCTGCTTCAATCCTCAGTCAAGTAAGTTCATGTTTCGTCCTATCATTTCTCACCGTTTTCGCGGGGACGTTAAATTCAACATTTCCAAGAATCAAACTCGGGACGAATCCAAGGTATCCATGTTCACTCCTAAAGCGGAACAAAATGCCCCTAAAAGGGAACGAGGTGGACCACCCAAATTTTGTAGTAATATATATTAGGGTCCAGTACTATGATACCAAATGTTTAAATTTGGCAATTTCTAAAACTTAAGGGGTGGGCCAAGGTACCATTCCCGGGGGTGCACATATGTACTTATGTTTCATAATAGGGAATGGACTCCTATACATGGCCATATAACCATATAAGGTAATAGGATCTCATCCAAGGAAATGAATTAGGTCAAAAACCAAACAAGTGGTACAACGTATTGCTTACGTTTATATTTTGACAATTTTGTACCCCTAAAAGGGAATGAGGTGGACCACCCAAATTTATCATATTACATATTAGGGTCCTATACTATAATACCCAATGTTGAAATTGGGCAATTTCCAAAATTGAAGGGGTGGGCCAAGGTACCCCTCCCAAAAATTTAAAGGGGTGCATTAATATACCCATGTCTTATGAAAGGTAATGGACCCCTGTATACGCCCATATAACTATATAGGGTAATAACACCTCATCAAAGGGGATAAATTAGGTCAAAAACCTCCGAAATTTGAATTTTTGGCAATTTTTACTCACGAAAGGGAAAGACATAGACACCCAATACTAATAGAGGTACATACTATGGTCCTAGGCTACCATACCAAATTTTTAGATTTGGCAATTTCCAAAATTTAAGGGGGGTGGTCCTATGTACCCCTGCCAAAATTTAGGGGTGGGCCAAGGTACCCCTGCCAAAATTTAGAGGGGGTGGTCCTATGTACCCCTAGGTCATTGACCCCGGCCAGGGACCATGGGTCCTGAGGCAGGGACCCAGGGGCCAAAAAGTTAGGCAGAGTATCGCCCTTACTACTATACCAGTTTGAGCTGGTAAGTGGTGTAGTTAATGTCATCGCTACAACTCTGTCTTCAACATTGGAAGGAACATGTAGGACCGTTACCATAATCATTTTTTTAAGCGATGATCAAAATATTTATGAAGTTGAGAAACAATGTTGTAGAGGATCTGTGGAGCAGAGTTAGTTGTTTTCAATATTGGGAAACGTGCAGATTTGAGGCTTATTCTGAGAGGGTCGGGGAGGGGAGATGAGACTCATATTACAGTAGATGAATCTGATTTCTGAGGTAAACCTCTTGTATATTATACAGCAAGGGACATCAATTCCATCTTAGTTTCCTTTGTAGCAGTCGGACACAAATCATTACATCATGTCACAAATCATCAAAAACACATTTCAAATCGGATTATTGGGGGGACAGTCCCCCAGTTCCAAGATTGGGGGACATGTCCCCTTCATCCCTCCGGAATTTGTACCAGTGCTTAATATATAACATCAATTTTTAAGTTTACCAAAAACTTCGTCTTCGTCAATGTCTCGAAAACTTCTCATGAGAATTTATAGTCATCAAATTACTTTGTTTAGCTGAATCGGACCTATCAACTGGTAAATGTCTTTTTGTTGTATACTTTTGCGTCATTATGCTGAGAATATTGTACATTTACCAGTCTCATATTATGACACTTAAACACGTTTCATTCAAACCCAACCTTCTTCAACTCAATTGTCAACGTGTCCTAGTTCATTTAGTTAAAAGCCTTTCCTAGATCAATAAACACTTCACATTTTTTTACATAATTCCTATTGTTTAATAAATCTTTTTTCGATTTATTTTCATAAGCCGATTTCCTAACCTATTAAAATTATCTCTATTTATGTAATAGCTAAGAGAGCTTAGAAAGAACGGCTGTATCGAATTAGAAACTTGTGTAAACTTTTTTTTTTCAGAAAAGATTATATGAAAGTTGTATCTCCACCACTTCTTTCTAAAATGTCTTCCAAGCGTGTTTCGTAACGGTAGTACAAACCACGTGTATAGCTTGCATTGATTTCCTTATTACGTAAGATAAACTAATTCCGAGAACGCTGTATGGTACAACGCCCATAAACGTGTTTAATTAGGAGCGAACTACACAATTACTTTCATTTCGTAAACAGCGAGACGCTAATTGCTAGGCGATTTGCTATATCTTTGGAAGGAAAATCGGTTGTTGTGGGGATTAATTTTGCCATCATTAACATTGTGCGTAGCCGTGATACGCAAATTAACTGCAATAATATACCGCTATTCTATACCACACACACACTATTTCTCTGTTTCAATTAGAACGAGATTGTTTTAATCCCTATTACAATACCTTATTTTACTTTTTGGAATATTATAATCAAGTTATATTGCAATTGTTTAAATGGTTGTGCTATACGTAAATGTTTCTGACAAGATTTATGACAAAGGTATATATATTGTATAATAGGTGAATTCCAGCCAACTCTTCACACATTAAGAATGAGAATGGGCTTATGAAAAGTGTTCGAACCCCTTCCTCCCCTTAGGATACGCATAGGGAATGAATTTCAACTTAAACGGTATTGTCAGAGTCACTATTCATCTCATGGATTGAACACTAATATTGAATGTGTTCTATTCTTATTAGATGTCACCCTCTTCCCACTACATCCCATACTGATGGGGTGGAACTTGAACTTTAACGACCTCGTGAGTGTTAGTAATAATCTCAGCAATCCCCAAAACTGTGGATTGGTCAATCAATATCGGTCGGTTTCGATAATTTTTAGGCCTACATGTCATTCCCTTTACAAAATCTCTTCCTTTGCCAAAAGTATATGTATACTAAAACCTAAGTTAGGCCAGAGCACCGAATGTCATCCTAATGAATGGAACGGTTTAGGAGAAGTTAGCCGTTAAAAATATAATTACATGTCATACCCCTCACCCTTTATCCCCTTGCCGAAAACGTGCTAAACCAGGTCAAGGTACAATCATGTACCAAAAATAATCAAAATCTGTGAAGCTAGGGAGAGTTCGCGGACAAGTCTTTTTACATTAATTATTTAAAAATAAAAGATGCCACTCTTGCGACATCTTAAAATGGAAATTTTGACAAAACCCTTGAACACGGGTCCTACTATTTTTAAATGAAGTAGCAAGTTTTATCTTTCAAAGTTGAGATTATTGTGAGATTCTCCATTTATCCCATAAATTTTGAGCTCTCGCCCCCTTCCCCTTGGAATATGCATTTTGAACCCCCGTCCCCTTAGGATACACATTTTTATCAAAGTAATATGATAAAAACCTAAGCTAGGCAAGAGTCAAGTTAGGTGCCAAAACAACATCGAAATCAGTCGAGCAGTTAAGGAAGAGTTGAGGGATAAATAACATAATTACATCCTTTTATATATCTATATCTATCTATCTACCTACATATAAAGTGGAAAAGAAAATTCTACATTCTCATGCAATGCAATGCATAGAATGACATGTACCAAATAATCGAAATTTTGAGGAAACGCTCGAACACGAGTCCTATTATTTTTAAATGAAGAATTTATGTAGCAAGTTTTATTTTTCAGTCCCTGCAGGTACATTTCCGAAACCAAACGACGTACACACTATTCGGAAGTGCGATCCTAACTCATTTCATAATAACGATTTTGAAAAGAAGAAAACAAGTATAGCTCTTATACGAGCATAAAATTGTATTTTCATTTTGAAAAGAGTACATACACAAAACTTACATTCTAGGTAACCATTATAAGTGTATAGGTGAACACTTATATAGAGAAGGAACAAAGTATATTTGACATTCAATAATTGTTTAAATTTTATTGTTAAGTTTTGAAACCAGGTATCATAAAAGCATACAAAGTTAATCTGTTAGCTGAAGATTAATTTCGTGTGCAATGTTAAAAATCTATTCCTATGTTAATTTATATATATGAATTTATAAATATGAATTTGAGCAAGCTATGACGCAGTTATGATTAACTTTACATTTGAAGGAAGAGAGATTCAACAAATCGCCCTGGAAACTGAGTAAAAGATGAAGTGTTAAATGTACAAGTAGTGATTTTTTTTCTCTCTAGTGTCAGGAGGAAATCTCTAGGCGTCCTCGAGGTCTAGGTTTTTCTGTTTAGAGGCCAAACTATGAACCTATCGTAGTGTTCATCGTAAGTAAAAGATTTTAAAGAAATTCTTGTAGTGTTATACCAGACTTTTATTTCATATACGTGGTTACTTACATTTGTTATAAGAACATATTTTAATGTATATAATTTTTCATTGATTTCTTATCAATATTTTTCTGAAATCTGGTGGTTCTTTCAGCTCAAAAACCTTATATTTCTCTTCTTTCTCGTTTCTTATTTACTTTCTGTGATACAAAATAACAAAATAATAAATTCAATACAATACTAATAAATTATAACGATAAAATAAAGTAGAACAAAACTTAAAGTGTCATAACGTAAAGTACAATATATGCCTATAAAGTTGGTATATTGTTAACTTCTGCGCAAAGCTGGTTGGTAGAGACAAATAATGGTACACGGGAATGATTTTTTTCCCCACAACCGTTTTATTATAGAATTTCTCTATGATACAGTGTAATACAATTTTAAACATGGTCCAAAGACTAAATATAGTCTCTTTATTTGGTAGTTAGTGATTAGGGATGTCCCAGGGCCCAGTTGAAACCAAAGGACGGGTTCAGGGAAACCTCAGGATCCAATCGTAGCCAAAGGACGGGTTAAGGGAAACCTCAGGGTCCAGTCGCAGTGAAAGGATGGGTTCAGAGAAACCTTAGGATACAGTCGCAGCCAAAGTACGGTTTCAAGGAAATCTCAGGATCCAGTCGCAACCATAGGACGGGTTCAGGGAAATCTCAGGATTCAGCCGCAGCCAAAGGACGGGTTCAAGGAAACCTCAGGACCCAGTTGCAGCCAAAGAACAGGTTCAGGAAAACCTCTGGATCCAGTCGCAGCCAAAGGGTGTGTTCAGGGAAACCTCTGGATCCAGTCGCAGCGAGAGGACGGATTCAGGGAAACCTCAGGATCCAGTCGTAGCCAAAGGACGAGTTCAGGGAAACCTCAGCATCCAGTCACAGCCAAAAGACAGGTTCAGGGAAACCTCAGGATCCAGTCGGAGCCAAAGGACGAGTTCAGGGAAACCTCAGGATCCAATCGCAGAAAAAGGACGGGTTCAGGAAAACCTCAGGATCCAGTCGCAGCCAAAGGACAGGTTCAGGAAAACCTTTGGATCCAGTCGCAGCCAAAGGGTGTGTTCAGGGAAATCTCTGGATCCAGTTGCAGCGAGAGGACGGATTCAGGGATACCTCAGGATCCAGTCGTAGCCAAAGGACGAGTTCAGGGAAACCTCAGCATCCAGTCACAGCCAAAGGACAGGTTCAGGGAAACCTCAGGATCCAGTCGGAGCCAAAGGACGAGTTCAGGGAAACCTCAGAATCCAATCGCAGAAAAAAGACGGGTTCAGGGAAATCTCAGCATCCAGTCACAGCCAAAGGACAGGTTCAGGGAAACCTCTGGATCCAGTCGCAGCCAAAGGGTGTGTTCAGGGAAACCTCTGGATCCAGTCGCAGCGAGAGGACGGATTCAGGGAAACCTCAGGATCCAGTCGTAGCCAAAGGACGAGTTCAGGGAAACCTCAGCATCCAGTCACAGCCAAAGGACAGGTTCAGGGAAACCTCAGGATCCAGTCGGAGCCAAAGGACGAGTTCAGGGAAACCTCAGGATCCAATTGCAGAAAAAGGACGGGTTTAGGAAAACCTCAGGATCCAGTTGCAACCAAAGAACGGGTTCAGGAGAACCTCAGGATCCAATGGCAGCCAGAAGGTAGGTGTATGTTTCTCTCAGGGACCAGACGCAATCTTGAGAATGGTAGAAATTCTCATAGCCCAAACAGAGCCAAGAGAAAAGGCTAGGTTTCTCTCAGGGCCCTATTTATTTTGCAGCCAAGAGAAAGTAAGATAATTTCGAAGGTCCAGTACAATCAAGAAAAGGTAAGTGAGGTGACCAGTTCTAACGCAGACTGATACTTTCGAAGGTGCTGTGTCACATTATATACCTTATATTTATGAATCCTTGCAGATATTCGAGGTGGTGATGATGGTCGTTCTTTTACGGATCATGTGTTGATTGATCCATACATCTGTCGTCAGCTGGGTGTGGTTGATGAACACGTGGAGTATTGTCATATGCAGAGAATATTACAAGATATACTCAGAGTTACCAGATATGGTCTTCATCTAAAGTTCTTGAGGTTATCTTCTTGATAAGAAGTAGGAATTGTTATATATCTAGTGTAAATATTTTTATTAAGACATTAAAGTTGGTGTCTCCATATTTTGTCTTAGAATATAAGACAAAGGTTTATCCACACACTTGACCATTGAAATGAAACTTCCATAAGTTTATAACCAAACCAACCCTTTTTCTTCCTATAGTATTCCCAAAACAATGAATTATATATATATTAAACAAATCGCAGGAGATTGAATTTTAAGACTCAAAGAGTTTTAACGATCTTCAAAGTGCTGTTTTCTCCATTGCACATAAAAAAGACACACTCCACTAGGATTAAATTAACTAGTAGGAAGAGACATTTTGGAGGTTTTTTTTTTAAATTTACGAGTTAATCAGAGAAAGGCTAAACGACAGGAAGAGAGGAGTAATAAATAAATAAATGCGAAGTGACATTTTGTAGAACTGCTTACTCATGCGTAATGAAGTGCCATCCCTAAAGCGTTTCTAGGAACTCATCTATCACCTTTCAGTTGGCCTATGGGATTTGTTTTAGGTCATCTCCTGTACCCCTCCCCCGCTGTCAAATCTCTCTGTGAGCTTCAGTGTTGCCTTTTGGCAAAGTTTCAAGTGAGTCCTCTTTGAGTCGTGGGGAGATGGAGTATAAATCTTTTTTTAAGTACAACGAAATACCAATGGGGAGCAAGAAAGAATCTATTTGAACGGCAAAACTTTATAAATATTACACCGTAATTTTATTTCCAAAACATTGTAGAATTCCTATGCATGAAGAAGTTAAGAATATGAAATACTTAGTAAACAATTTCCAGACTTAAATGTGTCTTCAAACGTTTTATTAACTTCGATTAACCAGACAAATTATTATTTATAAAGCTTATTTTTTAAACTTAATAAATTCAGTAAAATATGTAGAGAGTTCTTTGTAGAATAACTTCAATTATACTAATAGAGATGATTCAACTATATATATTAAATATTCACTAAATCTGAAGCAAGTTATTTTGCAAAGAAGTGTAAATACTTTTTTTTACTTATACTATAGGATGTATTCGTAGATTGTACGTACATGTGAAGCTTATATGTACTTAACCCTGGAATACACACAAAAAATGGCAACGTGAATACACATGCTGGGTGCCAGAGCACCCCATTTATTTAAATACTACTAAAAGCATTAATAAACGAACTTTAATCAATTTATATCACTTCATCACATACAAGAATACACAATAGCAATATCTTTGCATTTTCAATCAACACAGTTACTTCTAACTGCATCACATACATACTTCCTTTTTGCGCTCAGCACAAATTGTCACCTTGCACCTGGTTCAAAAATATTTTGTTTTTCTGTTCTTGTTCCTGGTACACATTCGATTCGTGCTTGATTCGGAAGACGAACCACGTATAGATAATAATAGGCAATATCAAGAATAATTTTGTTGTTACCAGACAACTTCACGGGAAGATTCATCGTTATGCGCTCCTTCATGTAGGGTCTAGGTAATGGTATCCTCAGTTCTTTGAAACACTCCTGACATAAGATTTCCTTCTCTTGACCTACATTATTGAAGAAGAGAACCATTACGTTAACATCAGCCTAATCTAACATACCATAAGGAAAACAAAGAGACGATTGTAGTATTTATCTGCTGACACTATATATATATATATATATATATATCTTAAGTAACTGATCGAAACAAACAATACTTCCTTTTGTTTCGTTGTAGTGTCTTTAGTACAAAGTCTGTAAACTTGCTTAAACCTGCAATTACTTTCGCCATCAGAAAATATCACATAAACACACGTAAAGTACCTAAAACGATTTTAGACAACACTTTAATTCAAAAACGTAATCACACACACACTTCGGTGCCCTATTTGTCTCCTATTTTAAAACGAAAGAAATGGCTTGACAACTACCACTGAGAATGTCACTATCTAAAATGAGAATACACGGAAGTACCAGCCAATAGACCTGAAAACAGCGTCGCAGTACCGATTAGTGTAACTACAGGGGTGCTTCAGCACTCTTGCGTATATTTTACAGTACAGAAGCCTACTTACAATCAATTAGTCAATGCGACCATTTTCTCCATTCACATCACAGTATTAATATACGTCTACCAGAAACCTACTTACAATCGATTAGTCAATGCCAAAATTTTCTCTAATATCGTTACAGTAATAATATTTTTCTGGCAGAAACCTCTTTACAATCAGTCAGTGTCAATATTTCCTGTAAAAGCATTACAGTAATAATATTCTTCTGGCAGAAACCTCTTTACAATCAGTTAGTGTCAACATTTCCTCTAAAAGCATTACAGTAATAATATTTTTCTGGCAGAAACCTCTTTACAATCAGTCAGTGTCAATATTTCCTCTAAAAGCATTACAGTAATAATATTTTTCTGGCAGAAACCTCTTTACAATCAGTCAATGCCAACATTTCCTCTAAAAGCATTACAGTAATAATATTCTTTTGGCAGAAACATACTTACAATCAATTAGTCAATATCCCACATTTCCTCTAATAACATTAGAGTAGTAATATTTTTATGGCAGAAACCCGCGTACAATCAATTACTCAATACCTCACAATTTTGCATATTATCATTACAGTAAAAGTATTCTTCTGACAAAAATTTACTTACAATCGATTAGTCAATGTCACTATTTGCTCTAATGTAATTACAGTGGTAATACCCTAGCAGAAACTTATGTGATAATGTCATCATCATCATCATAGGTATTCTGCTATTATTGGCAGGTCACTTGCTGCAACTGAAAAGCTTCCATGTTCCACAGTCTTCCTCTAACCTCTTCGTCTTCACGTACTATTTTTCTGTTTTGATATCGTCCATTAATTGTAGTCTCCTTCATCCCTTCCCTCTCTTTCCTTCCACTGTACCCTCGCAAACGTTCCTCATGATACCATTCTTTCTTATCCAATGCCCGAACCAATTTATCTTCCTCTTCTTAGTAAAATCTAGTATTGTTCTTTTCTCCCCTACCATTTCTAACAGCCTCTCATTCGTTTTCCGCTCGACCCAGCTAATAAGCTCAATTCTTCCCACACCCACATTTCGAAAGCTTCCGGTTATTTTTTTTAATCATTTTTGCGTAATGTCCATGTTTGTGATCCATACAGTACAATACTCCACACGAAGCATTTGACGAGTCTTTTAACACTTTATTCAAGGTTCCACAAAATAGTACTTTTCCTTCCTCCTAAAGGGTTCTTTCGCCATTCCTATTCTTGCTTTTATTTCACTTCACATTTAATATCATTAATAATAATACTCCCTATGTATCGAAAACTAGTCACTTGTTCTATTTTCTCCTCCCGTACGTTTATATTTGACACCGATCCCTTCGTTCCTACTACCATGGCTTTTGTCTTTCTAACATTTATTTTCATCCCATATTTTTCACAGCCCTTCCTCAAGTTTTCTAACATCTTATTGATTTTCCCCTCGAATTCTAAAACAAGCGCCATATCATCTGCAAACCGTATACACCTAATAATTCTATATCATACCGAAATGATTCATTATGTAGGTCCTTTTTCACTATCTCTTCTAGATCTCTATTAAATATTGTTGGCGAAAGAGAGCATACCTGTCGAACTTTCCTTTCAATTACACTCCCCTCTGTCATTTCCTCCCCTATTCTAACACTTTGGCTCATATATCATTTTCTTATGAATCTTCGATCTTCCCATTCTAACCCAACTTTCTTTAAAACTTCCAACAGCAATTCTCAATTCACGCGGTCAAAAGCCTTTTCTAGATCAATATTAAGACAATCAAATATGCATACCATGGCACAGTTTCTAAAACAGGAATTTTAAATATTTATCTTTTCAAGTATTCAACATAGTAATTGTATAATTTAAAATCCGACTTGAAGCTTATAAGCACATAACTGCTTTCTTTGAGCAAAGCTAATGCCAAATTACTTTGTATTTGTAATTACTAAGAAATATTACCTACGGAACTTCAACAGTCTGACTAAACTTATCAATAAAGCGTGTGTGGGTATTCGTCGTGGAACACCATTTGAAAATGGCTGTTCTAAAATTATGTTGTATCAGATTAATTATTTTGTATTACCAGGGTCATATCTAATGATTGATGAAATCCAAAAGCATTTTTACAGACAAGGAGCTAGGAACGCAAATTTTGAGTGGGAACAGAAAGATTGAATACCAAATTTCTATGACATCATATTCTATGAGAGTGAGACCATAGAATCTCAATCAAATATATTCTATGCCTTCTATGCTTTCCATTTAATCTCTTTTATCTCGATGAAAAAGGGAGTCAAAAGGTAGTGAGTGAGAAATATTTTGAAAATGATACATCGACACAAAAATTATTTAACAAGGACATCATTTTACCTCACTATAGCTATTCATGTATGATTGAAAAGGGGCTGGGAGTACTCACAGCAAAATCCCTATTATTAATGGCAATCAATGACTGGCCTTATTCTCTATCACTTCCTTACATATTGTTAGAGATGTTGCAGTCATTTTATCGAAGACACTACGGTATGCAACCTGACAGATTTGTCAGCAAGTAAATATGGATCTTGAACAACGTTATATATTCCTTGAAACAATATTCTATGTCCACATATGACAGATTTCGATGTAAAGAATAAGCCGCAAATACTGTTTTACTTAAAGTCTTTCATGAATAGTTTTATATATAAATAAGACTGAATAGAAAACACTCACTCATACGAGTCAATCTTTCGATCATTTTTCCTGTAGTCTTTGCCCAGTGTTTCCACAAAATACCTCATGGAGGTTGAAGTGTTCATTTTGATAGCTACAGTTTGAGAGTCCAAATAAAAAAAGGAAGAAATTCGCCCATCGCTAACGCTGGGTTGGGCAGGGTTTAAAATATATCGACATGAATTTATTGTGTTAAGTGTGGTATAATGATTCGTCATGGTGTTTAGTCAGGAAACTCCATATCCAGCATGAGGCCTATACTCTAAGTTAAAGAAAATGATTGATATAGGTAAATGACTAAATATACAAGGAGATGAAGAAAATTAACTAGGATGAAAACAACAAATGAAAGAAAGAAGTTTACGCACTCGTCAAATGAGGGGAAGAAGGACGTCGAAATAGGGATGTCCAAGCATGAGTTTAAAGGATCATCGGGCCTAGGTCCAATAAATACATGCGAGAAAGTATGTGCTCGAGTCCGCATAGCTGCATAGCGAGTCAGACTTCGAGTCCGATCGAGTATAAGCGAGTTTAATCCTCATTGAGGAAAAGGAGCCCGAGTCCTTAGTAAGTGCAAGTTCAGTAAAGTACGTAAGCTCAAGATGAAGGTAGTTGCGAGTCTTGTTGAGGGTAACGAGCAATATTGAGGAAATTGAGCCTGACTTCAAATGAGGATCAAATAAAAATGCCCATCTCTGAAATATTCAAACATATTTCTATATGTGTATGTGTTTCCCTTAACTTCAATCCTTATCGCAACACTAGAGTTTTGTAGTAGGCAATCACAGTATACAACACATGAGCCTTCTAGTAGTGCTTCCGTTTCCAACTTCTTAATAAGTTTTTGCATTTCTAAATATTGTTTTAAATAAATATGTCACATTAGGTATTGCTCCTTTATTTTAATTAGTAAAAATCTAGGGTGAAATATGTAGAGCATGGAAAATTCCAGGCACCAAGTCACTATGCCGACTGGAAATACTAGTCTGCTCCTGGCTTTTGTGTAACGTTAGTATTCCCAATTTTTATTTGTATTTACCCAATCTTTATGCGGAGAATAGAATACTGGAACAGAAGTGCAGTATTCGAAGATCCAACTGTGATTCTTACCATAGAAAGTAAAACAAAGCATTGTTGATGAATGATATAAATTCAAAGCACTTGGCAAAGGAATTAAGTTAAGGAAGCTTTTAAGGAAAAGTTGTGTGAAACAAAGACAGATTTCCAATGTCAGGCAAATTGCTTCTTGTCGTGTCAAGTGTTTTTGTGAGAAGATATTTAGTTTAATGATCTTACTAAAGAGTAATTTGAAGTAATTAGTGAGGACAGACAACCTTAATAGTTTTATGTTTATTAATATGAATGGCTCATAATTAGAATATTTTGATGTGCCCAAAACAGTAGACAATCCGAATTTCAGTACTGAAATTACAAGACGTACATAGAACACACACTGCTACTTTGTAAAATTTCACTGATATTGTTTTCAATTTGCTATTATCTTCGATGAATTAAATCAACTTATATATCTTATACCAATGTATATAATTTAAAGCCAAAACATGTAAGGGTGTAGTTTAAATTTGATTTGTACTGTTCTATTGTATAATTTTCAGAACTGCCACTTAGTCCGGAAAAAAACATCTTTCAAGCTCTGAAAATATGCACTCAAGTATTTTTAAAAATTATCAAGAAAGAGTAAACCCTAGTACTAAGTGAAAACCGTTGCACTATACATTCTGTTTGCCTAGTATAAAATTCTCGTTTTAAGGTCTCTATTTAGGACTCGTAAAAACACGACAAAAATATGTTTTGATCATGGTTTTCTCATTGCAAAATATGTACGTACCAGTTGGTAATTTTACATAACATTTTTAGCTTATATAGGAATATTAAAATATTTCTTTGCATTCTATTTTATTATATACTCTATGTGAGAAAACAAACCAACCCGTGGAATTTTCCATTCAAACAATTCCACGTAAGTACTTCGATGTTTGGAATTATAGTCACTATGAATGCGACTCTCTTTGACAAACAAATGAAAAATTAGCACTTAATTTAATTGGAAACATGTTTTTACATTGAAGTTAGTGAGATACAAGGTAGCTCGTTTCTAATTTAAATGACATTCGGTGGTTTCTGTTCAAAGCAGTCTTCTGTTCCATTTACTGGTTTTATGTAAAGTCATCAGCAATGAACAAGAAAAAAAGTTGCTAGTAAATATTTAGGTATGTAGCTTTACATGTTTGTCATGTTCAATGTTTCTGAATACCACAGAACAATTTTCTTAAATACTAAAGTGCGCAATAAATAGCGATGATTTTGTGAAACTAATAATGTAGTTATACTAAAGCATATGTCTTCATATAACTTATATACAAACAAAGAACACGAAAAGAGACTATGCCTATATAAGATATGAAAAAGCTCCTCTTTGTGGTATTTGTTGGTAGTAGTAGTAATGTACACACGGACAATAGGCAATGGACAACATTGACCAAGAACTGACGGCAATTCAAGATTATGTTAACAATAATAAACAATTTTGTTTGCATCATCATCATCATAAACAGTGGCGTATTTAGGACTTTGTTTCGGGGGGGCAACGCACAACACGTGAGTAAGCACTTTTGGGTGCCCACAAATTTTAATGAAGTTTTGCATGTAACAAATTTATTTAAGGAGAGGCTGGAGCCCGATAGCTACCTCCTAAATACGCTGCTGATCATAGGTATTCTTTCAAAATTGGTAGCACTTACCGGAAACTAAAATTCTTGTCTGGTTCATATTTAGCGAAATCATATGAGTCGAAGTTGGAAGTAGGACAAAAATGTAAAGTTATTTGGACAATGGCAGCTCCTACAAACCTATCCCGGCAAAATTCAGTTCTCAACTTAATCCTGGCAATAGTACGTTTCAGAGTACCTCGCACAAGTGCGATTACAAAACATGAATTGTTACAAACACTTAACATTTACCTGACACTAGTCATAAAATCAGTGACCTCAAGCATCTTTATAAACTCTCACATAGTAAACTCAAATCCGAAATGCTACTCTCAGAATTGTAATTTCGAATTCAATTCAGACAAACACGTAACGCATACCTTTTTCATACAGCACGACCTAGTCTTTCAATAGTTCAACATTCTCTGTTCTACAAACTTCTAAATTATACAACAAAATTTCACGTACATCTGCAGATTTATTAATTCTGAAGCTGTATGTAACTCTGCGACTTCATTTTAGTGGATAAACTCTAATCAGCTATTGCCGACTTTTCTTCTTATTACTGTGATTATTATTATTATTATTATTATTATTATTATTATTATTATTATTATTATTATTATTATTATTATTATTATTATATTATGTTATCTCTTAGATATTCCAGTGTATATTGGCGTTCAGCTATACTGGAATTAAGTTCGTAAATAAATAAATAAATAAATCTATGAATTACCTCAAAATCTTTGAGAGTGATCAACCTACGTGACATCGAATCTTTATTTGCATGTATTTAAAGTGTGTATCAGATCCAAATATACATTCTATTTCATATGGAATGAAACGTAGCGACTTCCGGCTTTACTACATGTTTACTGTACATAATAAACCGAGTGATATGACTGCTGCTTTGCACTTAGTAATCATTACATTATGCATAAACATATATATTGGTCTTCCTTCCCCTAATATCTTTGAAGTAAAATTTTCATTCAATTTCATTTCCAATTGGATCATAAAGCCTAGGACAAGCGCTAAATTGCCCGACATTTGCCTTATTTATTTACTTTAGATAAAGTATCCGAAGGGATACTTTCCCACATAAAAAGTAAAGGATAAAGTATCCATACTTTCTGATACATTTGAGCACTAGTGTTCTACTTAATCATACATAGTGAATGACAAGAAGCAACAAAATAAAATAAAATAAAATAAAATGTATAACTTAAATATGCTTCTCTGATTATAATGTATTCAGCCCACGAGCAAATTAGTCAATCACATTAGCTGCACACATAAAACGTCTCTGATCTGCGTTGAACTGAAAAGGACAGTAACAATATTCAATTCAACTTAATGAAAGCTATTCCTGTTTCAGAGAATTATACTCTGTATTTCAATCAATTCTATGAATAATTGTTAGGAGGCATAAAATTGCATGCAGATATTAGTATCAAATTCAGTGAACACATTTTCGCTAGTTCTGAAGCTGTGGGGTCAGTTATTATGTAAAGCTCAATTTATCACAGCAAAGTTATCTAAGATTTGTTCAGAGAAAGAAAATGAGACGTGAACACCCAAACTGATGACTTAACGAAATCTAATATATATAAAACTGAAGTTTATCTTGTATGAAATCGACTCACGGTACAATCGCTGAACCGTTTGGAATGGATTTTGGAATACAGTTATCACTTATTTCGAAATGGGTTCTTATCAGGTCACCTAGATTAAAATGTGTACCGTGTCTTAAGGAGAACACAAGACTGATCGAAATGTATGCAAAAACTTGAGTATGCTATGAGGCCGATATGTTAGGAAATGAAATTTGTTATACAAATCTCTCATGAAAAATAAACTGATACTTTACCCAGTGATATGAAAATTTCCATTTTAAGGGGAATAAAGGGGGAAACTTGTGTATTTTTTTCTGCCATATTCAAACCCGCGTTGTCTATCTTTTTGTTTTATTACGACATTACATGAAACTGGCTGAAGAATGTGAAATGAATTTGGAATACAATATCTACATCAAACAAGGTCTTTATCGTGTTACTTTGATTAAAAGAAGGATTCAGACTTAATGTCAAAAATAAAGTATATTATAGATTTTTATCATTACACTTCCACTGAAAAATACAAACTAAATGAGAAGGGGGTTCAAATATTTTCCACAAACCATCTTTCCCCTTGTAAAGAATGAATCTCTTCACTTTTGCTGGTATATTCATCATCATCATAGGTATTCTGCCATTATTAGCAGATTACTTGCTATTACTCAGAAGCTTCCATTCTCCATGGTCTTCCACTAACCTCTTTATCTTCACGTACGATTTTTCTATTTTGATATCAACCAACAATTGTAGTCTCCTTTGCTTCCTCCCTCTGTTTCCTGCCACCGACCCTCTAGGACATTCCTCATAATACAGTTCCTTAATAGCCAATCTCTCAACAAGTTTCTCTTCCTCTTCTTAATAATATCAAAAGTTGTTCTTTTCTTCCCCAACATTTGTAATAACTTCTCATTCGTTTTCTGCTTGACTCAGCTAATTCTCTCTATTCTTCAACACACCCACACTTCAAAAGCTTCCAGTCGTTTTTCATCATTTTTAGTAATGTCCATGTTTCTGACCTATACAGTACACTATTCCACACGAAGCATTTTATGAGTCTTTTTCTCAACTCTTTATTCAAGGTTCCACAAAATATTATTTTATTTCTCCTAAAGGATTCTTTCACTATTCCTATCCTTGTTTTTATTTCACGTTCACACCTCATATCATCACTAATAAGGTATTAAAAACTAGTCACTTGTTCTATTTTCTCTCCTCCTATTTCTGCATTTGACACCCACCCCCATCGTTCCAATTACTTTTTTTTCTTTTTTTACATTTATTTCCATGCGATATTCTTTACAGTCTTTCCTCAAGTTAACTAATATCTCGTTGATTTTCTTTTCAGATTCCACAACAAACTCCATATCATCTAATCATTCTACCTCCTACTGAAATACCCTCTTCATTTTGTAGGCTCTTATTAACTATCTTTAACTATCTCTTTTTAACTATTTAACTAACAAACTTTGAAATTATCGTGATAAAACTTTTACTTACATGCACCCGGCAACACTGCTCTTCACTGAATCAAAACGGGAGCACTTCCAGAATCTGCCGTAGAACTGACAATTCAGTTCGTGATGAATATCAATGTTGCCGGGTGCATGTAAATAAAAGTTTTATCATGATAATTTTAAAATTTCTTTTTCATTGTTTTCAGGAATTGCATAAGGTAGACAGGTCTTTAACACACCTTTTGATGCACTGAAACATCAGCACTGTTGCCAATTCAGAATGTTAATCTACAAAAATCACGTTTTCCCTAGTAACCCCTTACAGAGGCCTCATCCGATTGGTTATCGGTAGAAATGAAAAATTCTTTATTCCATTCCATAGTCTCCAAGCTACTCCAACTATACAAACGGAAAATCAACGACTGAACATCTATAGGTATGAGTTATGAACCAATTTTCGTGTCTTGTAAAAAATTGATTTACATCTTTGGTTACATCTGGCAACAGTGTGTGATTCCTAGTGTACTTCAATCGTTGCTTTCTAGTTTAAAAATATATGCATGAACAAGGCTTCATTTTGGTGTAACCATTATTTGTATACCGCTTCCGGTTCAAAAATTCTACTATCCCAAATTCCAGGTTGCATTGTATATTGGACACCCTATATATATATATATATATATATATATATATATATATATATATATATATATATATATATATATATATATATATATATATATATATGTGTGTGTGTGTGTGTGTGTGTGTGTACGGTATTGTAAGCACAAGTGATGATATCAGTGAATAACCAAGAGAGACATTTCCAGGGATCTATCTCGGTTTGCATTCAATTTAATTGTTAGTATTATTTTCTTCCCTCGTGTATCAGTGTCATTGAAATTTGATGAGAAAATTTTACAGCATAAAAAGAACTGAACTTCTGGTAAGTTGTCATTCCAAAAGAGGAGATAGAGACAGACAAACAGGGGTTAAGATATTTTAATTTCTTTTTCAAAGTGATAGATGCTACGCCACATCAAGAACAGTTAGCCCTCATACTATACAATATTGCCTCAAATCCTGTTATACAGAACCAAATATTTTTGAGTACAACTTCCAAATAACCTCGTTACATTGCTGGTCAATACTCTACCGAAACTATAACAAAAATATGCATTCATTCACTTCTGGCCCAAATATGACCCAAAGATAATATATGGATTTATGTGAGCAACAAAAACTTATTTACGTGGTCAAAAGAGTCAGAAATCATATTTCATCAGACATGTTTAAAATGTCGAGATAAAAATATGATGTGTCAGAAATAGACGCTTTATTTATTGGTAATGTCGGGTGAAATTGTTACAAAATTGCTTCAAACAAATATTTTCTCACTTACATGGAAAAGAAAATTTACAGCATAAAAATAATGTGCCAAACATATCATTTTTTTTCATTTACATGATTGGTGAAAGTGAAAACCAAGTTGCATCAAATAAATTATTTTCACTTACATGAAAAATGTGCGAGAAAGAAACAACAGACTGAGGGGAATGTTTGAAAACCGTTTGTAGATAGTTTACATTTTGGTGGTACAGAGCAATTTGAAATACTATTGCAGCATAGAATACATTTATATTTCACCGTTAAATATCAAGATTTTTCTTTCTTTCTAGGTGTAAGTGAAAAATTTTTTCACACAAACGACCATTACCTGCAGAAAAGAAAATTATAACTGAGAGATTCATAAGTACAACCGGTTTTGTCCCAACGAAACAGTATTCGTATGATTTTTCGCGGTTCTCCCGTTTCCTCTCCCTTTCTTCATTCCATCATTTCATTTGTTCTCACTATTACTGCCTCCTTTAGCCTACATGGTATAATTGCGAGATGAAAAACTTAAAAAGTTAATTTTATTTGATTTCAGCCTTCGTCTTGTTGTATTAATAAAATACTGTGAGCCCTAGTCGGGCGTAGGATTGAAAGAGTTAATGTTGTCAATGTGCTTTTCTTTCCCAAAGACACGCAGTTCTTTGCACATAAACACGAACATAAACAAAATCTGATAAATAAACTTTCCTATGAATCGACAATAGTGACACAATGCAGAGAAACTCTGCTTTGAATGTGAGTACGTGGTAGGGATATTCTACCACTTATGACATTCTTGATAAAGTAAGACCTACCTTACGTTCTTTCAGTCAGTCTGCAATGATACGGACAGTGTTTAGTCGATTCTATATAAGATACGCACAACAAGACGCCAGAGCAATTATTATTATTATTATTATTATTATTATTATTATTATTATTATTATTATTATTATTATTATTATTATTATTATTATTATTATTATTCTCATGGCAGTATTAATTAGGAGAAAAATGCAACTTTCTCTAATCTGTTTGCTTAAATGGGGGTGGAGAGAAGGTAAGCAAGCTTTCTTTATAACTTTCTAATTCACCTAAGGAAGACTTATGAGCTCATTATACTTATGTAAAGCTATGACTATACATCATGAGATAAATGTTGCTATCATACCTATGCAAAATTTTCTAAATTGCATTTTATGATATTTGCCATAATTGTCCATATTTTTCCATTCGTCTAGCAATATTTGGTTGAATTGCAGGTAATGAATGTGAAAATGAAGTTTGTACTTTGGTCGGAAATGTAAACAGCCATGTAGCTAGGTAACGGTCTCATATTGTTTATAAACGTCAGTGCAGGTGAATATAGCTCCGGATTGCCAAGTTTTTTATGTAAACAGTACACACACATGCAGGGGCTATATCGGGAAATTGATCCCGTACCGAAGATGGCACGCGGAGTTATTTCATTGAAATCACGGATTATAGCTGCCTAGTAATCCGCTTGCAAGCTGGCTCTGTTATGAATAATAACAAGCGAAGTAGTTTTTTTTATCGTATTCAACACTGAAGAACTTCCTATAATGAACGAAATAACAGAAAATTCTCACGATTTAAAAAACATGTATATAGTAGAACGATCTGATCGTGAGGGAAGTTGACAAAAGACAGTCTGACTTTAAAAATGGTTTTATTTGCATGTCTTATATGAGATTTTTAAAAACAAAAGATAGGAAATTACGATAATACTTCTAAACACTGGAGTTCAACTTTCGAATGATGGCCAACTGAAAAAGCGCTTGTTTCTAATGGTAGTTTTGGATAAATTTCTTTAACAGGAACGTGTAATGCAGAACATTTTTTTTCTGCTTTTCTCCCGTTTTCTCTCATTATCTTAATTTCTCTATCATAATTCTTTATCCATTCCTAGTGAGATTTCCTAGCAGATTGTTTCAGCATCTCTTTTCATAAATAATTAAATTTCATGTTAAAATTTACATTTATTATATTAATATTAATACAAACAAAACCTTACATTGTTTGTGGTCCCATTTAATGAAAACATAGCATCCTATCCACTTGAAAGAAAGAATCGAAAGGGTTTCACCTTAAAATAATGAAAAAGGCAAGCAAGCAAACAAAACATCTCTCGCCCTTTTGGCTCTGGAAGGGCAATCGAAGTCTACAGGAGGGCGTTGATTGTGATTGACGTGGTTGATGGATGAAAGAGGAGTTTTAATGGAAAGAAATGTTACCTCAACGAACCCAACAATGCAGCTGGTACTGAAGGAAAAAGGTAGAAGAAAACATTTGCTTCTGCTAACAAAAAGGAGAGAAAAAAGAGATGAAAACAAAACAACTATAAAGAAGAGAATTGAGAGAAAATACAGTGGAAGATGAATCGAGTGTGAAGGCAAAATTTTTTCTAGTGTCGAGAATAAACTTGGATGAAAATAATATATTATGCAGCTTCCTTATATAGCTTACGTCAATATGTATGCAATCTATCATAAAATATTGATAAAGCACAGAACTTAAAAGTTAATTACAATTATATTTTACTGGGTATAAAGCAGTAATTTTCACTGATTAATTTTATACTTATGCTATAAAATAATAATAAAAGATAGATAGCCCAAAAGTAACAGGTATGGTGGTAAGATTTTAGAAAGTGTTTTTAAACCTTTTCTTCTGATTCCATATCATTTTCGGTAGTTATCTTAAGAGCGCCAATTATGAATTTGAAATCTTTAAAAACAAGTCGTTGACACAGTAAGAGTAGATGCTCAAGAATCTGTTTCGCTTTCCAAATGTAATCGCAATCTAACCACGTCCTCTGTAAGCCATTTCCCATATCTTTTTAATGTATTTTTAGATATCGGTAGCGTCTATTCAAGTTCAAGTGCTTGATGTTGAAATTTTGCCATATCACAAACTGAATCCATAATGAGATAATGATTCGAAAATCTATACGTTACTTTTACTTCATTTACAGAGTTTATTTAACACTTCACCGACATCCTTTGTAATAATAATAAAACTGTCAACAATACGTGGGCGCGACAAATTATCAAAAATATCTATCGCCAATCCTCCGAGTTGATTTTTTTAAGCAAAGTTTTAATATTTACCTCTTATTTTCCGGGTTGATTATTTCTTTTGAACAAACTTTAAATATTTATCTCTTATTTCCCAAGTTGATTATATCTTGTGGACAAAGTAGCAATGTTTATTTTATGTCTAGAGTTGATTATTATTATTATTACTGGCCAAAGTTCCATATTCAACCTCTTATTCTCCAAGTTAATTACTTCTTTCTAGACAAAATTTTAACACTTATTCTTCTAGTTGATTATTACTTGATTTTATTATTATTCCCTTATTCTCCAAGTTAAATAATTCTTTCTAGATTAAGTGTTAACACTTATCTTCCTAGTTGATTATTTCTTGATTTGATTATTATTCTCTTATTCTCCAAGTTAGTTAATTATTTCTGGATTATGTTTTATCACTCATCCCTCTATTTGATTATTTCTTGATTATTATTCTCTTATTCTCCAAGTTAATTAATTCTTTCTAGATTAAGTGGTAACACTTATTCTCCTAGTTGATTATTACTTGATTTTATTATTATTCTCTTATTCTCCAAGTTAAATAATTCTTTCTAGATTAAGTGTTAACACTTATCTTCCTAGTTGATTATTTCTTGATTTGATTATTATTCTCCAAGTTAATTAATTATTTCTAGATAGTTTTATCACTCATCCTCCTAGTTAATTATTTCTTGATTTGATTATTATTCTCTTATTCTAATTCTTTCTAAACAAAGTTTTAACATGCATCCTCCTAGTTGATTATTTCTTGATTTTATTATTATTCTCTTATTCTCCAAGTTAAATAATTCTTTCTAGATTAAGTGTTAACACTTACCCTCCTAGTTGATTACTTCTTGATTTGATTATTATTCTCCTATTCCCCAAGTTAATTAATTCTCTCTAGATTAACTTTTATCACTCATACTCCTAGTTGATTATTTCTTGATTATTATTCTCTTATTCTAATTCTTTCTAAACAAAGTTTTAACACTCATTCTCCTAGTTGATTACTTCTTGATTTGATTATTATTATCTTATTCTCCAAGTTAATTAATTATTTCTAAATAAAGTTTTATCACTCATCCTTCTAGTTGATTATTTCTTGATTATTATTCTTTTATTCTCCAAGTGAATTAATTCTTTCTAGATAAAGTTTTAACAGTTATCCTCCTAGTTGATTATTTCTTGATTTGATTATTATTCTCTCATCCTTCAAGTTAAATAATTCTCTCTAGATTAAGTGTTAACACTTATCTTCCTAGTTGATTATTTCTTGATTTGATTATTATTTTCTTATTCTCCAAGTTAATTAATTGTTTCTAGACAAAGTTTCAATATTCATCCTCCTAGCTGATTATTTCCTTTTGTGCAGGGTTTATCGTATCCCGAAGTTTCTTTGAGGCCAAAGTTTTAATATCCTAACTCATTCTCGAAGTTGATTATTTCTTTTTGGACAAAGGTTCAATATCTAATTCTTATTTTTCGAGTTGATTATTTTCTTTTGTCCAATGTTTCAATATCTACCTCTTAAATTTGACTGATTTTGGAATCCCTAAAAATGTATTCAAAAACCGGAAAAGTTCGATGTTGTATTTGTGAGTGGCTTTTGGTTTTGCTCAAACTATGAACATTTAACTACCAAATCTTAAATATTAAAGTAAATACTATAGTCCAAACAAATGGTATACGCAGGTAGTACACATGTGTAACTAACATGTTAATTCTAACATGTTAATTAACTAACATGTTCTTACACATGTTAATTCCTACTGTTACGGCTAGATAGACATGTTTTAAACACCCTCCTCTCTTTCATAATTGTTATATCCAAATATCTGTTTGGTGTGAGTAAACAAATAAATATTTTCACAATCCTTTTAATATCTTCTTGTGACCTAATGCATCAACACAACTACACTTTTTTATATTAAAAAATCTGTGAATTATATAATGATCAAAACTAGTTCATGTCAAAGCGCTGTCATTTAACTGGTATAAACACGTGCGAGATTAAATTATAATTGTTTTTTTACCCCTGTTTTATTCTGAATAGTATGTGTCATCCCCGCATACGTGTGTATGTGTACGTTGGGAAAACCCACACGAAATTCGAATCTCTGCAAGTCATATTAGCTGCAAAATTTGTTGTGAGAGGTTCGATTGTTTTTTATTTTCATATCTACTAATTGCATTTCAATGAAACTGGGTAAATATATAACCTAGGATACGTAGCTTCTACTGAGAAGCTTTTCATCTAGCTACCTGAATCTAAGATGTTGATATATTAAATATAAATCTTTTCCGGGTAAATGTCCCAAAATTTATGGATCATCACAAATGCGAATGATGTCACTCGAAACCTTGACTTGTTCCAAAGACAATGACATACGAATCCTGAATCTAAGCTAACTGAAGTACGAGTATCAGTTTCTTAAGTGAAAGTCAACAAGTTCTTTTAAGGTCCTATAATTTTAAAAGGGATTAAAGATGATTACAAAAATAGTGTATTCAAATTAATTTGAACACACAAGTTAAATACGTTATAGCACGCTTTCGTGAAGTACAACCAGTGTATATAATTAATACAAGTAAGTCCAGCATCTTTCAAATGTTAGTTCACTAAAGAAATGGTTGTTCCAGAGACCAAATGGCACAATAAAAGACTGAATTAATATCAGAATAACATGGCTTAAGAAAAAACGGACATATTCTTTGCTAGCCACAGTATAAAGAAAAGCAAACAGTGACATAAAAAAGTAAAAGAAAGAAGAAGAAGAAGATAAAAAGGACGGTGAAAAATGAAGGATGTATTCTATCAGTCAGTCACAGCGCTTCTTTATCTCTATTCCTTTACATCAACAAGGAAAAGAATCCTATTTCTTTAGGAAGCAGTTTTGAGGTATTGTTCTCACTTCCAGAAGCTACCCATTAATTTTCCTTTTGTGACGTTAACAAATCTTTGAGGTTTTTAGGAAAATGCATTGGTCTGTTTCTCCTTTGCTGTGTACATCTTCAAGGAACGGAGAAGAGAGCGGAAAAGGGCATCGAAAATTGAAACAAACAAGTCCATCTACGGATTTTTGGCAATATTCCCACTCATACGGAGAATCTATACTACTGAGCCTGCGAGAAGAAAAGGGCAAAATTTCTGTCTGTCTAAAGTATTTCAATTCTCCGTCTCAAATTGAGTTGTTGACGGCATATCTTTGCTACGCCTAACTGGTTACCAACGAAATTCTCTGCCTTGCTAATACTCTCTCTCTCCTTCTCTTTTGCTTTTTCCTACTATATGCTGACGTACCATTTGTGATGTGGATTTCTTATGCATTATGCAAAACTTTTATGCAGATTACACGCTGATTCGAAAAAGCATGTTTGACGTCACTCTGAGGGTAGTCTAAAAAAGGAATAACCAATATAACTTCAACTAAACACAATTTTCGGATAAGAAACAGAGCGAATGCATCATAATTTTAGTAGTCCAATTGAAATGAATTGCTTTAACGAGAGTTCAACGATGCTAACGACAAGATTTAAAACTACATCATTCATGTCTCACTATATGACTTTTCAGCGAAAGTACAACTAATTACTGAAAAAAAAAACTGTGCCTCCCCATCGATGCCAAATTACAGAGATGCACAAAGAGACGGATATGATTAACATAACATTAAACAATACTTGTAATTTGTTATTTCCTGATCGCTATCTCAGTAAATAAAAGAGTAAATTTCATTGACTCACACATCACCAGATTGCTGAAACCACTTAGTTTAGGAATTTCAAATGCATATACAAATAGTCGACTTGAACTGTGTACTGTTGACCAGATGGGCTTTTTCTATTCCTATGGGAGCAAAAAACATTGAACGTATGGCCAAACAGCATATTGCCTAACCCTTAAATAGAGAAATTTAAAATTTAGTCCAATCTTGTGCCGTAGACTATATGGATTACACACAGTTTTACGAAATAAAGTCCTTAAGTGGAACAGAAAAAGAAGTTAAACTTTTCCTCGTCTTCCACCATATACAGTGCGGCAATTAGGAAACAGGACTGTTTTTTTTCTGTGAAGTTAGTTTTGGCACCAGGGTTAATCATAGTGATGAATGTTGCGTGTTATCTTGGACACACATGGAGAAATTTTCAGCTGGGTCGGTCGTCAGCGTAGCTTAAGTGTCCACTGATGTTACGATACCTCGTTAGTCTCGTGACAATGGTACAAAGAGTGAATACCAAGTTCTATTTACACCTTACGAAAACTCTAACAGAAACGATTAATAAGGACAATTACCTTTTTCATCCCTGTGTTTTTGAATGGCGTAAAAGGTTCAGTGCTGACAGGGAGTCTGTGAAAAATGACGAGCGCCTAAATCCAAGCAGATCTCTAAGAATAGAAATGATTGATAAAGTTCAGAATATAATTTTGAATTACCTAAGTACAAGTCTCAAGGATAATACAAGACCTTGGGGACAGGGGGCTAAATAAGGAGACTGCTTGCTAAACAATAACGGAATGTTGAAAGAAATGGAAGCTGTGATCGCCCACGGACAGCCCGCCAACACAGAATCTCTTATACCATTTAAAAGCATGGCAACAAGAAAGGCAATTATCCCCATAACATTTTTCAAAATCTTAAATGTTTTCATTTGAAGTTTCCCTAGGCGCATGAAGAATTTATCTACGCTTAAAATAGTGATGATGATTCACAACACCAGTAATCCTATATACTTACCCGCGTCACGTTTCATATTGGCGACCTGCCGAGCTGGAATTCTTTAAGCGTTTGCCAGGTTTCACGCAAGATTCACGATTACGGAATACTTCCGCGTCAAGCCAAACAACTTCAAATATATATACTACCATACCTTAAAGCGGTAATACGTCGCTTTGTACAATCGCATTTAAATGAAATTGGTCACATTTGGAAGAAAAACAAATATTTTTAGTATACCTCATATACATTGAATGTGGGCCCCATGAGTGGCGATGCAGACATGAAGACTATATTCCTATTCACGCTATACATGTTCCAACATATCTCATGAGATGGACTGGATGACTGCACTGATACGAACTTGCACTTCTTGCATTTTTTGAGGCAATGGGGGCACAGACACAATCCTTTACGTAACCCCATAAAAAAGAGTCACAGACCGATAAGTCAGGCGACTTCGGCGGGAACTTGTAGAAGACATTATCAGCATTTCAGGTATGTCCAATCCATCTTCCTGCAAGTCGTTCATTCAGATGTTCCCGAACATGTAAATGGCAGTGAGGACGTGCTAAATCTTGTTGGAAAATGAATTCATTGCCTTTTCCTTCTTTCCAATGGCGGAAACAACCAATTAGTGAGCATGTCAAGATAAGTTGGACCTGTGACAGTAATCTCTCGAAGAAAAATGGGCCATGGACTTCATGTTTCGATAACGCACAAAATACATTCACTTTATGGGAGTCTCTTTCAACTTCCAAAATGGCATGCGGTTTCTCGCTCTCCCAAATCCTAACATTATTGCTGGTCACTTTCCCTCTAACGTGGAATGTTGCCTCATCACTGAAAGTTATTTTTCCTGACAGTTCTTCATTACCCTCCATTAGTACCATAAAATGTTCATAGAAATTTAATCGTTTTACAGTGTCATCAGGTTTTAACTTATGCAAATTACAGTTTCTAAGGTGAAACTTCAGTCGCGTACGCAGGATTTTAGATACGGTGGATTTAGAGATGTTCAACTGCTGACTACCTCTAAGGACAGACTTCTTAAGAATTACGTACAATGCCTCCCGCCGTTGTTCCACAATCTCCGCATTGACAGATCGTCTAACTGAATGGTATTTCCTTTGATGATAGCCACAATCCACAAAGTCACGGTACCACTTCAAAATTAACGTGTGTGTGTGTAGAAGACAGAAGTTGAAATCTTCGTAAGTAATCGTAAGTAATGGTAAGTAATCGTAATGTTCTGGCTGTTTAGTGTATTATTATGTTAATAGATGTGAATCAAGTGTGTGAAAATTCTGGAAATGATTATCCCAAAATAAAATGAGAAAAAAAAGCTAATGAGATATCTTAAATATAACATTACATGAAGGGACACCATACTTTAAAAGTTTTAAAATTATTATTACTACTTAAATTTAGAAAGGAAGAAAACACAAAGTAAATTATCTGAACATATCGTCAAGGAACATTAACTTCGTACTTACCTCCAAGTATAATTTGGAGTAACATTAGTTCTGAGTATGAAAGATGGAAAAAGAGAAAAAGAAAACAGTGACTTTCCTCACAAGAAAAGATCTCACAGATTTGATGGAAAGCAGGACATTTAGTATATGTCAACGCAAACACTTCAACCTATTGGTCAAAAGAGAAAGATTTTTCACACACAAGGAGAGGATGTGTCTGGAAGGAAAAGATTTGTTGCAATCCTAATTTTCGGAAAAGCAATCTTTGTAATGGAATGTCAACTTTATTCTTTTACATCTAATATTTGTTCTCTGATTCCGCTCTCTGCCCCTTCTCCATTTAGAGTAAGAGACTCTTTGATACCAGGTGTTCTTACATATATATATATATATAATACTTCCGTTTTTCTCTACTTTATTTGGTGTGGAAACTATGTGTCTCACTCTTACACACACACACACACACACACACACAAACACAGTGTGATAAATTACATTCCATCAATTTAACAAATAAAACTAGGTTATCTCCCCTTTCTCTTCTTTCTTTAGGCTAGACACAGGAGGAAACCATCTGTCACCTTCGTAAACGAATGACATTATGGAGAAAGAGGTGGAGCCTTTGCCCAAATTTGATAGATTGATATATTGGCATCCCGATTCTTTTTTTGTTTTTACTATTTTTTAATCCTTAACGACAGCTTTTTGGGTTTTGTTTTCTCTGCCTATCTACTATTGGATGTTACATTGTAGATCATTAATTTTAATGGACCCTCATATTTCACATGAGCAACAAATACATCCAATTTGTTTTCTTTAGGAAGATTATATATTAAATAAAGTATCATTGTTATGTTTCTTGCAAAAGAAAAGAATTCAATTAAAAACAGTGGTTAGAATATTTTATAAAATATGAATAAATCGCCTTTGAATAATTTGACCTGAGAATGAAGAAGGTATTTGAGAAAACAGTCACGTTCGCAAAGAATAACGAACAGATATTGAAATAGAACATTCATTTTCTTTTAAACGTGCTGTACAGGTAATCACATCCACAATAGATGATATCATTCAATGAAATCACCACCAGCCGCAATGACACTTCCTATATGTTATCGAAGTCCCCTACAGGGGCCCACGTTTGCGAATGACAGCTATTCTTGGGTGGTATGGCTGTATGGGATGAAGCGGAGTCCTGCTGAAAAATATACGGCCCCCCACATGACACAGCAGAAGTCCAGGGCTTTTGAACCGTGTTCAACACCTCGGTCCCCTTCACTACACACGAGCCCCAGAACTGAGGCTGGAAATTTGACGTGCATGATGGTCAGAAAGTTTTCAGTGGTTTTCAAACAGCCACAGACCGTATTTTTACAATTTACATTCTGATTCTGACCAAAAAATGCTCATCGGATATTATCCAGAGAATTCTGGACTCCGGATATTTTACCTTGCTCGGAGGCGCTCCACCCTGTTCAGTCGGATTGCCCTGGTTTTCTCGGACAAGAACTGTTCTCTCTATATCACGCTTCTTATGAATCTTAAGTTCGATGGTGCCCTTGTCAACCTGAAGTACTCTGGCACATGCCCGCATGGACTTCCCATATCTTCATCGATAGCACCTTGAACATAATGACACGTTGCTTCTCCACCGAATGGAACCCCGAAACTTATCTACGGCAGTCTTTTATATGTATCGTGTAACTGAGGTTAAATTCCTTTCAATTTATTTCTGCTATGGCATATTTATTTACAAAAGTCACATAGAATAATATTTAGAATTATACTGTTAGTTGGAAACTTCTGGTCTCTTCTAAAACATCAAGAACTAAATTTCTGGTTCTTCACCCTGTATGAGAAAATTAATAAAAAAATATATAACTTCGTTTTTCCAGACTGTGATTTACAACCCATTATTCATCATTATAATATATTTTAGTATATCATCATCAGGGGCACTCCGTGGAGGTCCACCGGGACCGGAACCCCAAAACTTTCTAACTCAACATACATTTGTAAACTTTCTTAATAGAACTCTACTTGTTTAACAGGAAAATGATTGATGTAGCATGAAAATTTGATCTTGTACTTTGTCTCTACTGTATGTCTTATAAAAACAATCTGGTTCTACCATTTTTTCTGAAAATATAGATTAAAGTATTTTACAATTACTTATTATCTTTTCGGTAGCAGAATAACACCCGTTCAATACTACCTACATATAGTGGATTGTAGTATTTGACCCTACCCCCAAGCTTGAATACCTCCCAACAAAAAATTTCTGGGTGCGCTCCTGATTATCATCGTAAGCAATTTTTATTACTGATAGTTTTTTGTCTTTTGGTCACTGATTGAAAATTTTCGAAATGAAGCATATTGTAGCAAAATCCATTTTACAAATTCACTCGCTCTAGGGTGAATTATAAAAAGATACGTCACAGCATTTTAGGTTTGTATTTATCTCCTTCAAGTAACAAAGACTTGTATTGGGAATAAATGAGTTACGTACATCTTAATAACAACTATCATTTGGATTAAGAATACAAATTAACTTTATCTATATTCAATGTTCACTGCTATCAATTTACAAAATCTAAAAACGTACTGTGAAAAACACAGAGAATGCAAATGTCTTCATTGATATTCAATTCGTGCAAAAACAAAACAAGTTTTTTTTACAGTTTTTTTCTGTACATTTGTGAAGCACTCAATCCTACTTTTAGAATACTAATTATTATTATTCGTTTAACGTTGAAGAACCGTCCCTTTTTTCTTATAGTTTTGTATATATGAGTATTGTGCCAGATTATGTAATTCCAATTTAAAATATTTTTTAACAAATTGAGAGCTTCGAATTCCTGTAAGTTGTAAGACGATTTTTTTATTTATTGATAATAGATAAAGTATCAATCTCTTTTGAGCATTGAGTTTAAATGATAGTAGTACCTACAATTTTAGCATACGATCCTAACCGGAAGTGTTCTCATCGGAAATTGAAGCTGATCTTCTACGAGAATACCAAAGGGAGAAATCGAAGTCAAGAGTTTGGTCCCATACAATTTACTTGGGCTTAAATAGGCACAAACATATCAAAAGCAAACATCCTGAAAATATACAGGGTGTTTGAAAAGAACACAGACAACGTTTGGGAGATGATTCCTCATACCAAGATAAGACAAAAATTATAAACCAATCTGGGTGCGCAAATGCTTCCTTTCGGAGTTATAGGCTGCCGAAAGCACGAAAAAATGAACCAGCCCCAATACTATGGGACCTACCGTCGTCGGGTCAAGATTTCACTTCTGAACTAGTATGGGTCCTATCCAAATATCCATGTTTCAGAATCCTACGGTACATCCGCAACAATTTTTATGGTGGCAGTTGGTGAGTACTTCAAATTATTTACCCGTGGCTAATCTCCCTGTATACAATTTGTTATGTGAGTACTACAGGATTCTAAAACATGTATATTTAGATAGCGCATATTTGTTCCTAAGTGAAGTCTTGACCCGACTACGGTACGTCGCATAGTATCGGAGCTGTGGACCTTTAAAGTTCTTTCTTTTCATGTTTTCGGCAGCCTGTAACTCCGAAAGGAAGCATTTGTGTACACAGTTGGTATATATTTTTGTCTAATCTTGGTGTCAAGAATCTCTTCCCAAACGTTGTCGGTGTTGTTTTGAAACACCCTGTATTCAAATATAAAGATTATATTGTGTTATAACACTATAGGTAAAAGATGTAATTTACTCTGCTATTAAATCTTTCATACGAGGATAGATCGAAAAGTGACATACACTACTTTCTGATACCTCTTTATAAGGCACAAATGGCAGGGTTAAAGTGACTGGACCGTGTTGTCGAAGTATAGTATAGAAAATCTCTCTTTACCTTTCTTGCCTACCAGTGAAGCACGGTGCTTATGATGATGACGCCGAAAAGGAAATAATCTTTTTAATAATTAATACTATAATTATAGTATAAAGCTACTTTTTATGTCAGGACATGCTTATTCAAATACATGAAGATCCAATAAAAGAAGACAAGAAGAACAAACAGGAAGAAGGTATAAGAAGAATGAACAACTATTTTGTCAAAATAGTGATAGCAATGAAAGTAGGTGCGAGGAGAGGAAGAGAGAGACCAAGAAAGAAATGGATGGATATAGTTAAGAATTACTTCTGGGAGAAAGGTATAACAGGGAAAGAATTCCGAAAAAGCATTATTAATAAAACTTATCACCAGAACAACCCACTTTATGCTTTATTTTTGTTTGATTATGCTTTATTTTTCCAAATTATGCTTTGTTATACTTTATTGTTAATTTCAATCATTGTTTTACATTAATCGTATATAATGTGTAATATTTACTATAGATTAAATATTCTAAATATCTTGATCTGTTTATTAATATTTTATGCAACCAATTTCTTTCATATTTAATGAACTTTCTACTTAATGCACTGTAAAGAGATATCTGATCGAGTCAGTTTTCCTTATCACTTGTGTGCACCTTAGAGGTGCGTATAGCCTATACAGAAAGGGAAAGTAAAAGATGCCACCAGAAAGTACAGGAAGTGCTCAAGTTCAAAAGGTACACACAACAATACAGTGTGGAGTTCTTGTATACTATTCAGTTGGCAGAAAGTTTTCTTCTTCTTTTACTCTTTTTTCTCCACATCAAAAAATTACACCGAAAAGAAGTTTACAGGAGTAAAAATAAGCTTTCCATTGTTGCATTGTTATGTTCTCAATGATTTTGCGTTGTAAACATTGGTTTTTAAAATATTAATATAGTATGTTAAACTTGCAGTTAAACAGAATTTTAAGGAAATTGTGCTATATATTTTAAATTATGCTTTATGCTTTATTTTCTAAAATTATGCTTTATTATGCTTTTAAAATTAGTTTATTTTGGACCCTTAGACAACCACAACCATGTTTAAGGTACCAACCATATGTGCAAATTGCTATTATGCTTTTTATGCTTTTTATGCCTTTGGGTTGCTCTACTTATCACAAACATCTACCCAACATAAATGAGAAAAGACTCAAGGAAAAGAATTGCTTTTTCCTATAAACAATGAGATTTTCTGTAAATGTAATAGAAGAATATTCAAAATAAATGTTATGTAGCCCAAGGTACGCGCTACATTATATTGTTTAGAAAAGTTGTATATTGTACACTAGCCAAACGAAATATAAACAGCTACTAATACATCTAAATATATGCGATTGCTATCTTTTATAGAAAAAGACGTTCAACTATTTTTAGTACCTATTGTTGGATCTAATAAAATGCATTCGCAGATATTTATGAAAACAGACTTAGAAGCGGAAATTAAAAATCGTGTCTTATTTGCGTGTGTTGTATTTCGTGTTACATTTACAAAAGAAAATGAACTTGAATGCAGCAACGTGTAGCCTCTGAACAAAATAATATAACAGTCACGAACATTTCTTGTTGTGTGATAGACACGTTCCGCCTCAAAACTTCCGCAATATCACTGATTACATTTTATCTTTTCTTTCCTTCTTTCTTAAAAATGTATTTTGCGCAAATGAAGTAATCTGTGTCAACTTGAATATATTGAATATGTGAAGTTCTTGTTACACTCTACTCCAGCCAATTTCAAACGTCGTGCTCTGGCATGTGTGCTTGGAGAGAAGACATTGAAATATAACGACCTAGATCCCCATTACCTGGTAATTATTTTAATTTTGTGAAATATACGTATGTGTTTACTGTTATTGAATTATATTCTTTTGTACACTAGGCTACAGTGTTTCTTTATAATGAAAATTACAAAAATATCGGCGTTATCTATGAAACTTTTTTAAAATATAAAATCAGGGTGTCCCAAAAGGAATGAGCAATATTTTGAGAAATGATAGTACGGGTGATTCTAAGCAAAAAAGTTCAGATGAACATTGGTCCTAATCTCAACGGTTTGAGAGCTACAGGTTGTGAACCATTCTTGACTTTATGTTGCGTATTGCTTGCCCTGTAATTATTTTATAGAAGTGAAATATTGAATGGCCTTTCCAATGGTATGCAACATGTGGCAGTGGTGTCTTTGAAAGGGAAGCAGTTGAGAGGAAATTTGGGTAAGTTAAGGTTATTTAAAGAAATTGGATGGCAACACTGATTCCCAAATATTCCTCAATAACTTCCACATGTAGCATACCATTGGAAAGGCCATTCCATCACCTTTCAAATCCGCTATGTCTCACCTCTGTAGAATAACTACAGGGTGAGTAATAAGCAACGTGAAATCAAAAATGGTTCGGAACCTGTAGCTCTCAAACCGTTGAGATTAGGATCAATGTTCATATAAACTTTTTTGCTTAGAATCACTCATACTTACATTTCCCAAAATATTGCCTCTTCCTCCTGGGACACCCTGTATATATATATATATATATATATATATATATATATATATATATATATATATATATATATATATATATATATATATATATATATATATATATATACAGGGTGGTCGTGCATGAATGTCGGAAAATTCGTGAGATGAGTCTACAGGTAAAAACAAGCAAAAAATGTCATATGAACATTGGGTAAATGCGGCTTCGTTTGGACGCTAGAGGCGCCTGAAATTTCACCTTCCGAGGCGGCAATTTGCAATATCTCAAGAACGGAGAGAAATACGAATGTCGGGTCAAAACATATCAAAGGAAACCCCATCCGAAGAATCCAATTATGCATAAGTGGTGGCGAAACAGTGGCGGCGCTAGAGGGGGCACAAAGAAAGTGAATGAAACATGGAGAAAAGTGAACAATTTACACTGAAAAATTGTAGGCGGGGATCTTACTTGGAACATGCAACAACAAATGTTAATGAACAAAGGCAACAACGGCTAGTCTGTAGGGACTTTATGGGAGGCGGATTGTAGGAATACAGTATCTTTGTAATTGTGAGAAATAGGAATGTCGGGTCAAAAGATATCAAAGGAAATGCCATCCGAAGAATCCAATTATGTATAAGTGATGGCGAAACAGTGGCGGCGCCAGGGGAAGCACAAAGAAAGTGAATGAAACATGGAGAAAAGTTGAAATTGGTGAAAACACAACTATTTGAAAGCAATCAGGAAACAAGGAATACAACTCTAGGTGTACTGTATGATACATGTCCGATGACAGAGGGCGCATAGCTACAGTAGGTGGAACAAGGGGGCGTGCAGAGCGTCGCGTAGTAGAGTTAGTTATAGGAGTAGTGAAAGCGTGGGTAACGAGAGCGTTCGCATCGAAGGTGGAGAGGACAGCGCACAGTTCATTCGTACTGAATGGGGCAATGACAGTAACAGCACAAGCGCTTTAGTGCTACACTCTACAGGCAGGGCAGTAATCCATGTATATGTGAATGTGGTTTACTTTGTGTCCTGTGAAACAGTGTTGATGTTGACAAGCCCTATGTGTAATGCACCACAATGAATAGGGTAGTATACACTAACGCCGAAATGGCAGATATGCATTTGATCTACGGCTTTGCGGAAGGTAATGCAGAAGAAGCACGTAGGTTATATGCGGAACGCTACCCAGATCGACATATTCCAGCACCGGGGATGTTTATTCGTATTCATCAGCGATTGCGGGACACTGGGTCATTCCTTAACAACACAGACATTCCGAGACGACGACGCGTTCGAACACCCCCCCCCCTGGGAGAGAGGATACTCCGACTTGTGACCCGGAGCCCGAGTATTAGTACCCGACGAATAGCAAGGCAGAAACACGTTTCGCATCAAGTCGTGCTAAGCATCTTGCATAGTAATAATCTCAGACCATACCACGTACAACGAACTCATGCGTTATACGATGGTGACTATGAAACCCGACGACGTTTCTGTCGTTGGTTATACCGCCGCTGCCGTGTATCACCAGCCTTTCTAACACAGGTATTGTTCTCGGATGAGGCATTATTCACATGGGATGGCATCACAAATTTCCACAATGACCATCGATGGGCACTCAACAATCCGCATGCAATTGTAGAGACGAAGCATCAACAGCGTTTCCAATTGCATGTGTGGGCTGGTATTATTGGCGACAACGTTGTGGGACCACATTTCTTACCACAGCGATTGAACGCAATATCGTATCTCCAGTTTCTGACTCAGAACCTACCTATTCTGCTTGAAGATGTGCCACTGAGGACACGACAGTGTATGTGGTTTATGCATGATGGCGCCCCTGCCCACTCATGTCACACCATTCGTGCATATCTGAACAAAACATTTCCACGCAGGTGGATAGGTCGTGGTGGAAGACAAGCATGGCCCCCACGTTCACCCGACCTGAATCCCCTAGATTTTTTCCTGTGGGGTTACGTGAAGAGTCTCGTGTATACACGACCCCTGCATGATGTTGAAGATCTTCGCCAGCGTGTATGTGCTGCATTTGCCACATTACGGCAAACGCCAGCGATATTGGCACCAGTCAGAGAATTCTTACGCCATCGTTTAACTGTCTGTCTCGAAGAACAAGGAGGACATATTGAACAGCTGCTATAGAATAGCAGTATGTTGACCATGGTAAGTACAATACCTCTTGTTTTTACAGTACACTGGGTCTCATCTTCCATACGTGTTTTTTACGATCTGCACGTTTCATCACTAAGAGTGTTTGACAGTTTCTTTGCAGCTCCCAAGCGCCGCCACTGTTCCGCAGTACGTGTGCATAATTGGATTCTTCGGATGGGATTTCCTTTGATATCTTTTCACCCGACATTTCTATTTCTCTCCGTTAAAATGATACTGTATTTCAACATTCCACCTCTCATAGTGTCCCTACAGCGTAGCCATTGTTGCCTTTGTTCATTAACATTTGTTGCTGCATGTTGCATATAACATCCGCTCCTACAGTTTGTCAGTGTAAATTGTTCACCTTTCTCCGCATTTCATTCACTTTCTTTATGCTTCCCCTGGCGCCGCCACTGTTTCGCCATCACTTATACATAATTGGATTCTTCGGATGGCATTACCTTTGATATCTTTTGACCCGACATTCCTATTTCTCACAATTACAAAGATACTGTATTCCTACAATCCGCCTCTCGTAAAGTCCCTACAGACTAGCCGCTGTTGCCTTTGTTCATTAACATTTGTTGTTGCATATTCCAAGTAACATCCCCTCCTACAATTTTCAGTGTAAATTGTTCACTTTTCTCCATGTTTCATTCACTTTCTTTGTGCCCCCCTCTAGCGCCGCCACTGTTTCGCCACCACTTATACATAATTTGATTTTTCGGATGGGGTTTCCTTTGATATGTTTTGACCCGACATTTGTATTTCTCTCCGTTCTTGAGATATTGCAAATTGCCGCCTCGGAAGGTGAAATTTCAGACGCCTCTAGCGTCCAAACGAAGCCGCATTCACCCAATGTTCATATGACATTTTTTGCTTGTTTTTACCTGTAGATTCATCTCATGAATTTTCCGACATTCATGCACGACCACCCTGTATATATATTGTGTCCTTATGCAGCTCCGAGGTGATCAAGGACGAAACCTACTATTAACGTGGACTCCGAACCACGACGGGGAATTGAATATACTCTCACAGTATATAGTCCGTTCTCTACCACACTATATCTCGCCTCCAAGGAAAGCTTGATTGCAGGACCGCGCCACTAGTCTAGAGACTTACTCAGATTGGGAAAGCTCTAATGTGACTACAGACCTGCTGTGGATCCAGAAGTATCGGTTGGAGGGCGGATCGGTTCCTAGAAGATTAACATAAAAACAGAATAAAAGTAGTGCACACGTGTAAGTAAACGTGCCAACTACCGAGTGTAGCGTTTTTGAATGGTAGAAGTACATTCGAGTTTAAAGTTCTCGTACAACGACGTCAATGTCTGTACTTTTTGTAGGGAACTCTATTAAACCAAGATTAGTTCCGAGGGTCATGCAGGGTCTATGTATCCGAATACCAAGTGAGCTTAGAAGATGCTAGGTTTTTGAGAGGACAACCTCCCACCGCCCTCCGTGTGGATCCTATAGACATTTCCAAACTTATCAAAATTTTGTGCTGTATTAGTTTTCAAATGTTCCGTGGAAAAAATTGTCCCCGGAAAAGAAAGTAACAAACAACAAAAAAGATCAGTTTGCATTTAAATACCCTGTAACTATAAAGTATCCTGTAATTAAAGTTTCAGTACACAAAGCGTACGCTAGGTACAGATAAGTTCTAGTTGGTAAATATCATCGAAACTCAAAGAAATTTATTCTACTTCCTTGGTATACTTGAACACAACTCAGAGAATAACTTAGTAAAGTGTTGGTGACTCCATCACACATGCCAAAAGATACTCAAATACTTAACACTCAAATTTACTACGTAGACTTATTTTTTGTAAAAAAAAAAAAAAAAAAAAAAAAAGGAGTTAAGTTGTTTTTAAACACCAGTGGCGTATACAAAGGGGATTTCCGGACTTTAACAAAGCTCCTTGAACAAGTTGTCTTTTTTTAGATAACATCCGTCATATATATATATATATATATATATATATATTTTTTTTTTTTTTTTTTGAAATGATATGAACTAGGAGCTTGATTTAGTCCTCACGTAATGAAATTCTGCGTACGCTTTAGTTAAGCAAAATTAACCGACACGAAAAACTAAAATTACAGTAGCTTTTTACCCTCACTCAATCTTTTCTTTTTGTTTTCCAGCAAAATACGTTTTCTTTCCTGTTCCATTCCGTGGGAGCGGGTTGGGGAAATAAAACTATACGAAACTACGGTTCAAAAATTTTCTATATTTAGAAAAAAAAACAATTTCTGAAAATAAAAAAAAAATATGTTGTTAAACTTATTTACTTAAGTTGACGAAGGCCGTCATATCAATAGCTACAACTTGTTCAGTAAGTCCGAAATATGTTTGAGATGAACATGTTTGTTCTTTAGAATTACCATTCACAATATATAATGACTGAGGTACTTCAAAAGAGACTGGGTCTCTCAGATCCTGCTAACTACAACTTGAAATTTAGTGTTATTATATACAACAAATTGACTACCCCTGATAAGTGAGATCCAAGTTCCCTATAGACATATTCAGTAATTGTCGCTAATACAAGTTATGTTAGCACAGCGCTTCCCAACCTTTTTAACTGGCGACATACTTTTCAGAACGCCCACGCCATCGCAAAGCTGGTTCACACATAGGGTGCCGTGTCCATGCCGTTCCCCTGCAATATATCAGTCCGTGCCATATATATTGACGAAGGCTGCGACCATTCCTACATGCCATGGTGTGCCGCTGATGCTTTTTATACCATTTCCCGAAGCTGCTTCACACATAGGTGCCGTGCCCATGCCGTTCCCCTGCAATATTCAGTCCGTGCCATATATATTGACGAAAGCTGCGACCATTCCTACATGCCATGGTGTGCCGCTGATGCTTTTTATATCATTTCCCGAGGTGGATTGCAAGGAGGGTTCGCTTCTTGCCGCTTCGAGTAATCTGATGTAAGCCGAAGCTTCGCGGCCTTCGAGTGGCTACCAGGGTGGTTTCTTCTCAAGGCACATGGGGCGCATCATTGGTTTCGCCACAGGCACGTCACGTCATGTGTGAATTAGGCGAAGCCTGAAGAGAAACTACGTGGACTAAGGCACGGACTTGGTACAGGAACGGCACACTATGTGCGAATTGACCTTTAGATTAGGTTGTTTTGTTAAAATTTAGCATTCCGTAGCATGTGCTAACTAGTATAGTTTGTTTCAAACTTGATGTTTAGCTTGTTGCTAGCGTAATGCTCATTCTTCACACGAGAAGAATAGATTTGTAGAAGATATTTGAAATATAGTATATTTTTAAAACCTATGAAATACAGTTTAAATAAATGAAAAATGTAGGAATTCCCATAAAGTTTTTGATAATCTTTGACAATAACAAAATATATTTTTTTCCGAATGGTGCATTTTACAAAAATCTTTCATCCCTTCAGAATTGAAGATCATAAAATTTTGTGTCATGCAAAATTTTCATATTGACAATAATTATTAGCGCGGAAGCCATCGTAGAATATGAGCTCTATCTTGATTTTTCACGATTTGCAAGAATGAAATCATCTCCTTCATCAGTGTCTCACTCTCAGTACATAAAACAGATTACAGATCCGATAAAACTTTGCAAGTCAGAAATTATTGACATTCCATACTATAGTGGCCATCTTAGAATACCTTCATTATCTCGGTTATGCACCACTTGAAAGCATGAAATTATCTCACACCATCATTAAGGTCCCAATCCCAGTATAAATAAGCATTGAACAATTCCCGTAAAACGATGTAAGCTAAACGAAATCAACCCCTGAACTATTAATTAAGCTGTTTCTTTTTTATGGTTATTGAATTACAAATATTACGAAGTGTTGTAATAAATCGGAATTAAATACCCTACAGATACAAAATACAAAATACTAAACAGGTAATGAAAAACTTACAGACAAAAGACAAGGTAACTTATTCACTGGAAAACTGATGGAAGAGGATGACTGTTGACCTGCACCGATTCAAGTTCATTGGATACACACAGTAGTCTTATCATTGCTTCTCCAGTTTCGAAGATAAATGCAGGTATAGAAGTAGCGTGTTCGGGGTTGTTTGCTATATGACTTTAAGGTGAACCTAACAACAGCCGCATCCAGTCGTCGAATATATTTGTCATTTAGGGATGATGCCGTGAACGAACGCACTGGCATTAATTCCAGAAGTTCTGGTCGGTAGATCTGAGCCTTTGTGATGAAACCCGCAGTGGATGATCATAGATGTTGGATGACGAGGCTTTGAAGGCAACCATAGAGAAGGACAGCGGTCAAACGTGTGAACTTAATGATTACTTTCATGTTCCAAAATTAACAGTAAAAATTTGCCTGCACGACATAACGAAAATGTGAAACTTGAGTAAATGACTACTCCATATATTGTTGGCAGCCAACAAGGAACTACTAGTGACAACCTGTTTATGATTGCTGTGCCACGCAGTAACACACTTATAGTTGTTGGAATATGCTCACGAGTAACGAAAAGTGGATTCATTATGACGATGACGCTGCCATAAGTACCAGACAGTGGTGTTACCATGTGACTTTGAGAAAAACACCTCAAGACCATCTCTCCTCCCGTCAAGTGCAGAATGAGCTAGTAAAGTCGACGCAGCCAAATTGTCCCCAGCCGGCTGCCTTTGTATTGAAGCGAGACATTTCCTGATAATTGCAATTCTTCTAACAAGCCATAAACGGCACGTGCGCCCCTGTGGTATTTTGGTGATGCGTTGTTGCCGTCATTTGAGGCCTTGTAAGAAGCAGGATATTTTACTGATTATTTCTAGATGTATACTTGTGAATAAGTAGGTATTCTATTCCATTTACCTAGCAGAACTAGCTGCAGGTCACTAGACCCATGAAGCTGGGATAGCGTAACTAGGTATTTTCTTCTGAATATAATCATAATCAGAAATTGGAGTGTAAGAAGTAAAATAAGGGACGCCACGTATACAAGAAGTCATTGATTATGGTTTCATTGCCAGATGTTACCTTGCACAATATCCATTAGTATTCATCCGATATCACTCAGTATAATCAAGGAGCCAGATCATTACAAAAGGTTTCTTTCTGTATAGTAACAAATTAAAATTATTATTCTCCAGAGACGTAATTTCCTCTTTATTAACAATAATCTCCATTTTCGGTTTAATTTCAAAATTTCTGAAATCATCTTTTTTTTTCTGTCCATCATATTCGTGAACAATGCATATAGCTTAACTTCGTTTTGTTCGTTTATTTGTTTGTTATGTTTTTCTTCGAGACTGCATAATTTTTGGATCACGGCTGAAAGACATTTTTCGGATTTGAAAGTTCATCCGCAGCATAATTTCTTGTACGAATTTCTTGGCTAGAATCCCAAGACTGAGATATGTTCTTTACTACCTTTATGACATAGCCATCGTTTTAAAAACACTTTCATTTAGTCGTAAAGATTTATAGGTGTTGTGAATAAGAGAAACGTTATTTTACAAGCAAAATTCTAAAATTTAGGGACACACTTCGTGGACCTCCAAGACAGGACGGCAATGATATTGGACCAGTGTTAGTAGAGCCTCTTAAGAAAATTTCCCTTTTCTTCTAAAATTTTACCAAGTTTGCTGAGTGTCCAATCCCCATGACAGAAGCTATATTTAAAGATTAACTTAACTATATTAAAGGAAGTGAAAACATTTGTGTAATTCATTTGAGCTTTTCCTTCAATTTTTTAAAATAAAAAATACACACAAATGCACCCAATCAACAATGAGAGCAAATTATGCTACTTTGAACACACACAACTCTTACTTTTGACGTCCAAGAAGTTGGCTCCCTCCATAGGAGCACTAATGATCTCTTCTACTGCAATCGTTAGTGCTTCGTTAGTGCTTCTTAGAACACCTACTCCCAACATTAGTGCTTCAATAGTTTGGACGCTAGAAGCAAAAATCTTTCGGGGGGCAACTTCACGTTAGCCCCCCCAGAAAGCACTAACGATTAAACCTAGTGCAATCGTTAGTGGTTCAATAAAACCCTAATTGTTTCGTTAGTGCTTCACTATTAGTGTGGCTATGGCCAATTACATGTCACGAAATCCCTGTAACAAATATATTGGGAATTTTTCGTTTTGTTAAATCTAGGCCAAATTCAAAAGCACTAATGATCTCTTCTAGTTAATCGTTAGTGCTTCTTTGAGCACTAACTCAAAACACTAGTGCCTCAATAGTTTGAACGCTAGAAGCAAGAAACTTTAAAAGGACAAACGTCAAGTTGGCCCCCCAGAAAGAACTAACAATGAAACCTAGTGCAATTATTGATAGTATATTTAAGGATTTTTATCTTATGATAAAAGCACATGTTAATATACCACGTGCTATTGATTGTAAATATCGTAGCAGATAAGAAGTTGACATGAAAGATACTGAGGAATGCTGAAAAAAGATGGACCCCATGGAAAAATATTGCAATATTGTTAGTGCTTGTAGAAAACACTAATAGTTTCGTTAGTGCTTCACGATTAGTGTAGATATGGCAAATTGTATGTGACGAAACTCACGTAAGAAAAACATTGGGAATATTTCTTTGAGTCAAACTTCCAAATTCAAAAGCACTAATGATCTCTTCTAGTGGAATCGTTAATACTTTTTAGAGCATCAAATCCGAACGTTAATGCTTCAATAGTTTGGATGCTAGGAACAAAAAAAACTTTAAGAGGGCTAACTTCACGTTAGTTCCCCAGAGAGCACTAACGACAAAATCTAGTGCAATCGATAGTGCATCGTTAGGACTCGTAGAAAAAGTAATAGTTTTCTTTGTGTTTCTCTATTAGTTCAATTTTGGGAGATGAATTTTAATAAGTTTCTAACTTTTTGTATGAAAATGTATTTTTTTCTTTTTTATTGGTTCATATATAAACAGTCATTTTATTAATTTTTTCTTCTGTATTGTTTTACGATGCGATAAAAATTAACTACAATCCTTTGCTAATTTTAGTATCTTTAATTCTGCTTGTTGAGTATGTAAAATGCTGTATGCCGGTTTTGGAACACAACGTTAATTGATCGTTTACAATAGTGTTATTTATTTGTGAACTTTAGGCTTCATGATTCAAAGTTGTATACGAAGATGAAAATGCTACGAAGACTGTAACTAAAACAAGGTAAGTGTCTTTACAGTTAATTAATTTGTATGTTAATTTTTGAAAACGTCTCCGAAACGTTCATTTATTGCCAGACATTAGGGATCAGTTCATCAAAATAGGTTGAAGTACTAATGTTGGGAGATGGTGTACTCAGAAGCACTAAAGAAGCACTAAAGATTACACTATAAGCAGACATCACTGCTTTTCAATTTGGCAGGAGTTTGAACCAACGAAAAAATTCAGATGTTATTTCTTATTGGAGTTTCATTACTTATAATTGGTCTTATGTACACTAATACACTAATAATGAAGCAGTAATGAAGCTATTAGTGTTTTCTACAAGCACTAATTATATACTATCGATTGCATAAGTTTCATTGTTAGTGTTTTCGGGGAACTAATTTAACGTTAACCTTTCCAAAGTTTATAGCTTCTAGCGTCCAAATTATTGAGGCACTAATATTGGGAGATGGTGCTGTAAGAAACACAGATAAAGCACTAACGATTGCAGTAGAAGACATCATTATTGCTTTTGAATTTGACGAGATTTTAACCCAATGAAAAATTCCCCGTGTATTCCTTATGGGAGTTTCGTGACATATAATTGGGCATATCTACACTAATAGTGAAGCACTAACGAAACTATTAGTGTTTTATTGAACCTCTAACGATGCACTAACGATTTCACTAGGTTTAATCATTAGTGATTTCTGGGGGGGGGGCTAACGTGAAGTTGGCTGTCCCTCAAAGTTTTTTGCTTCTAGCATCCAAACTATTGAAGCACTAATGTTGGGAGTTCGTGTTCTAAGACGCACTAACGATTGCACTAGAAGAGATCATTAGCGCCTTTGAATTTGGCTGGAATTTGACCCAATTAAAAATTTCCCATGTATTCCTTATGGGAGTTTCGTGACATGTAATTGGCCATAGCAACACTAATGGTGAAGCACTGACGAAATTATAGGTGTTTTCTGGAAGCACTAACGAAACTATTCGTGTTTTCTGGAAGCACTAACGATGCACTAACGATTGCACTAGGTTTAATCGTTAGTGCTTTCTGGGGGGGCTAACGTAAAATTGCCCCCCTCCCAAAGTTTTATGCTTCTAGCGTCCAAACTATTGAAGCACTAATGTTGAGAGTTGTAGTTGTAAGAAGCACTAACGAAGCACTAGAAGAGATCATTAGTGCTTCTATGGGGGGACAACTTCTCGGACGTTTGCTATTGTATTGGTTTATTCCTGAAGAACAAAAAACAATTTAAGTATTTATATTAGTTAATCAATCAGCGTTAGAATTTTCCTGAATTTTCACGTTTTATCATAATATTCCCTTTTTCAGTTTTTGATAAATTTATCTACGAAATTTTCCTAGATTAGGGAAATTTCCCTCAAACTACGAATACTGTATTGGACTAGACGCCCAATTCATTTTATTTAACCTCCACGGCCCCCGATACTCATTTGGGTACATTCATTTTAATATTACGTAAATATATGTCGTTTCATTTCAACCGCACCCTTACACGTTTTGCTTCTCAAGTACTCATTCGAGAACAAATTTAGTGCACTGTGGGTCCATCAGATGGCAGCATTGAGCATACAGTGTTAGATTCATAAGTATGGCTGCAGCAGGAGAGGAAGGGATTGAAAGTCCTGACAAAAAAACGTGAGTATATTATTTGATTTACCTTCGGTATGGTATAAAAATTATTTTCTTGTAGTTTAATGGAAACTTCTTGATATAGAAACATTACTCGTGATTTGGACGTTCTGAACATTTCAGAACTTAGTAAAAGTTATCATGTACTCCGATCACATACTTACTTCTCTTGTAGTTAGTTACTGTACTAAGCAGAGATCAAGTATTGCAAACGTACTTGTGAGATCAGTGCAGATACCCTACATAGGAGATTGACAGAGGATTTTCATCTTCTGGAGGGTTTAACTTAAATTTTGAAGGTCATTGTTTGTTATCACACTTTGACCAACTCTTTTGTCGCTTTGTTAGGGCTACCTGTAGCACTATCTGAAAGGGCTGTTGTTTACATCAGTTTATGCGGTGCATGTTTGTATCGCACCATGCATAAGCTACCGGGATTAGTTCAAGGTCCCACAAATAAAGCAGTGGTTGATGCCAAACGCGATCCGCGAACCAATCGGCGTACCCGTCAGCTCTCGGAGGGTAGTTTAGAGTCGGCTGATAAGCGTTCCAGATCTCGCTCTCCTACCTACATTCGCAAGCCGGAAGAATCGGAACCAATGCAGACGGCCACTGGGGATCCTAGCACATCTACTGTTGGATTACAACAGTCATATGCAGCCACTCTTGCTCGTCCTAAATTGCATTCTTTTATTCTTACTAACTTCGACCCAAAGTACAGTTACACCCACCATATCTTTAATCAGATTATTAAATATCTTCCAAGGGCCAGTATCCAACAGATAGTTTTCACCAGGGGCGGTGTTATTATTAAATCTCAGGACGAAAATTTTGGCATTACTCTACGTAATAAGGCCAGTTACGAGATTTTTTGGCAAAGCTGCACAACTGTCTAAGCTTCCTGACAAAATCAAGCAAACTCCTCCACCTTCGAGAACACCAATGATGTCCGTAGTTATTCGCGGAGTTTCACCTGAAATAACAGATGATGAGGTGCTTGAGGAGCTAAAAGCAGAGGGAATTGAAGTGACCAAATGTATTCGTATCAGAAATGGTGAGAGTCCTGACTACTTCTCAATCCTCCATCGATGCCTTGTTACAAGATGGCGCATACATATTTAAGAAACGTCATAGTGTGGAACCATCCCGAACAAGCCTCCCTCTTCCCATTAGATGTGAAAGGTGCCAGGTGTATAGCCAACATATAACGGCTAAGTGTCCAAATGTCGTCAAATGCGGCTACTGTGCTGGCAACCATGATACTAAAGAGTGTCCGAATACGGGAAAACCACCTCTATGCTCGACCTGTTCCAGTGACAAGCACCCAACGTATAGTTATAAATGTAAAGGCAAACCGAACCCAACTCCTGACCACCCGGAGATGACGGTACCACTACGTACCATAGATTCTAACGTATCTTTGTCATAGTCTATCACCTCTCTTCTTATTGTGGAAAACTTCCTCTGCTACATAACACTCATATTACAAAATATTTTCCCATTCCAACGTCAACTTATACTAGACCATGTTATTGCAGCAGCCTCCGCTATATTTCAAGTTAACTTATATGCTACATATTCTGGACCATACGTTCATTTCCATATTGCTCCACGAGACACAGCAGTTTAACTCCGTAATTTTGTGTATGAATATGGGTCTTACACTTCTTTTTCTGAACATTCGTTCTTTAGCGCAACACCGAATACTATTTGAGCAGTTACTGTTGGAGGAAAATATCGATTTATTTGTACTAAATGAGACTGCACTCAAACCTGGTACTTATGTCCGATTTCCTCGATATCAATTTCTTCGCTGCGATTACGCAGACAATAACGTACGAGCCCAAGGTGGCACTGCAATTGGAGTTCGTAATAAACTCACTTATAGATGCAACTCTGTTCCGCAGCATATGCAGCTACCGGAACACCTAGTGACAACAGTTTACGTTCCTCAGCTTATATTAACAGTAGCTACAATATACGTTCGACCAGGTCATATCATTCCTCTTGCCTTCTTCACCTATTTGTTTCACCACTTTAAACATCTTGTCATATTAGCCGACGTTAATATTAACAGTCGCTCTGCCCGTGATAAAGCTGAGTTTTTCGATCATATAACTCTTAATTTAAATGGGCATGTCCATCAATTGCCCAAACATACGCGACCAAGTAGTCAGACTACCCCCGATATTGTTATTAGCACTGCCTCTATGGTCGATAAATGTAATATACATGTACTAGATTGTATCGGCAGCGACCATCTTCCGGTGAAGGTCGTTATCAACCATCAGAGACGACAACTATCTGAATCAACTATGAGAACTATCATGTTCTACGACAAGGCGAACTGGGATCAGTTTCGTACTGATATAGATATTGCTCTTGCCTCTTTTGTACCACCGGCATCAGAGACCGACCTTAATAATACCGTCCATAGCATTAGCATAGCTATCACCAGTAGCGCCAACAAAAACATACCTACATATCGATGCAAAACATACCAACCTATGCTACCTCCGCAGTACTTGGCTCTCGTCAAAAAGTCTCGCACTTGCTTTCGAAAATACGAACAAACACGGAATCCAGAGTATTTGACTCAAGCAAGATGATAGCAAAGGACAGTTCATAACTATATTGTTGCTCATAAACGACTTACCTGGAGCAAAGCATGCAATCAATTGAATACAGAGTTACATCCCACGAAATATTGGAAAAAAATTCATCTTCTAACTGGACAGACAGTTAGTTCATCTTATCCTCTCAAACAGGATAATCAATCTCTAGATACAGATCAAGATAAAGCAGACGCTTTAGCCACACATCTTCAGTCAGTATTTACACCTCCGCCTTGCACACATCAATTCAGCCCTAGAGTTTCTGAAGAGGCAATTGCACAATTACTTCAACCTTCCATCCAACACACTTTAGAAGCGGATAATCCTTTGACTCGTGAAATCACCTCCGCGGAGATACAGTCCATCATCAAGCGGAAACGTAGTACTGCCACAGGCTTTGACCAAATAACTTACAGATTACTTAAGGAAACTTCGGTCACTTTTTTTAATTTCTAGCATCGATATATACATTTATGCTTAGAACTGGTTTCTATCCTCTTGAGTGGAAGGTATCTAAAGTCTGTATGTTTCTGAAACCCAACAAACCATCGCATTCCGTACAGTCCTATCGTCCAATCCAGTTAACTTCCACCTTAGGTAAAGTCTTTGAAAAAATACTCGTATCTCGTTTACACCCATACATTATGGATCTACAACTTCTACCTCTCCATCAAACTGGATTTCGACCTCATTATAGCATAAATGATCAACTACTTCGTCTAACTACCATTATTACCAACCATTATAATAAGTCTCTTCCGTCATGTCTCGTTTTAATGGATCTGGAAAAGCTTTTGATCGGATTTAGTATTATGGATTATTTTATAAACTTCTTAAACTGGGTCTTCCTGTTACATACCTCCGAGTCATATTTTCTTTTCTACTCAACCGAATAGCCTATGTCAGCATAAACAACTCATTATCACATCCAGTCTTTCCATACACAGGAGTACTGCAAGGCTCTAGTCTGTCTCCTCTTTTGTACATACTTTATGCTTCCGATTTACCATCTCCATCACCGAACACTTATCTCTTTCAATATGCTGATGATACAGGTTTTCTTACACTGGGAAACACGATACAGCAGATTAATACAAACTTACAGACAACAATTACTAGCTTTCTGAATTGGTGTAGTAAATGGAGACTTTCAGTTAATGAAGACAAAACACAATCACTTGCTATTTTACCTCCTAAATACCGCAGCAAAGTTAGACGAAATCCAAATTTACTACAGATACGTGTGGGAGATCACTTTCTTCAGCCAGCAAAAACTGTCACATACTTAGGAATCATTTTTGACAATAAGTTGCGATGGACACCCCACCTTCAGAAACTTGCTATCAAAGCAAAGAACCGCTTACAACTTCTTCGTCGTCTGGTTGGCCAGACTTGGGGTCTAAATTCCAAATTATTGCTTAACACATACAAAGCATTTATGCGGAGTATACTTACATTTGGACACATAGCCTGGTGTTCAGCGCCTCAGAAATTTTACAATAGGCTTGAAATTCTAGAGAGACATGCCATTCGTCTTGCATTTAGGATCAAACTTCTGTATCATAATACTGACTTGTATGAGAAAATTACCTTTCCTCCGCTTGTTCAACACATAGCACAATTGCGTCATAAGTTCATAACTACCAGTCTCCATGATCGTAAATATATCTTTCTTAACACCATATTTACTGATTTACAACAAGAATCTCAATCTAAGTACTGCTATACAAAACTCAGCGTTTTGCTTTCCATATACATCCGCACCCTTCCAGCAGATCACCATCATGCCATCTTTTTCCGTCACCAACTCATCCGTCAACATCTCCCGCATCTTTTTCCATCATAGCACTTGTCTCTACAACACTAATCTGGGCTTACCCCATGTTTCTCATCAGTCCTGAGATGCCCCAGGACAGAAGATTAATCTGCATTTGTTTGTACTAACATCTCTATGTTGTGTTGTGGCGTTACGAGCACCTCACTCATCATCATTTATCCATTTATGCATTTTCTACGTTATTCATTAGTTTAATTTTTCGCACTTTTTTGTTATCTTTTTCTATGTGCAGCTTTCATTACTAGTTTGTTATTATTGATATATTATTAATGTTATTGTTGTTTAATATCTTTATTTTTTGATTTTTTGTTAGTGTATAATAACAATGATTGTTTCACAGCTCCTTAACCAACTATGAGTTTAATAAAGAATAATTGATGCTCCCACACCCCTCGCCAAGAGAGAGGGCGAAACCCTCTAGTGGCCATTTCTTTACACCCATTGATTCCAAGTTTCTTCACCAATCAACAAATGTTTTACTTAAATTGATGTCCATCACCTTCCAACTCAATAAACAAAGTACTGTTACTACCCACCACTCTAAAAAAAAATGTACTCAGATGAGTACTTCGGAACTTATGTATACATATTATTCCCCTGTACTCATTTGAGTACTTTTTATGATATTTTTTATCTTTCAAAAGCTATTTTAAGTTTGTTTTCTTTTAATTGCATTTAGAAATAAATATGCTCCATTTTGTAGATAATTTATCTCATGATTCCGAATCACCAGACAAAATTTGGAAAGTGAAGCCAATAGTTGATGAGATATAACACGGTTGTAACCTGCTGCTACAAACAAAAGTCCGTTGCTATTGACGAACAAATTATACTTTTTTCAGGACAGAAAATAACTCAAGGTTTGAAGCAGTATGTTCCTTCTAAGCGCAATCCTTGGAGATTAAAAAAATTGCTCTAGCAGCGTCTGATGATTTGGTTTTAAATTTTTTGAAATATCAAGGTAAAAATACATTTCCTGAAGAGTTAGTGAAAGTGTATGGAGTATGAGGAGCTGTTGTAAAAAATTAGTTGAACCAATGGATTCTGTAAAATTTGTTTATACTGACAAGTTCTTTACTAGTGTGTCCACTGCTGAAAAAGTGTTGGAGGCAAATGCATATTGTACTGGTACAGTAATGCGAAATAGAACAGGAAGAGCATTTAAAAATCTGAAGCGTGATAAGGAAATGGTAAGAGGCGAAGTGATGTCGTATGTAGAAGTGATGGTAAAATAGTTATAGTTAAATGGAAGAACAATAAGAGCCTTCTCTTGTTATCTACGGCTTTTAGTAGTTTACCACAAGATCAAGTCCTAAGATACAGCAAAGAAGATAAGTATCATGTTTGTGTTCCTAGGCCTTCTGTAGTAAAACATTATAATGAGAAAATTGGGGTGTAGATTTGCAAGATAGATTGATTTCGTACTACAGAATCTCCATTAAGACTAAGAAATGGATTGTAAGAGTATACACTCATTTCTTGGATTTTGCTGTTGTATTTTGAATAAAATAGATTGTAAGCTTGCAGGTACACCAAAAAAGACTATTTTGATGTGTTAAGAATTTAGATCAGACATTGTTAATTCTCTATTAGCGTCTGACCCAGAAAACGTGACAGTCCTAAAGTTGACAGGCCAAGTAACAATAACAGTAAGGTGATTTCTGTGAAAAAAAGAGAACAAAATGTTATGCCTATGCCTCAATATCATGTAAAGTATGATTCAGTAAATCACTGGCCAGATCATGTCCCTGGTAAATCACAATATCGATGTGGGTTTGAAAAATGCAGAGAAAAACAAGGATTAAATGCATAAACTGCGAAGCTTTCCTTTGCTTGCAAAATAGAAGTTGTTTTCTTGCGTTCCACACCAAGTAAATCCATTCATCGGGTTTGCAAGGTTATATGTTATGAATACAACAGTGCATGCTAGATAGTATTACACATGGCAAATGTAAATTTATTCTCGATATGTAAAATGCATGATTGTTCTAATGAAACATTGAATGTACATGATTATGTTACCAGCTTATCTTATAAGGTGCTGAAGGTAAAAATATACAACTAGTACATTTTCTGTATTTCTCATTTTGTTAAGATACATCACAAAATTATAGCATAATTTGTTGTAAACACTGCAACAACATTTTTGCCATTAACTTTTGATTTTTCACTAAACAATTGCAAAAAGTCGTTTATGGTATGCAGTGAAATCAACTAAATTCTCATAAGTAATTATACTCACACTGAATGTATCACGAATGATGTTAAAATAAATAATTTTGCTTAAACACAAAACAACTAAATCTTTTATTGATATCTGGCTTCTAATACTTGCTTCGTTTCTAGCAAAAACATCCTTTATTTATTTTTATATTTACAATAAATATATGTAGTACGCCCCTAAAGTACTCAAATGAGCACATGTCCTCCCTCTGCCCCTATGGCACATTTTAATATGAAATTGCGTTTAATACACTGAAATACATATAACTAGAAAATATTCAGAAATAAATTTTTGGTGCAGTAAAATAAATTCGGGACCGTAGAGGTTAAAGCGCAACAAACAGATAAACTCCAATATGGAGGCGCTAATCCTGTTTGAAAATTGCATACAATGGAGTATTTGAAACTTGTAATTAAACTGCAAGTTAAAATAGCAAGATGTCACTGTAATTATATGTTGCAGTCCTGGATTTTGTTTAAAAATAAAGCAGGTCCTTGACCTTGGAGTCATCTTAAAAACATGTGGTTTTATTTTTGTGTTACGACTAATAGTGTGCGGTGTCTTGTTCATTCATGACATATTTACTGCAGGTTGTTGTAATGCAATCTTTAACAAAAGACGGTAGACTACGTAAAACCAGATTTTTTTTGTTCTATCTGTGATTGCTTTCTGGATATGCCAACCAGAAAAGACTTGGAACCTGCGTTGCCAGACTCAAAGCTCGGAATTATTCCAAAACCTGATCGAAATTATGCTAGATTCGGTCAAATTATGCTAGATTCTCATAATTACTAATTAAGGAGTTTCAAAAAAAGGAAAAAAAACGAAGTTGAGATACGATAACGTAACTTAAAATACGCAGAGCGCAAGAATGCTTGCATAGAACTCAATACTTCACGCACCAAAGCTTTAACTCAATAACAATGGCGTATGAATATATCGTATAAATGAATGCAAAGTATTTGTTTACATATTTTGAAAGAAACTTACCTCGCAGCATAAACAGAGTTGGGAATTGTCTGCTGGGGGGCAGATTTTTGGTCGGTCTCGGACCTTTCATTTCAGGAATAAAGATGGTCTTGAAGTCAGAAATAAAGATGGTGAAGTTGTCAAAAAGTTGGGGGGAGAATGGCCCCCATAGCTCCGCCCATGCCTCGAAGTTAAAGAATTAGAAAACCCTGGGTGGAGCCACACACACACACACACAAAAAGAAAACAAAGCCGTTTCTAACTTACTTCGGAAAATAATACTGCCTGGTTTACCGACTGTATGAATCAATGGAAGAGGATACATTTCTGCCGTTCATTTTCTTCCCACGACCAACTTCTTTCTCATCTGTAGCGAACATGCGAATAAAATGGAGTGAATTATACGTTTATTTTAACAATCATCTTTGAGAATCAAGAAATTCACATTTCTTGTGTGAAGCTGTAGACATCAAGTACGATTTCAGTACAAACTGTTATTCTAGAAATAGAAACGAAGATGTCACAGTAACACACTTTCCCCAGATTAAAATTAAAAACCTATATGAGTAAACCAGGATGCTTATTCATATATAAGCCCAGAATTAGAAAGTTTACTCGTCCAGTCTTATCCATTTCACACGAGTGAATAGTGTGTCAACGCCGCCGCTCTGCGCGAGGACCCATAGGACCCGGCGCCAGTCTTCAGGGATGTAACTTCAAGAATCAGAGGTCCAGGTAGCTGATCCGGCCAGTCCGAGTGTCCAGAACCGTCTATACCCAGGACGACCTACAGGAAGGACTCCAAGGTTTCAGTTCAGATCCGCTGAAGGTAGACGCCAAAGGACAGCCGCCAGCCGAGTTCGAACCCAGGACTACAAGGTTCCAAGCCGAGCAGCGAGGTCAGCGAGTCTGCGAGGCAACGCCATTGAGGAAAGAAGAAGAGGATCCAATTTCCCCGGCGGGTTTGAACCAAGGACCTCGTCAACCGAAGACAAGTGTTAGTGCGTCGCTAAAACGTTCCAAAAGCAATAACAGATTCGCAATCAGTAGCCAGTTCCTTGGACAGCATCAGGCAGTGATATACGTGAGTAGACAAAACCATATTTGAATTGTTTTCTCAAAGAGGTTCATTTGAGGAAAAAGGAAGTCATCACTCTATGACTACGCATAGCCTTGCATTGGCATGTTTTAACTTTCCCGTCTCGATCTAGCCTTCAGCTAACGAGACACCCGGTCATAAACCGAGACCCTTCTGGTCAATGTGTAGACCGGTGTAATCAGAAATTTAAATTCTTCCCCTTTGTTTAAAGAACTCCGGATCTTTCAGTTTAATCATCCATCTTACCATCATCATCATCTATTTTATAATAAAATATAAAAACCAAACCTTTAATCTTTTATTTAAGTGACAGGCATCCCACTGATGCATAATTAACTTATCATAACGGCTGTCAGAGCATCTAATTACCGTTATACATCTCAAGGTTTTACGGCTTTTTGATAAATTTGCTGAAGTTATGCTAGATTTGGGCAGGATGCTAGATGCTAAAGACATGCAAATTATGTTAGATCTAGCATCCTTATGCTAGATCTGACAACGCTGCTTGGAACACTTAAGTATGCGCATTGGAATGAAAATATCTCTTTAAAATGTTTTCTCTAGTGTAATTTATTTATCAATTTTAGCACCATGTAAGTTCATCAAATTGAAATCAACATAAAACACAATCGACAACATGTGAAAAATTCTTGGTATTATTATTAGTAGTAGTATTATAACCATTCCGCGACAAATATAGTTTAATTTCTATTATACATCGTCATTGAAAAATTGCAAGAATTCAAATATTAATTTAAGCGTTACAGTTAGATAGCGAATAGATTTCTAAATTAGACAATATAAAGTTTGAGATCACGGTGTTCTTCCTTGACGGAACAGTAGTAACGTGAAGATCACCATCTAGTATCTTTGGTTTGTATTTTTTTAAATATTGCATTTTTAATTGATTTGCACAATAAAAAGACAAATCATAACCAAGAAATATCACCCTAATGAGGAGATTTCTCGTTAAAAATCATTAAGATTTTATACAAACTCATAGCTCTGTGAAATACACTCTGAATTTCAGGTGAATGAACATGCTTTTAGATTGTGTAATTTCAGTACCGTTTGAAATGGTAATAGGTTTGTAAATGTTGGAAGAAGCTGTCTTGAATAAAAATAACTGATTTTCTAGGACTTGATTCTCTGATTAAATGTAACTACTCCTGCGAAGAAGTTATTAAAGATCATCCATATTCTAGAAATATCATTGTAAGTGCGTATTATGTGTTTGTGTAGCTACAAACTTCCTTTATTGTAATGTATAGTCACCAACGAAAATGGATGTACTTGTACAAAAACTTGAGCGAGTCTCACGTTGACCAACCTGCTTACAATGATATTGGCAATGATGTAATGTGGGGGTTTGAGTCGGCCTACATGTAGGACTTTGTGATATCCGAATTTGGATATCGAAAATTGTAACCAACAAAATATCGAAACTTGATCGATGTTATCGAAACATAGTGAAACTATCAAAATATTGCAATACCAAAAGTATTGATGAAAACCAGCTTAATTTTTGAGAAGTCTAAATACGAAATAATAATAGAGAAAGAAAAAGAAAGATAGACGACCTCCAGGCTTATCTTGGATTTTCCAACTGTGACGAAACAGAGAGCACTTGCTAACCTTGGGCATATTTTTCTTGTAGATGGACAGCAAGACATTACCAGGGTAATAAAAAAAATCTTGTGCATTGTAAGTCATAAACAAAACAAAATAACGCAAGTACATAAAATAAGAGATTAGCTTTTGACCGCAACAGCACATATCTCCTGCAGTAGGAGAGTGTTATGCCCATTCATATGCAGGGGGTAAAAGTGAGGGGGAACGCACGGGGATGCCGTCCCCCACCTTGAAAAGATATGTACAGCGTCCCCCCAGTTCCTAAAACAATACAATGGGCAAAGATAGGCAGGAGGACGGCGTGACTTCATGCTGTTAGCTACCGTCCCCCTACCTTTCCAGATCCACTTTTACCCCCGTTCATATGACCAAATTCAGGTTCAGTTCCAGGTTCAATCTTCATACTTGGTTCGGATAAGATAAACGCAGTTGATTCGGATGCGCGCGTTGGGACTTCTTTATCGATTCACTGAACTACGCACTGTTTCGTCATTAGCAACTTTTTATAAAACCTTAATAGCTCTCAAGATAATATTGTTCTCCCATATGGGCCATGGCAGCACCTACACATCTCTCCAGACTTGATTCTATTCTCAATTTCTTTATTGCTATAGTCCGTTTCCGTGTTCCTGCACTTCGAATATCATCTAATAGGGAACTCTTGCGACATCTTAATATCCAGACTCCGGAAGTATGCAGAATTATCTCTGACTTGAAATGCCTTCATAAAATAGTTAATGGAAACTTAAGCTCAGAAATATTACTTCAGGAACTATCCTTACGTGTTCATTCCAGCATAACCCAGAATACCCACCTATTCCATCTTGCCCGTCCTAGGTTGGCAATTATACAGAGGTCTCTTCTTTACAGAATGCCAAAGTGTTATAATCAAGTAACAATTAATGTGGACATTTTTTTCTTCGAGCTACCCGGTATTTGAAAGAGCAATTAAACGAGTTTTGATTTAATAATATTACTTTTACTCTTTTTTGACACTGTTTTAAGTTTTTGTTGTTATTGTTGTCTTCTTTTTAATTTCTTTTGTTATTTCCCTGTGTCTCTGGGAAGTTATGCTGTATCTGGGAATTTGTTCAATAAATAAATAAATAATATAATATGAAGACTTTTAAAATACTTTTGTTTCCCAGGAACTTTCAATATGGATATATATTTCATTGCAATAATTCTTATAAGAACATGCATTTTCATTATAATATACATTTGTTATGGTGTGTAGTAATAGAAATTATAAATAAAATTAACCTAGAAATCAATGTATTTATAGTACCATTACCACAGATTCTAAAGGCATTATGAGAAAGTTTCAACACTTACCTTGAGCTCCCAAAACTATAATTTTAATAAAACTATCTCTTGACTTTAAAATACAGTAACTTGAACATTTAGTTTCTACTTTCTGTTTATTTTCTTTTACATCGTAATCAGTGTGGAAATTAGAATTTCGCATTTTTTTTTTAATTTTAGGAATCCCTGGAGGCAAAATGTGATTACTATTCCCTATATATATATATATATATACAGGGTGGGCCATTTTAATTAATCCACGGAAATATCTGAAAAATGATAAAACATAGAAGAAATGTTTTAAGTACACGTTATATATTGCTAAGGGGGAAACCCAATTCCGCCAAAAGTACCCCTCCCCGCCCCCCCTAAATGGGGGTAACGGGGGGTAACTTTGAAATGTCAAATGGGAACATGGGTCGAGTAATACCTCGTTCGAAAGACCTTGGAAAACTAAGTAACGCTGTACCAAAAGATGTTCCATATTGTGCACCGGTTTCAAAATGGCCGCCATAATATGGTTCGGGAACTCCAGTACCCGTAGTGTGAAAACCATGGAAGTAAGTGAATGGAACAAAATTGAAATACGTAAATATCATAGGGCATATCGAACGGTGTGGTCCCTGTGATCCCAGTGGCCTCCCTAAAGGGGTCTTGGGGGCTAACTTCAAAATTTCAAATAGTAACATGAGTCGAGTGGTACCTCGTTCGATAAATCTTGCAAAATCTAACATATTGCAGGAGAAAACGATTGATGTGAAATGGCAGTGTTCTCAAAAGGCCGCCGAAACATAGTATCCGTGTCAGAGAAAAGGTTTAGTACCCGTAGTATGAAAGCGATTGGAGATAAATCAACAAAAGAAAAACTGGAGTAGCTAACTGACGTAAGGCACATCGAGAGGTGTTGTCGGGGTGACTCCAAGGGCCAACTGAAAGGTATCCGGGGCCAACTTGAAAATGTCAAATAGCAGCTTGAAGCGAGTAACATCACGTTACATAGACAAATTAATATCAAACAGCTTCTGTAAGAAAATTTTCGACATGAGACACCGTTTTCAAAATGATCGCAAAGACATGGTGACTGTGTCTAAGAAAACGTCTAGTGCCTATAGTATGAATACGGTTAGACATAAATGAAAATAACGAAAATTAAGTAGGAAAACCACGGAGGCGTTCCAAGGCTCGAGAATAATACAACAGAGATAAAAATATTAGAGTAAAATTGCCATAATGTATAGAGAGAAATCCAAGTCCTGCAAAATAATCTCACCCTGCGTTCTGTATGTGAGTCGGGTGGAAAGTAAAGTAAAAGTTCAAACGAGAAATCTACTTTAATTCGTAAATACCTTACAAATAGGTATGGTGTGGTTGAAACATTTGTTTGTAAGGATGACGCTGAAGTGACTAAAAAAAGAGAAACTTTTATGCAATGCGTGCTGGTGTGGTTATTCAGAAAGCATTTCGGGGATATACGTACACACCGTTTCGTCCCTCAAGCTCACAATATGACATGAATGCTAATAGTTAATCAAAATGTAACTGTGGCCATCCGCGTTAACTTAGTGCACCAATTCTCTATGCATGAAGTCTGCCTCCCAAACAGCATTGGGTAGGTCAAGCGTACGCCCGAACCGTTGTCCGGTCGGACATTGAAATTTTGAAGTTAGCCCACAAGACCCCTTCAGGGAGGCCACTGGGATCACAGGGATTACATCATTCGATATGCCCTATGATATTTACGTATTTCAATTTTGTTCCATTCCTTTACCTTCCATGGTTTTCACACTACGGGTACTGGAATTTCCGAACCATATTATGGCAGCCATTTTAAAACCGGTGCACAATATGGAACATCTTTTGGTACAGCGTTACTTAGTTTTCCAAGACCTTTCGAACGAGGTATTACTCGACCCATGTTCCCGTTTGACATTTCACAGTTACCCCCCGTTACCCCCATTTAGGGGGGGCGGGGAAGAGTACTTTTGGCGGAATTGGGTTTCCCCCTTAGCAATATATAACGTGTACTTGAAACATTTCTTCTATGTTTTATCATTTTTCAGATATTTCCGTGGATTAATTAAAATGGCCCACCCTGTATATATATATATATATATATATATATATATATATATATGTATATATATATATATATATGTATATATATATATATACTTCATCTATATACTTCATCTTAATTGGAATTGTATTGTATTAATGAAATCTGTTACCAGGTATTATTCTCGAGCAATTTTCCTATTTAATTAAAAAACTTTTTTGTTTTGTAGAATTACTGTTTTTTGTACTACAGTACATTGGGACTTCCGATGTTATTAATTTTTCTGTTTTAACTATAATCTCAGTGTTTATTTTCCCTCTCCCTTTCTCTCTTTTCTTTTTTTTTAAAAAATCTATCCCAGTTCTCGTTAATTTTATCAATTACCGTCATGAACGTCAGTAACAAAAACCACTAATCCCATCTGAAAGTGAAGGAGAAATTTTCTCAGAATATTCTATTGGGTATTTATTTTGTAGCTTTTTTATTCTAAACTTACAGTTAATAGTCTAATAGGGGACTGATCTCGCTTATGATTAAATGGTTACTGTATGTTTCTTCGCTGCGGGACACTTGGATTTAATTCTTTATGCAAATATCATATGGCTCGAATTTCATATTATACTCGATTCTGAAAGGAGTGTTAATTTTAAATAGGCCAAATCGGAAGATGGATTATAACCAGTGGCATAAGCAAATGGATATTTCTATGTTTTAATCTCTCAACCTCCCTTTCACAAGATATGTAAAATTAAGCACTTACAGGTACACATGGAGAGAGTATGATAGCTTGGTAGTATAGCTCTCACCTCTGATGGTTAGAGTTCGATTCCAGTCATATGAGTTTGTGCTGGATAACATTGTGTACGTCAATATTTTTCGGAGAAGTCCCGTTTCCTTCTACATTCTCATTCCACTAGCACATCATAATAATTCACTTTCATTCATTGTCCGTCTGCTTTAATCTAAAGAGCATAACGAGAGACGTTAAACTAAAATTTTTATTTTTTTCTTATAATAACATTAACCAATATGATGACATCATTAATCGCAAATTTGGGACTTACATAAAATTTTCTACGTAATTAAGCTCTGCATCCGTATCTTGCCTACGACATGATGTAACTGCTCAACTCGGACAAAGTATGTTAATAAATCAAGGACCTAATTGGATTGTTTTCTTTAAGTTTGGAATACAGGCGTAAATTTCGATGTATAGATGCACTTTTGAACTGTAATAAGTTAAATCTTGAACGAGATGCATTTTCACCCTCTCCTTAGTTGGAAATGTGCAAGATCTACCCTTACGGTAAAATAGTCTCAGATTCTTGAAATAATATCTTCCACAAATAAAAAACATGCTGAATTGAAGACTTGAAAATATACAGGAAAATATTCTTTTATTTCGAAACTACTTCTAAATTATAACAGTTCAGACGTAGTAAAATTGTTTAATAAATTGTGAAAATTTGGTAACTTAGTTTGTGTTGTATCTGTAAAAAAAAAAAAATTGATCCATTTTCTTCTTTCTAAAATAGTGCGAAGCTGCTAAAAATTCAAGATCGTTAACGAAACAAAGAAAATTCATTTGTATTCACTATTTTCTTCTATTTTGCAAAGAAATGATTTTTTCATTCCATTCCCTTTTAAAACTTCTATAAATTTTATTTAACCAATTAATAAAATTTTAAGAATAATTTATTTTTTTATCTTATGTATCAATCAAGAATTCAAAGAAGGACGAGTTTCATGCATTAAACAAGGTGGACTTGGTGTTCCGGCCTCTGTTGTGACAGAAAGAAGCATTAATACTGCTGCTGTGATTGTCCGTGAGAATCAAAGGATAGCATAACAGAGGCCGTATATACACAGCAGAGGCCGAAACACCAGGTCCACCTGGCTTAACGCCTAAAACTCGTCCTTCTTTGAATTCTTTGAACCACTGAAACACTGTTGCTCGAGGTAATCTACTTTCACCGTAAGCTTGCTTGAGCTTTCCGTATGTTTCAGAAGCTGCATGGTTCAAGCGAAAACAAAAGTCTATTGCTCCATATACTGTTCTTCTCGTGTAATCTCCATTCTATGCATATACACAGCACGTTGTGAGGCGAGATGGAAGCAGTGTCTAAAACACAACGCATTACTCCCAACCTTCCGATACGACAATGCAGCTACCTAGTGAGAGTATACATGAAGCACAACTATTTCAACTATCAAACGTGCCCGCATTTGGCAACAAAGGAAACTGCGGTACAATAATCAGTCTCATTTTTTGTTGATCAGCCCTCGTATATATACATCTGTCGATTATTCTATTGAAAACTTTTGAGATAAAAGTTGAATGGTTGGTACAGGCATAATAATTGGATTACAGTTGGATAGGAATAATAGCTGGATTAATACACGAAAATAAGTTTCCACAATAGCTCACAAGTAAGCTTTCCCAGGTGATACACGCCGATTTTAATCAAACTTCACAGGTTTGTATAATAGCAAAAAATATGCGACACGTATGTTTTTATAGCGGCCCATATGCATATTTAGACGGTATAATAGGGCTGTCGAATTGGAACAACAAAGCATACTTTAGGTAATAGCGCGAAAACGAGAAGAGATAGCCAAACGTTGTAAAGGAGCAAATTGTCATGACACAATAAACATTTCAATAACACATAGCGCTTACACGGGGATAACACAAACATCCGCAAATGGACCAATCAGGGATGAAAAGCAGTCACAGAGCTTTATCTATTACGCGGAATCCAAATAACGTAGGTAAGAATAAAGAATGATAAAGAATAAGTGATACGTGTTTTTTTTTCGTTTTTGCAAGATGAGACAAAAAACGTAAATACTGTAGATGCATCGTTATCTCAATGTCGAAAGATGGGAAAACTGGGAATATGAAGATGTGAACGCCTTATGAGATGCAACCTGTCAATCAGTGTTGTAGAACTGGTTGCAGACACGCCAGAAGAGAGACATTGGCTCAAGGACATTGTCGTGTAAACAAGCAGAACCAGAAATGCGGCGAAAACTGTGTATTACCTGGGAGTGTATGTTTACGTCAAAAACGGAAGCCGTACAGTGTGGAAGTGGGGGCACAGTTGTGTTTTGAAACTAATAGACGACCGGTTGGTGGCGAATGTTTGTGCATCCTATACGTGGATATACGTGTGTTTGTGTGTATATGCCATGTAAAGATACCGGTAGAAGTCCTGAACACATGAACCCGTGTGTTGTGAAGTAGTCAGCATGAGGTATGTGTAAGTGGTATGCTATTGTTTGCAGTGTTGTGAAAATGACGTATGTAAATCCAGATAATGTGCTGGATATGTTAATGGACGCATACAAACAAACAAAACGTGTAAACACTGTAAAAACCGAATATGAAATAGAAATAAAGGATATACTTGTTGATGCCCTGGAAACTTTCAGGAAAGGTTCTAATACCGAAGCGGGCGTTACAGATGATCTGGTATTTAGTGATAATGACGTACATGACGTCGCTTCTTCACTCGCGAGTGAAGATGACACAGATAGCAACGAAGACGAAAGATTATCACAATACAACGTCGGTATTGTGGAGAAAGGGAGCACCAGCGAAGCTGTAGACACATAATATAAAGTGAAGGCAGTGCAGTTTTGGAAAAGTGGAAAGAAGAGGCGTCTGTCGTTTGAAACTGTGAAACATAGGTTCAAGTTCGTCAAAAGTAGGAATGACCTCTATAGGTGGGAAAGACAGTTGCATGATGGTGGATCAAATTATGAAAAAAGGACGCATATTGATGGAATCGTATATGAGAAATTTCATACTGCTAAATGCAAAAATCTTATAATTCATGACACAAACTTACGACGTTGGGCTATAGAAGCTAGTCAAACTGTGGGATTTGACGGGTTTTAAGCGTCAAAGAAATGGAGTTTAAAGCGTCAAAGAAATGGCTATGGCAGTTTAAAAGGCATCATCAAATCGTGTCACGGAAAATTACAAAATATGTCACGTACAATAGCGCAAAACAATCCAAAGATATACATGATAATGCTAATAGGTTCTTGCAAAGTGTTCGCTCATGTATAAATTCTCATGGCGCGGAGAATGTGAATAAGACAGATCAGAGTAGATTCAATTTGGAATTTCATTCGGGTAGATGTCTGGCAATGCGTGGAGAGAAACAGGTCTACGCAAATGTGCAGTCTCTGTCTGCGAGACACACAGTTACACGATACAGCCAATCGTATCTACCAATGCAAAGCTACTGTCGCCTATGCTCATCGTCTTAAAAGAACCTCAGGGAAAGTTCGGGTCACGGGTACAACAGACAATGCTTCGACCAGAAAACTTGCTGATTTGTGCATCGACATCCGGCAAAGTAACCAAAGAAATAATCAAATTATGGTTTCAGTCTGCGTACCTTCCACAAGTTGGTGACCGGACCGTGCTATTAGTAGATTCCTGGACTGGATATGATAAAGATGATTTGGCAGCTATCACAGATCCAACCAAACAATGTACAATCATGACCATACCTAAGCATACAACGGGCATAATCCAACCTCTGGATGTTTATGGTTTTAGAATATGGAAGAGTTATGTGCGTAAAATATCCGATGTAGTTACTCTTCAAGAACTAAATATCAATCTCCATACAAGAGACAATATCATCAAACTTCAATCATTAGTACATAATCAGTTATCTTCTCAAAGATATACACCTCTGTTCGCCTATGCATGGTTCCGCTGCGGCTATGTTTCGGAAAGACCGATACATTTCACCAACCCAGTAGTTTTCGGTTTTCAGCAATTGCATTCATTGTTGTGCGACACCTGTAGATAACCATCCCTTGTCAGGTGTTCTTGGTGTCTAAAATATTTGTGTTTGGAGGATTTTTTGTGAAGTTTCACTTCTGCAATACATACAATGAATAGGTTGGACAACAAATAAGATGTCATTTATAACAGACAAAGTGAATTCCGTTTCCCTTGTATATAGAGAGCATTTTGTTTCGTATTGTCCTTGTTATTGTTTCAACATAGCTATTTATTTTTTTTTAATATCCGCTGTGCAAGATGTGCATAATGATACTACGTAACAGACGTGTTGCACCCAACATATTGCCAACACACCTATTGAATTATGAATTGCATCACTGGTTATGTTCTTCGGCTTTAGTTATGCCCAGTTGTTTGTCAATGACACCAGAACTGTTTTCTAGAAGTTTGTGTTCGGAATGCTACGTTTAATTCTATCTATTAATACAACAGAGGAATGGTTTCCAATATTGACATGTGGCAAATTCAAACGCATTTGCATGGCCAAGAACGGTATTTATGTACTGTTTTCGTAAATGTATATCGAACTGTTTTGTTAGTTAGTTGTAGGACTTTTCTTTTTTATTCAATGGAACTGTTTTGATAGTTGTAGGACTTTTCATTTTCATTTGACGTGCCATACTTTATACTGTTTACATTTGTATATTTCGAAACAGATACAATGTAGCCACGAATCATTTAATATCGTTTTTATACTGCTTATGTCAAGAAAGTTCTATTAGGCTCATGTCCGATTTCAATAAGAATCATTTGTATGGCGAATATTTACTACAATTGCTTATATTCGTTCCATACAATATTCGACATTACTCTACATTCTGTTAAATAGCAGCATGATATGGTTCAACATACAGCATCTTACCGAAAATAGTGCTTGTGTAACGTATCCATGTGTTTTGGTTTAAATGCATGCTCATATGCATGTGACTTGTCTATTTTTGTCAACCTGTTCAATTGTGTTCAACATGTTGTTTAGTATCCCGCAAAGGTCCTATTTATCCCTACAACGGGGCTTGTTGCAAAAAATAGCAATGTTTGTATTACTATCCTATATGGCCGTGATTTCGTTTACTGCTGGATGGCTTTTAAATTACTGATCATGAGCATTGAACTGTTCGCAATCACTAAGTACTAATAAATATAACATATAAACCATTGAACAACAAGACCAGGTTTGATATTTATCTCTCGAGCAGAATTCTACCTGTCAGCTGCAATCCTACAAAACTGATTGGCAGGTTGCCTCTCATACAGTCGTTCACATCTTTATATTCCCAGTTCTACAATCTTTCGACATTGAGGTAACAATGCATCTATTTACGTTTATTGTCTCATCTTGCAAAAACGAAAAAACGCGTATCACTTATTCTTTATCATTCTTTATTCTTACCTACGTTATTTGGGTTTCGCGTAATAGATAAAGCTCTGTGACTGCTTTCATCCCTGATTGGTCCATTTGCGGATGTTTGTGTTATCCCCGTGTAAGCGCTATGTGTTATTGAAATGTTTATCGTGTCATGACAATTTGCTCCTTTACAACGTTTGGCTATCTCTTCTCGTTTTCGCGCTATTACCTAAAGTATGCATTGTTGTCCCAATTTGACAGCCCTATTATACCGTCTAAATATGCATATGGGCCGCTATAAAAAATACGTGTCGTTTATTTTTTGTTGTTCTATAAACCTGTGAAGTTTGATTAAAATCGGCGTGTATCACCTGGGAAACCTTACTTGTCAGTAAGGCGTACACCAAGTACTTTGAATTTCTATGCGACACTTCTAAGAATGGTATATTCTTTTGTTCATATTAAATATGACATTTAAATCGATACTTATTGGAGATAGACTTATTTAAGAAAGTTTTTAAATGCATATTCAGAGTCACATTCAATTATGTCTATTTATGTGAAAGCAAAGAGATTGAATACTTAAATTTATCTATTTCTATACATCAATAGTAGTATATGATGCTCAATATTTCTTTATATTATTAATATGAAAACTATGATGCTAAATTCCGTAAGTCAAGTTTGATAAATTTTCGAGATTGCCCTCTCGAACTCAAAATTGCTCAGGGTCAAAATAATATTTTTAGGCAGCAATAATATGGATAAATGAATTATGGGAGCAAGTTTTAAATGTCAGTTCAGACGCGAAATTCAACATGACGTTTGCTTTAGTGACCTAAGAAAATGGATATACAAACGTATTGTATTGGATTTAACGAGTTTTAGCAGAACAGTAACTTAAAACGAGTTAAAAATTCCCTTGTTTGTTAACGCTATGTGTGTGTTTTTAAGATCAAATAAATTTTGTTTATAAACGCACTTCAATTTTAAACATTATGATTTTTATTAGCCAAAACGTACAATGTATTTAAATCTAAACATTTTCCTCAATATAATCATTGTCAGAATGTTCATCTAAAGAGGCAAGCAGTCTTGAAAGAGATTCATAAAAATGACTGACTTATAATACTCACTTATTTGTCGGAGGTTCAGAGGTCCAAAATATTTGTTAAAAAGATAATCAACTACGGACTTAACGGAGTTTACCGTAGCAGTAAACATATGTTTCTCATATATTGGTAGAAAATGTACCTTGAAACATTAAGCGTTCAACTAGGTATATGTGATAGAAATGTCATAACACAGTAGGAAGACAGAAGCATCTCAATTGAAGTCTTGGATGGAGATGGTGAACACTGGCTCCTAATTCTTCAAAAATAGTGTATTCTACGTACTTTGTAAATGCTCTACAAAGGTGGCAAATGTTCTATATCGGAATAAAAACAATTTGTTTTCCTATATATTATGTAGAGGTTCTAGGGACATATTTTGCTGGAAAGTAACATATATGTTATTTACTGTTACAATTTTCAATAAATCCTTAGCGAAAGAATTCATAAGTACGTAATTAATTGGAATAAAGCCTAGTTGCAGTTTTCCCTCAGACAATTGATATTCTACTACGATAATTGTTTCAAATAGTAACAGTTTAATAGATAAGTTATGCACCGGTACATACATATGCAGAGTGTTGCTAATAAGATATCTACGTACATATACTGTATGTGAACTGGAACTTGTGTCTGATACGTTTTAAACAATTAACAAATACGTCAACTATGTGGAACTTCCTTATTAGCCATTTTTCGCTGACGTTGCATATATGCAACACTTAATATGGTTTGTCTTTTTTTTAGTCAATTTTAATATATCTTTTAAAAATGTATTGTTGCTTCAAGTTCATTCTTGTATATTGATTTTTTTTATTTCTCTAATATATGACTATGTAAAATTCAGAAATTTTCCAAAGTGGATAAAATTTTGACGAAAAATGGGATAAATACGTATTTCTGCATATAGCTATACGGGTTTATCTACTTAGAGTTCGTTTTCTAATTACGCGGACATGAAAATAGTTTGAAGTACTGGTACTAGACGTTGATAATGTTACATAAATATTGCTTATTGTGAATTTAACGTTTGTTTTCAACACCAAGATTGTGTGAGACGTGTTTAACATAGAATCTAAACATGAACACTAGGTCTTCCCACTAGTCAAGTAATTGCCCTCTGGTGCATGTGGTTGCGAATTCAATCCCTGGTGAGGGAGTATACCCTATTAAACGCATTACAGTGGTTGAGCTTCCACCTGGAACTGTAGTTTCACGCCTTATTTAGCTGGAAAGGAATGCTAAAAACTTTCACATACAAACATGAGCTCTGACGGAGGCTTGATCTCTGATCTTGAGGAAAGACGGAAAGATTGTTGACAATATTATATACTACGCTGATAATGATACAGTCGCTTAAAAGTGAGTCCTTGAACTTAAAATACTGTATCATTTTTTGCAGTCACTGTTTAATGCACGAACACTATATTTTTCAAACTATATTCGTTAATTGAAAAAAAAAAAAAAAAGACGAGACAAGTCTCATCACGTCTAAATTAAAATTAATGACAAACACCACTTAAGATGTTTCTGCACAACCATTTCCTTTCGCTAAGAGCGTACTTCACGCTGGGATTGATTGTATTTCACGACGGTCAATCACCATCCACAAAGTATATATATATTGGTGTGAAGGTAAAGGAAATAGAAGACTCTTTTGTTATCTCACACCAGAAGAACGCAAGAGGGAGAAAGCGAGGGGCGTATGATGGTAGAATAGAATGGCAAATGAACGACAAAGATGTCTAATCTCACGCTGAGCAAAGCGATAGCTCGTATCACGAAAGAACCAAGTGAAGGATCCAATCTGGTTAATGGAATAGAAGGAGTTCAAGGAAATGTAAAGGTTAGGCGGAAGGGGCAATAACCAAAAGAGTTACGAAAAAGGAAATGAGGCAAAGCAAGATCTTACCAAACAATGCACTACAAACATTAATATCGTGAACTAGCTATCAACAAGATGCAAACATCAGACTTTTTAAAAATAGGAGTATAAAATCGCTGACAATACATTGTGCAAGTAGTTCCATGAAGCACGCAAAATATTGAAAATTATTTTCCAGAGCGCACAATTTACAGTACCTGTAACAGTAAGTATATTTGTTTGTATGTTCGTTGTAATTTAGCATCCCTAATCAGCACTGAAACAGTTTAAGGTGGAATCTGAACCATCGTGATGCGTTCAAATTTTTAATGCTCTCCACCGGGCACCGAACCCGGAGATAATGCACCAAAGGCATACATGCTAACCAGTAGACCAGCGGAGAAGGAAATTGTATGAATGCGTTGGTGGAGATTATGTCGTAGATAAATATTAGGCTATATGAGGTTGGCAATAAAGATTTAGAGGAAATAATGTCAAAATTTGAAGAAATCAGGATCGATGTGTGATTATGGTATTAATGTTGTATCATTATTGTGGGTGACTGTAATAGTTTGATTTAGATAAAGAAATGGGTAATTCTAGAAGATTTTGAGAACATTGTACAGTAATAAATGTGTCCTTCACATGAAAATGTTTTTCTTATGTATTATTGCTCGAGAAAATCAAATCTCTGTAGCACATACCATTGGGAATTCGTCACGCAGCCAGACAGATGTGCAGCATATTAATTTTGACCCAGTCTACTCTGCTCTCTCATACACACATACAATGTGGCCCACCCCATTCATTGATCAAGTATAATATTCTAACTTATAGATTTATTTGCTTCGGCTGTTCCGAGTTTAAGATATAAGTAAAAAGATGACAACATATCGGCAATTTCTTCTGATAGAACAGCATGCTGCCTTGCACACGACGCCAAGTTTTACTACAGGTTGTCACCTTTTACATGCGTAAACTTCGACAAAGTGGCATGTCACCGTGCTCTTTCCTGCCATCTACATACGAAAATCAAAGATCTCTCACCTTGAACAGACGGAGAAGAGGTTTGTCGCCTTGTTCATTCACAGAACTAAAATTTTCATGAAATGTGGGTTATCACTTTTTACACCCGAGGTCTTGAATTGTTTAAAGATAAAAAATGATTTTAAAAATTAGAATAAAACTCTCTTATACTTATCTATTTGGAAGCCATCTTCTTCCTCCGAAACCTCTGCTTTTCTTTACTTTAGAATAAACTTCGGTTTCTATGACTACATATCTAAAATAACATTAACAATGAAACTTCAAATGGCGTTGTTTGTAACAATTGATGAGTACATGTTAACGTGATTGGGAAAACTAAAATCAGCATATCGTTAAGAAACATTATCAATAAAAATAATAATGGTACAATAAAATAATCATACAACACATATCTATTATCCATATAATAACAATTATACCATAGAGTTTGTATTTTCCAGTATTTTTGGTTCGAAGCTGTGATGGAGTAATAGGAAAGCGTCCACCAACATTGGTCGGATTGATTACGATCACAATGGGAACGGAGACTTGTTCTCATTATACTCTCATTCCAGTGAGGCTCTTGAGATTTGTCCAGCCTCTGTAAAATTAGGTACTTGGAATAACTTTTAGGATAAAGATGACCGGGGCGTGGCACTGGTTGCATCATCTCCTTTAGTGTAGACGTCCAGGAGGTTCCGGACGTTCCTTAGACTATCAATCGCCTGTTTCCAATGGGAAACATTCTTTACTGTTTTCTTATTATTATTTTTAAGGAGTTTGTATCAAAACTCTTTTATCTTTGTTACTTTGTCTGTGTGCCCTTTCTCCGTCCGGGAGACAGAAAACACTCAATAACGAAAGTTAGGAAGCGGATTCGTTGATAGAAGTTATATTCAAACCGGAAGTGGAATAAATAAATTATATCCTGTTTTCACATTATCACTATAAAGCAGAAACGGTTATACATAGTGAGTAGTAGTTTCCTGTAATCGATTAAGCGTCCCAATAATATATTCCATCTGCATCTGTAACTCTCTATTAAAACCACAAGTGATTGAAACCCACCACAACTTCCGGTTTGAATATTGATCTACATTGAACAAAAGAGATAAGAGATAAGGAGAAGCGATTTTTTTAAATCAATTTAGCGTTTTAAGGGTAGATATCACCTTCTATCTTAACCCTCTATTCAAACTTTAAGTAACAGAAACTGACCACTTCCGACTTCAACTTCGATCACCATAGAATGAAAACAGTAATATATAGCGCGAAGCGGGTTGTGCAATCAATCAAGCGTTTCGAGAATATAGTCAATCTCTACTATAATCTCTCTACTAAAATCAGAAGTATTAGAAATCTACTACCACTTCCAGCTTCAATATTAATTAAGACAATATCAAAGTATACAAACCAAACTTTTTCACGTGGTATACATGTGATACTGTTACTTGTGTTTATTATATGGAAAATTGTAATGGGCAAGTGTTAGTATATTTAAAGTATTTTTTTTTTTAATATACTGAATAAAAACCTTGAATCCTTTCGGGGAAAAAAAACTTCTTGCTGTTTTTTTTAATCGTTTTCGTTCTAAGGTGATAAGCGTTGAAACCAGCATTGAAATCTGAAGGTATAGTAAATTTGAATCACTTCGGTTCTTACAGTTAGTAGTGTTCCGTGGATGGTCATGTTACGTTGTTACACAGAATCATTTGTCAAAAACCGCTTCTTGCTATCTGCTACCGTTTACGTTCAACGTCGATAAACATTAAAACCGGAAAACGCTCATTTTGATCACTTCCGCTTGGATTAGTGCGTTAGCTGGGCAGATGAACCTATTCTTAAGACTCTGAATCGATTACAAAACTCGCACCTTAAAAGCATTTACCGTTATTGCTATACGGAAATCAGTATTACAGACAGAAAGTAATATTAAATTTGAACCGGTTTCGATAGAGTGTTGTGGATAGTCAAGATGTGTTACTTTTGAGGAGCCGAATCTATGCAGCCTTCCATGGCAATAAATGTCAAAATCTGAAATAGCTAATTTTAAACATTTCCGGTTTAAATTGGGTGTTAACGGAGCAGATTAAACCTATTCTTGGAACGCTGGAGATACATTGTAAATACTGCATAGAACCGGAAGTAGTAGTAAATATCAACCACTTCCGGTTTCCTAGAGTGATTGTGATAGTCATGGTACGTTTCCTTGACACGCTGAATTGTTTGAAAAAAACAATTTCTCGCTATTTATTCTCGTTTTCGTTCTAAGCGATAAATGTTAAAACTAGTAATTGCTAATTTTAACCACTTCCGGTTTGATTAGAGGGTTAATAAAGGAGATGGAAACTATTCCTGAGACACTGAATCGATTGCGGAAAACTACATGTTAATAGCATTTACCGTTTTGGTCTACGGAAATCAGCATTAAAACCGAAACTAATAGTGCATTTGAACCTCTTCTGCTGACGGTAGAGTATTGTGGTTAGTCGTTGTCTTGAAACATTGAATTGCTTGCAGAAAAACACTTCTCGCTATCTATCATTTTCTTTCAATGGTGATAAACATTGAAACCGGTATTGAGACCACAGTACTCTAGTAAGAACCCCCGAGGATAATTTAGGATTCCCTATATGCTCTGTTGTGAAAGGAAAGTAATGATAAATACGAGAGAATGATGAAATAACTGGTAACTTGAAAATAGTAATCGCATTACAATCAACTCTAGAGTACATAGAATTACCCTCCATACACTCGCGATTCCTAAAATTGAATTTGCGATGTTTGACACCATAGGCTATAGCACTGAACCAAAGTCCTGCTCAATTCCTTTGTAGTCATTGAGCTAAATTTCGTAATAAACTAAGAATAAAGAAATGTAAGAATTTTTCTCTAATTAAAATGAAATTTCAAGGTGAAATAATTCCATAAAATTATTTAAAAAAAAACGGCCTTTTCTGCACTTTAACGCCTTTGTAACACTGCCATCGAGAAAGCTTGTCTACACGTAATAACATTAAAAAAAGATTTCAATTTCCTAGAATTGTTAGAAAATTCATTTCAAAAGTTTAACAGGAATTCTCTTTCTTCAATTTCTTGTAATTTAGTTTTCAAAAGGAGGTAAAAAAAGGTACTCTATGATCTTCCATTATAATATTCTTCCAGAGAGATTAAAAATCGACTCTTCACGTTGCTTCGTCACTTGAGCGTGTAAGCTTCTTATATAATGAAAGGCGACAGATCATTACTTCAACGTAAAGTTCATTCTGACTCTTTTGTGCTTTCATTAAAGGAGCTGACGGAATGATTAGGAGGTGTGCATGAATTCATATCATTCCTTCATATTCCTTTGTTTTCATATTCTTACACTCAAATACATACAACACACAAAGGAAGATAATGATCATATAAAACGGTGTCATTCTCTTGTTGCTTTGGCTCAAACAAGTCGTAGAGACATAGTACAGACCACGTGAAGGAGTTTGGTTGGTCTTTGTGTAAACCAATCTCCTTAACAAAGTAACATTCCTTAACTCCTTAACCAAACTTGGTAACTCCGTAACCAAACTCTTTTATCAAGCCTAAAACATTAGACTTCAATATACCTTAAAGTGGATGAATATTTGAAAATGGAACAAATTTAAGTCTTAACTTTCATGAGTAGAGCATTGGGGGGGGGGCAGGGGGACACGGTGGCTCAGTGGTAGAGCGCTTTCCTCTGGTGCATGAGGTTCCTGGTTCGATCTCCGGCCAAGTAGGTTAGTGGTGAACAACGTGGGTTTTCTCGGGTACACTCATTTTCTTCCACCTTCTCATTCCATCAATTCTTACAACATCATTCACTTGCCTTAATCATCCACCTCCCTTAACCCAGAGGGCATCATCGTTGTACGTTAAACTAAAATATTTCTTTTTTTATTTTTATTTTAACGTTGCATTGTACGGAGATATTAGTGGTTTGCATCCTGACCGTTATACTAACCCACTAATCTCGCAAGTACTATTAATAGTCTACCAAGCAAGGGTGACATCCATAATTACTTTCGTAGGAGTACACAGGGAACAGATTTTGGATTATCCATATCTTGAGATCAACTCGGTGGATCACCTCCATCAAAGACCCCGATTTCTAAATGTTACTCTCTATATTCTGGTCCATCAAGTTCAGAATTTACGGGAGGGGGTGGCTCAGTGGTAGAGCGCTTACCTCTGATGCGTGGAGTGTCCGTGGGTTTTCTCGGGGCAGTCCCGTTTCCTCCTACATTCTCATGCCACCAATTATTGCATCATCATTCGCTTGTCTTAATCACCCGTCACGCTTAGCCTAAAGGTCATATTCGTGAGATGTCAAACTGAAATATTTCATTTCATATTTTTTCCCAGAATTTATGGTGATCCATCAAAGTAGTACTTAAGATATTGTGTCTCCCGGACGAACAGACAGAATAAATGGAGTTTGTTGTGAACTGAACTCCTTAGAAACTAATCTGAGAAAAAAGAAGAGAATCAAAGTGGCTCAATTTTTTCATAAACGATGCAAATACAGTTGGACCTTGATGATAACTCCAATTCCATGATAACTCGAATTTTTTTCCACATTTCCTTGAACTCTCTGTAACACTAAATATTAAAATAACCCCTGTAACCTCTGTCGAATGTTTCAAAATTACAAATCGTCGATAAATGGAATTTTAAGAATTTCATAGTCATATTTTAAAACTTTGGTAATTCGTATCTGCTAACTTCTTCGATCCGAAGGTTACCTTTATAAGTCGATTTTTTTCTTAATGTGACCTCGATAATTCGAAGCTATAGCTCTAAGCTTTTACGTAATTGTCATTCTTGCAAGTTGTGTCATTGTTAATGTGCACTATAATTGTATTTTCTTTCACAACTTCGAGTTGAATGAACAGATGTTTTATAGTCAATTTACATGAGGAACGCGGAACCTCAGTGTCTCGAATTTTTGTTGTAGCTACCTTGATTACTCGATAACTCAAATTTTACCAATTCCATTTTCCCTTCAGGTTGGAGTTATCAAGGTGCCACTGTATATGAAAAAGTGATTCGGAAGGTTTCTTTTTTCGAATTACTTTACAGATTGCGCTCAACATAGCAGCAAACTTAGAATTGAACATTATTACTGCTGTTGCAGGCTCTGACTGGTATAATCCATCTTCAAATTTTCTTTTAACTTATTAAAGACTTAATGGTGAAAAATTAAATGTGTAGTATGCAGCAATCATCAGGACTCTTCTTTGCACATGCGACATGTATCAGCGTAGCAGCTGATTATAAATTGTTTATTGCTATTGCTGTATTAAGTAATATTAAGAGTATTTGTTATTTCATTTAGAAATAGCAACTTGAGGTTGTCACAGATGTGTTGCAATATTTCAATTATAATGTCAACTTTTAAATCATTTAATACTAGTAGAGATAGGTAGCTGTAACGGTAGGGCTATGATCCCCCTTAGGTCCCCTGGATTCCCCTGGATTTTCAAAGGGGTTTCAGTTCTTTGAAATACATGTCGAAACACATTAATTTGATTACAGACACTGTAGTATTTAATATATTGCATACTACAGTACCATAATATTTTACTTATTTATAGTATACAGCATTATATTTTATTTAAATACTTAGTACCATAGTATGCAGTTAAGCAATGTGTATAAATAATTGTTTTAAAAATTATTCTTTGTATATGCGCAGCAAACTGAATATGAATATGTATTTGCGACTGCGATTGTGTGTTTGTTTTGGCCCTTCCCTTTGGCCCTGCGGGAGTTTCTAAGTATGACAGAAGTCTCATTACTAGCTACAACTAACAGAGGTATGACGCGCCAGAAGCAAAGTAAAAATTTTGTTGGCCTTGTTTCTTGCCCATCGTGGTGTGGTTTCCCACAAGTAGACCTACATTCCAAAGATCAAACGATCATTCAACAACATCATCTGCAGCAAACAAAATAGCTAGAGCATTATTTGGTCGTAACACCTAAACATAAAATCTGTCAATATGCTAACTGATCAGATATGACTGATGCAATTTCTAGCTTTCCTCCAAACTTAGTTTTCCACTTAAAGGTATATGTTTTCACAGCAGAGAAGACATAGGGCGGAATACGATAAAACACCACATAAGGATTTCCAAAATTACTACCAAACAATGGAGAGACCGCTGGAGCAAGTGGTTATAGTCGGAAGAGATTTACTTCACAGGAAATTAGAAGCCAAAATTCGCAAAGAGGACATTTTCTTTTTTTAACCAGTAAAGGTCAGATACTCTTTGTTCAGGGTTATGAGAACATAATGGAAGTTTTGAGTTATGCAACTTACAACAATCATTCGTTTAGTTCGTATATTTGTGTAGCGCAAATCGCCGCAGAAAAAAAACCTATTTAGTTATATTCTATGAAGAGCCAAACCAATTTAAATCTTATCACCCACATCACTAAAATATTATCATTCTTATTTTTTCTTGGCCTACCAAAAGGTCTCTTTCCCCCAGGCTTGGAACTCTGTACATTCCATGCTAGTATTTGCATGCTAGCAATGAGTCCCACTTAATGCCAGACGACTCGACTACTATTTGCATGATATTCGATAACCAGCAGTTGTAGCGACGTTCTGCTTTATGTTATTTTCTAAAAGTCCCTGTGTATTCGTCCATCTTCGTCTAAACCTTTATTTTAAAAACGTTTTGTCTTTGTTTTCTTCCATGCTTCAGCGTTCATCATTCACATCTGTACAATACAACAAGATTAAATTTATAGTTTTAATTTTACGTTGATATTGGTTCGACTAATTGTTTTGTACGGACTAGTAAAATGTCTCATTTGTCTTCTATTTTATTTTCCCGTTAAATGCAGGCAGTTGGTTTTAAAAAAAATATATATTTCACCAAATCTTTGCTAAGAAAATATCAACTGACCAAAGCAGTATATATATTTTAAGATTATATATTTGTGTTACATAGCCGAAACTGTTACACAAATATATAATATTAAAATATATATACTGCTTTGGTCAATTGAAGTTTTATTAGTAACCTTGAATTTTCCAAAGCTACAATGAATAATTTACAACCAAGTCTGTATTAATTGATCAAATTGCATGGATAAGCTTCAGCTTTATTATATTCACTTCCGGGAGTATTTACAAATATATTACGAATGCATTACTCCTAAAAATGAATTGAAAACTTGATAATTCATTATTCCATTCACTTACCGTACTGGCCTCAGAAATCAGAATGTTCACTTACTTACCTACGAGAAAAAACAAAAAGAAAGTATTACAATAGCATTCTTACATACATTGCAACTTAATTACAGAAATATAATAGGCGATTACATTAATGGCTCTCAACAGATGTTTCGCGACACACTGGTATGTCACGCAGTAATTTAAAAGTGTGTCGTTCACTTTTAGAATTTAAAAATCATGGAGAATTTAATAATAATTAGTTAAAATGGAGATAGACTGTACCAGTCAACATCTCCAGCGGTAGCAATAACACTCAGTGTTATACATATAAAGTAATTATAAAAACTAATTGGTTTCACTTTTATAATTAGAGCAACCCAAAAGCATAAAAAGCATAAAAAGATTTGTACAACATGTGATTGCTACCTCAAATATGGTTGTGGTTGTCTAAGGGTCCAGAAGAAACTAATTTTAAAAGCATAATAAAGCATAATTTTAGAAAATAAAGCATAAAGTATAATTTAAAATACAGTATATAGCACAATTCTTGAAAAATTCTGTTTAACTGCAAGTTTAACATACTGTATTAATATTTTTACTGTATTAGTATAAATATTTAAAACCAATATTTACAACGCAAAATCATTGAGAACATAACAATGCAACAAGTAAAAGCTTATTTTTATTCCTGTAAACATCTTTTTGGTGTAATCCTTTGATGTGGAGGGGAAAAAAAGTAAAAAATGAAGAAAAGTTTCCGCCAACAATGAATAGTATACAAGAACTCCACACTGTACTGTTATGTGTACCTCTTGAACTTGAGCACTTTCTGTACTTTTTGGTGGCTGGTACCTTTTACTTTCCCTTTCTGTATATACGCACCTCCGAGGTGCACACAAATGATAAGGAAAATTGACTTGAGCAGATATCTCTTTACAGTGCATTAAGTAGAAAGTTCATTAAATAGGAAAGAAATTGGTTGCATAAAATATTAATAAATAGATCAAGATATTTAGAATATTTAATATACAGTAAATATTATACACCATACACCATTAATGTAAAACAATGATTGAAATTGACAATAAAGGATAATTTGGAAAAAAAAATAAAGCATAATGTGGGTTGCTGTAATTATATATATATATATATATATATATATATATATATATATATATATATATATATATATATATATATATATATATATATATATATATGTATGTATGTATGTATGTATGTATGTATGTATAAAATATCAAACAAATGTGTCGCGATGTACTGAACATTCAGTAAAATGTGCCGTCAGTCAGAAAAGGTTGAGAACCACTGGACTAGATTGTTGTGCTAATAAAAGTTTTCGCTGAATTCATTAACATTTAACACCTTTAAGTAATACTTTGTGATTCACAAAAAGCTTACAAACATTAAACACTTTTAACGTAAAGAAATTACTCTTTGCAGTGGCGTCTAATGTTAGTGTTGCAACGTTGCGCAATGGCCAACATTTTCCAACTAAAATTATTATTAGCAATAGCAGTAATGAAGTAAAGAAAGTTTCTTTCGGCCTTTCCTTATATGTCTTAAGTAACATACTTTCGGAACTCTATAATATTGTAAAAAAAAGACATTAAACTATTCAAAAACGAGGAAACAACCCATTACAGAGTCACTAATTTATGTTGCGTTGCAATGAGCTTACAACGACGAGATTGTGCAGCACGGACTATTCGAGCGAATGTTAAGCCTTATTTCGTCTATCTCATAAGTTAAGGTCTTGGTGGTTGCAATGTCCGTACAACACGGCAGAGTCTCCTGCATACAAGAGGTTTTCGCACTAGATAAAAGTTTTGAAATACATACCACTATAAATCAGCAAATGGAATTCACTTAACTGATTCGTATTTTTTTAAGAAAGAAGAGTGGTAGACACATAACTGTACTGATGCCTTATTAATATAAAGAAGCATTTTTTACGTGACCTTAGAGTTATAAAACAAGAAGAAAAACATGTACAGTATTAGACTATTGTTTATGAGTTAATTAATCACTTATATAGGTACCGTAAGCTCCTTTAAGAGTTATTTGAAAACCTAATATTGACAAGCCAGTGTTTAGAATGATATAAGAACCATTAAGATGCTTCCCTAATTACCAGTGCTGTCCAAATGGCGGCCCGCGGGCCGCATGCGGCCCGCCAAAGCATTTTGGACGGCCCACAAAGCTTTCACGATTTACGATTCTTATTACTGATTGTATTTTCATTTAGAATCCACGGCAACACCTTTTCCAAAATCTTGGAGCTTGGTCGGGAAAGAGTGTCAGTGTTTGAAAGTACTTATTTGTGAAAGTGCATTTTCCACTATGAAAATTGTGAAGAATCGCTTCAGAAGCTGCCTTGGACTTTTTTCTCTTTTACTTCTCCTGCGGCTCACAACGACAGGAATGAATGTAGATATCCCGGCCCTTGTAAACGCTGCTAGTCACTTTCATTTCTCACATTGAATTGAATATGTATATAATATTTAAAATACGTTCTTTAGATTTTTCTTTTCTAGCGTAATATAATAATAATAATAATAATAATAATAATAATAATAATTATTATTATTATTATTATTATTATTATTATTATTATTATTATTATTATTATTATTATTATTATTATTATTATTATTATTATTATTGTTACCAGCTGCGGCCCTCCACTTTACTAGTAAAGACGGTTATGGCCCTCAGGCACATTATAATTGGACACCACTGCTAATTACGAATCTTCCACCAACAAAGTAATATCACTTGTGAAAATCTGTTCAGGCATTTCAAGGGAGAAAAATTAATTTTCTTTTGCATAACAATTGCAAGGAAAATTAATATGATAAGAGATCAAGTTGATGATGACAGGGCCAAAGACCAGAAAGAAAGAATGAAAAAAGAGGGAAAATGATAGCACAGAATGGAACAGATAAGTAAGAAAAGAATATGATGTTATAACTTAAAAAGTAAAGCCCGGTTTTAGACCACAGAATAACTCATGGCACCCAAGTACAAATGTAACAATGCTATGTAATTTCACAGGACTTTCAACACCGCAACGAGAGGGAAAGTAACAACTTTTTTGGACGGATCGTCACTCTGAACGCAAACTGGATCACTTGTATGAACTACGCTTGAAGTGGCAATGCAATTCGTGGAAGCATCCTGGATATTCACGGTGGTGTGTGAAGGTGATGATCATTTTGGTATACGGTATCATTGTACCATTCAGGACAGACAGACAGTTGATACAGGATAGTACTGCAACTTGTTACAATACGTATCAGCTTCGTCCCAGACTCAAAGAAAGTGATGGCACTTATTGACAATGCTCGTCATCTTACATGACAATGCCAGATGTATCACAGCCAAGGCTTATGAGATCTGTGTAACAGACGATGCCAGGCATTCGTACATCCACGGAAATTTTTCGAAACAAAAGAAGCCAAAATCGTTGTCATAGGGTAGTCTTTGTTACTGGATCTACTAAGGATGTCCTATTCTTTGAACATGTGTTGAAGATAATTTTGAAACAATATAACTCATATTTACCTTGAAATTAAGCCACAATTATAGCTACTGTTTTAACCAAGACCTAATTTAGTTCTATATCCACAATATAAAATAAAATCTACCAAATAAACAATTGCATTTTTTAAAAATTTTGATACCTTAAATTAATATTTACACGCTTCTGAGTGCCTGTGTATGTTACTGATCAAAGTTTAATACATTTTGCTGAAAGTCAGAATTGTATTTCTTTGTGCTGAGTGCTGAAACTAAACATTATTTTGAAAGACGTATACGGACAATGTTATTGTAGTAGCAAGGGTAATAACCATTTGGCAAGAACCAACATGCAGTATCTGAGATAACCCCCTCTTGTTTCAAGATCGTTTTTTCTTACTTGTGTCTGTCTCCTCTGTAAACAAACATTATCAAAAGTGCCATTAGGAACGTGTCCGGCTTACTTCCAGAAGAAGATCCATTCTAAAGTTTCACCGTTATCTCCATTCTCGCAACTTTACAAAACTTGTATGTATGTATATGTGTGTGTGAGGGTGTGTTTGTGTGTGTGTCTACATCAGTAGCTGCAGACTGTTTCCCTCACGAACGTATTTTTTTACCCCCTTTGTTACAGACACTGTTATCCACTCGAACGATTTTCGTTTTAGGTTGTTGATTTGTCTTCAGTGAGACCAACACGTACTGAATCCTTCTTTCGTCTTGAGTTCAATTTCAGACTTCGTTCTCTTCTCTCAATCTCACACGGGAAGCATTTCAAAAACATTGTTGGTAAGCGTTTCTAAACGAACATAATAAGTCTCTTATGTTTTATTTGCAACATAAAATGTATGAGTTAAAAATGTGTTTTAAGTCCATCAGAAACGAGAAACTCAAGCAAACATTATTATGACAATCTCACAAAAGATAAAGGCATAATTTAGTTGCTTTGAAAAATAGAAAGAGAAGAATTTCACAATGCTTTTGTTAAGTTAGGTTTGTGTTTGTTTGTTTGTTTGTTCGTTGAAATGAAATCTTGCAACTTTCATTTCACATATTAAAATACAGCCTAGAACTTTGAAATTTTGAACAAATATGTAAACACAGTGACAATACAATGTTTTGAAATAATATTAGCTCTAGAGCATCGTTTCAGTGTAAACATATTTATTTAGATAGCACGTATGTGTAGGCAACGACAGTGAAATTAAGCATTACTTCAACAGATGGCGTAGTGCTTCAATACTGGCTCCCAACACTTAACGGGAATTTAGGAAATATTGCCTTCCCCAAGTGTTCTTTCAACCTGTTTCAAGTCAACATTCACGCGTACTAAAACTCATCTATTGGTCGCGGTAGCTTAGTGGTCAAGCGTTCACCTCTGGTGCATTAGGTCCTGGGTTCGATCCCAGCTCGCGACAAGTGAGCTTTGTGGTGTACAAACACCGTGTGCGTGGGTTTTCTCGGGTTTCCTCCCATTTTCTTCGTTTCACTGTTCCATTCATTTCTCATCATCACCTCTCCTTTTGCCTAGCCGGCATAACTGTAGGACGTAAAACTCAAAGATTTCATTTCAATTTAAAACTCATCTCCAAGGAAAAACATATCACTTGTGAACTTTTTCGGGGCGAATGAGTTATGCTATACTGTTAGGTTGTTAATGAAACATCTATTAATACATATGAACAAAATCGCCTTAGTCGCTTTTGAGAAAATTGTCGGGCAAAATCTCGCCACTGCTAATAATTACCCGTTATGGATCTATTTCGAGGTAAATAAATTATGCCATATTATATTTCATTACTGAAATGCTTATTTACGAAATATGAACAGGATCGTTTGTGTCGTTTTTGAGAAAATTGTCCGGAAAACTCACCCCCAAGGATAAACTAATTATGCTGGACTTGTCATAGAAATACAACTGGGATATTGGTTTATGAAAAATAAACGAAATCATTATAGAGCTGTTTTTGAGAAAATGGTAAATTTTAATTTTAACCCTTCAGTTAACCATCCTTATTTTTAGAAGTATGAAGAAAATTTAAAAATCGTTACTAGGGAATCTTATAAAAAATTTAATTTTTAAATCTGGGCTCGATATGTTGAATTGTATGACCTCTAAGCGACTGAATACCTTTGCATCTGAGCGAGAGAACAGACGGACAAACATCCAAAAATCCGTTTTTCGACATGTAGAGGCCATGAAACGTATCAATCAACTGAAATCTCGAGTTATTTATTTATTTATTTTTTTTTTTTTTTACGATTGCCATACTTATTCCCCCTTCTATCATCACTCGAAAGTAAAAAATAGTAAAAATAGAGGAAAATAAGATCACTCTCAGACAGCTATGCAATAGTATAGTAGGCTAATAAAATAGCTACTGTATGCATCCAGTTAGGTAAAGAGAGTAACATAGTTGACGATTAATCAGTATCAATAACGTAGGCACGGGGCTGACTCGGGTCAAGTCCTCCCCATTTCGTACAGTGGTATTGAAACGAATACTGCTTTTATATACTCCATAAGTTCCATTTGTGACTATTTTATTGTGGTAGTACCAATCTTAGATTTTATTTTCAAGTTAAGGATGGTGTAAAGGGCCAAGGTTTGCCAACAGATGTCAGTACATTCTTCGTATCTTTCTCATGCATTTTTTACATTCACGAACATTTACAATTTCTCTTACAAAATTTCAACCTAGAGACTTCAAATTTTTAGAGAAGGAACTTCATAACCTATTAAAGGGAACGATCCGTGCCGATTTTTTATTTAGAATTTTCTTCATTGTTGCAAGAGTTCTGTTGTTAGAGGTTTGGATATCCATTTCAACAATCAAGCCATTTCAACAATGAAGAAAATTCTAAATAAAAAATCGGCACGGATTTTTGCTTTCGATAGGTTATGAAGTTTCTTCTCTAAAAATTTGAAGTCTGTAAGGCTGAAATTTATAAGAGAAATCGTGAATTTAGATATAGAACACATGAGACAGATACGGCGACTGTAGTGACATCTATCGGCAAAACTTGTCCCTTTAAACTAACCTTGAAATCTGATTCTCACTTTAAGTTCATGAAATAAGGGAATAGTCCAGGAAAGCAAGAGCAATTTTACCCTCAACCTGGGCAAAATTGCAACACAAGAGTTTACTTGCAACACAAGAGTATTTAGAATACGGAAATGAGTTCACTTGTAAACAATTTTATCTGCGGTATTATTGTAGATCACTATGTAAATTCTGTTATACATCATGTCTGTGATACTTACATAGTTGATCTCATTACGAAAAGCTGACACAGACATCCTTCTTTCTTTCTAAATTCCTAAATTTGTTCTGGAACTTCTTGAACCCGGACTCGGAATACTTTTATTACTGCATGTGGCTTTACGTTACGTTCACGAGCTTTCAGATTATCAACCTCAGCAAAGATACTGATATAAAATATTAGGTAATATCAAGAAAGAGGCAGTTCCGATAGATCTGGGAGTCCATGCAGTTTTAGGTAGTTAATGGAGTTGGTTCAGCATCTCTGTCTATCGTCATCATGGACATAACGAAAAGTTCTCTACCCCTTTCAAGTTCAATACCGCCGCCGAAACATAACCACTATACGACTATTAAAGGACTACTAGTCATCAATACTCTGTCGCCGAGGTAATAATTAACCACCAACAAGAACTATATCAGGGTCGAAGTTGAGCAGTGATCAAAAGCATTGAATTGAAAGATTCATTCTCATCAGAGCTTACCAGGTATGTGTAAGAGAAATCTGTTTGTGCTATTATGCTTTACAAGTGTATAAGATAATTCATTCACAGACACATAAATTCACATTCAAAATTAACTCTATTAAAACTCTTTTTAAGTTTGATTTATGAGATTTAGTTATTGTATCTTTTGCTATACGCCCTCAAATTAGAACCTAGAATTACAATAATCTCACATATCAACATTATATAGACATATAGACATGTTACGAGTTATATATATATATATATATATATATATATATATATATATATATATATATATATATATATAATTCCAGAGTGTTTCAAAACAACACCGACAATGTTTGGGAGGTGATTCATGACATCAAGATAAGACAAAAAGTATAGACCAACCTGGGTGCATACATGTAAATGCTTCCTTTCGGAGTTATAGGTTGCCGAAAACATGAAAAAATGAAGTTTAAAGGTCCATAGCTCCAAAACTATGGGACCTACCGTAGTCGGGTCAAGACTTCACTTAGGAAGTAATACGTGCCCTATCCAAAAATCCGTGTTTTAAAATCCTAAGGTACTCACGCAACAATTTTTCTAGAGGGACTTTGGCTACTGGCTTATAATTTGAATTACTCACCAACTACCTCTATAAAAATTGTTGCGGAAGTACCGCAGTATTCTGAAACATTCATATTTGGATAGGGCACATACTAGTTCCTAAGTGAAGTCTTTAACCGACTACGGTAGGTTCCATAATTTAGGAGCTATGCACCTTTAAAGTTCATTTTTTCATGTTTTCGGGAGCCTATAACTCCTAAAGGAAGCATTTGTGCACCTAGGTTGGTCTATATTTTTGTCTTATATTGGTGTCAGGAAACATCTCCCAAACATTGTCGGTGTTGTTTTGAAACACCCTGTATATAATATATTGTATTCCTAAAATTTTAAAACTCTTTTTCGTTACCATAGGCATCAAAATTTACAATCTGCGAGTGCAAATAGAGAGCTACTGAAAAGAAAGTTAATGTTTATTATTATTATTATTATTATTATTATTATTATTATTATTATTATTATTATTATTATTATTATTATTATTATTATTATTATTATTATTATTATTATATGACTTCGAATTAGCCGTTGTTAGTGTGTGCGACCTTGGTGTGTATGGACCTGGTTCTATTCTTACTGGGAGTACTAAAACTTATGGTATTGATCCATCATCTCTCTTATCTGCAATTTGCGTTACCTCTATGTAGATGTACTGAAATAAAATACTAAACTCCATGTCACACACGCCTATGGAGCATTCTGGCAGACTATATGGGTCATATTTCAGCCGGTGACGCCAGTCACCACATAATACTTGGTGCATGTGCATGTGTGTGTATAAGTACATTCCTTCATTACGCCAATTACAATTATTATTAGTGCTCTTCGTAATATATTTCTGACTATGCCCCTAATCAGTATTACACTAATTGTTGCATTTGGGAAGTTCGTAATTATTATAATGTGTTGGCGCGGTTTAAATTTTTCCTTTCATACCTACTGTATACTATTATACAAAAGAGATTCACTCATCAACTTAAAAGCCATACTACTACAACTTGAAACAAAATATGGACAGGAAACTCCTTTGTCATGGAAACAAGTGAAAAGAAAGGATTTTTAAGTACGTGTCCTAAACAAGATTAAAAAACGGTTCAAATCTTTTTTGACAAGAATGAAGTATCTCACATTAGAAAGATAAAACTTGGCATACAAGCTTTCAATTGAAAATAACTGAACATGTATTGGGGCATTTTTCGAAAATTCCTATTTTAAGTTGGGAAAAGGAAGCAATTTTCATCTAATAAATTTTGACTCCTTATTGTGAAACTGAGAAATGTGAGGATTCACTCAAGTTTGAGGTGTGGAATTCGGTATTTAAACTCTTAATTAAAAAAAAAATAAAATATTTCATGTTTCGACAATACCGCTTGTAATGGGGCAATGGAGCAATTTCTATGACATTCAAATTTCCAATCTTTATACAGAAAAATTTTAATAATTTATACTTTTCTAACCAGAGTATATACTTATTTATTGAAATTAAAATAGGGCCTAACATTTTCAACAACTTAACGTTATCATCATCAGACGTTACTTGAAAGAGATATCTTCATAACATTAAATGTTCTACAATTCTCTAATAATTTGGTAATGATAATTTAATATTATGAAGGTATCTCTTCCAAGTAACGTCTGATGAAAATAACATTAAGTTAATGAAGCTGTTAGGCCTTATTTTAATTGCAATAAATAAGTGTATAATCTGGTCAGAAAATATTAATTATTGATATAGTAATTTCAGAGTCGAGATGGATGGAGAAAACTTTATGTGAGTGTTCATTGAAATTGGAAGTAAGAAGTCTGGTGCACCAACTAATTGTAAATATTCCAAAACGTTTTTCAGCCTTTTCAAACTTTCGAATCCTGAAGGGAGCAATTTAAAGTATTAAAATTTTCGATTCTTTATTTGAAAAATGCTTAATGCGAGTGTTCGCTTAAGTTTGATGCGTGAAATTTGATTATAAACTTACAATAAAAAAATGAGTAAATATGTGTTGCAGTATTTCGACAATTGCACTTCTAAAAGGGATAAACAGATATTTTTTACGATATTCAAATTTCTACTTTTATATTCATTAATCCTTATTCTTCGTATGTGAAGAAAGAATGGGCACTTCTATTTGTCCTATTATAACTATTCGTCATTTGCTTTAGTAAGCATGTTTAAATAAACACCTAATAGTCGAATTTCATTTGGGAAGATTAGGAAGTCGTTTGGGAGGCTGGGCCTCCATTTGAACCCCGGTGGGATACCACTGATGATAGGAATTGGCTTAAGTTAGGGTGAGACAAGGCTTGATTATTATTATTAATTATTATTATTATTATTATTATTATTATTATTATTATTATTATTATTATTATTATTATTATTATTATTATTATTATTTTGCATGATACCTAATAAATCTTGAATCATGCCTTGTTTGTTCTTTCTTATTGTTTTATTTATTTCTTTCTTTCACAAAATCGAAAAGACATAGATACACACACACACACAATGTGTAAGTATTATCTTTTTTTTTTTTTTTTTTGTTTCTCACTTGAGTTTTATCTAATGGAATCTTATTAGTTATCTCTGTGTTAACATAACATTACTAGATGTTCCTTTATATATACCTTTCACTACTACCATAATACAGAACATATACATTCTCTTAGTAATAACATGAAGTGCGAACGTGAAATAAAAGCAAGGATAGGAATGGCGAAAGAAGCCTTTAGGAGGAAGAAAAGTCTTTTGTGGGACCTTGAATAAAGAGTTGAGAAAAAAACTCATAAAATGCTTCGTGTGGAGTGTTGTACTGTATGGGGCGGAAACGTGGACATTACGTAAAGGTGATGAAAATCGACTGGAAGCCTTCGAAATATGAGTGTGGAGAAGAATTGAAAGAATTAGTTGGGTCGAGCGGAAAACGAATGAGAGAGTGTTAGAAATGGTGGGTGAGAAAAGAACACTTTTAGATATTATTAGGAAGAGGAAGAGAAACTGGTTGGGACATTGCCTAAGAATAGATTGTATCATGAGGGACGTCTTAGAGGGTATGGGGCGGGAAAGAGAGGGAGGGGGCGAAGGGAACTACAGTTAATGGATGATATAAAAACAGAAAGATCACACGCAAAGACGAAGAAATTAGCGGAGGACCGTGGAACATGGAAGCTTCTCAGCTGCGGCAAGTGACCTGCCAGTAAGGGCAGAATACCTATGATGGTGATAACTACCATAAAGAAGAACTCTTCAAACAGATATGAGACTTCCAGATTTCCAAATTTCCTTTAGTTGTTGGTTCATGTAAACGACACCAGAGCTGTTTCATCAATAAGTTCTACCGTATAATCACTTTTGTAAAACCTTACTTTCTCTCTTCAATCTTGAAACCCATGTGTCACTTTAAAACAGTGCAACACTAAAAACTAAGAGAGACACTAAAAGACACTGAACACTAACACACTAAAAGAAAGGAATGTAAAGCTTTTAAGTTCTTGGAAAGTTGTATCCAATGTAGTATATTATATAAAACAATATTTAACACTGTAAACAGAACTATTTCTCTTTTACATAAAAATATAAAAAGAACATAGGGAACTCTCTTAACGATTTTACGAGGGCCCTACTCAATGATAATGTAGCCACTCAGAGACAAAGACAGTTTGGGAAGAAAGTTTTAGCAAAGCGCGTGTGCATAACATAGACAGGCTGAGTTAGTGATTCATTTCAAACCATTCAGTATCTATCAGCTTGAGTTGTCTCTCTGATTAGCACATGAACAGGAAGTCCAAGCGAATAGCTTTATAGTACTTACAATAACAAAATCATTAATACGGTGTTTTATACATTTCACATAATTTATTTAACTCCATTCTTCTAACACGTGCTACAAGTAAAAGCATTCTCACGCTTTTGTGCTTCAAACCTTAACATTTATTTCAAGTACTGCCAGATATAATCTTAAAAAGAGTGCAATAACGTTAAGCGTAAAAGCCCAATTAACGTAATACTTAACATGCATTGATTATCGGAAGCACTAAAATGACCTGACACGATATGGAAGTTCAAATAAGATGGAATGAAATGTCTTTAAATGAATTTGTTCTATTAGCAAATGTTTTTACGTAAGAAAAAGCCAGCCAATTATCAGTTTTAAAAATTTCATATTTTACGAGAAAAAGTCAAAACTAAAAAAAAAATAAAGTTTGTGTTAAACATTATTGCCCACAAGAATAGAAATTTCTTGTCTTGTCTCGCAAATAAGGCAAGACTCAAGACAAGTTTAAATTCGATATAAGACGAGAAAAATGGTAATTCTCGAATCATTATAGAGATGAGACATTTCTTGAGCCTCGTAGGAAACACTAGTTCAACTTCAAACAGTATTTTAGAGTGACATGAATAATTGTATAGAAAGCTATCAATTGATAAAGTGGTTGTTCGAACGTAACGAAGAGTATTCATCAATATTTAGCGATGCGAAAATCATTACACAATATGCTCCAATAATAAATGTTTTAATGTTATTGTATCACACCTTTCGGAAGCCTCTCGTGACATGGAAGGATTCTGATCCCTTAAGAGATGAAATTAAGAAAAAATCAGGGCCCAAAGTTTATTCATAACTGTACAAAATGAGACGAGAAAGCTTTCAGAGAAACGAGACGTAACGACTACAAAGGGAGGAGGCGAGAAAACCTTATTTCTCGTCTCGTCTCGTAAGTAACACTATGGAGAGTAGACAGGCGACCAAAAAATGTGTGAGCGCTACTACACCACATTGACATCACGGGGTCCATTATGTTTGCGTAGCAGTAGATCATATCCTGATAAGCGCAACTTCCTAGCTTGCAACCGCTATAGGGTTGGACGGCATATGTGACTTTAGATATGTAATATGTGGTCTTGATTGTATGGAATTAGGGTGACCTCACCAGTAAGTTGCCCTCAGCCTCACTACGAAAGTTGTAGAGACCGAGGTTGTATACTTCCTTGAGACAACTCTGAAACCGAGGCCGTTATCTATTTCAACAGAGCGATGCAAAGCCACATGTATCCTGGAATGTACGAGGCTTTTCCGAGGAACGATGAGCACCTTTGTTTCCCTTATTTCTAAGTCACCTGACAAATCGCATATAGAACATGTGCTGGGTACATTAGTTGGCACCTCTTTCGTCGCAGTCCTCTACCAGAAAGTGTCGATGTTTTGTGGAACCCCAATAGCACAAAATGTAATAGGCACGTGCCATTTAGGTGTCCCAGCTACTTTTAGGTACCCGACACTTGGCAAGTGATATTCATGTGCTAAGTATGAACTTCAGCTACCTACAGTCTTATGTACTTGTTTCACCTAATTGGTATTTGCAACTATGTACCCCAAATATAGCATTTATATACCTGGCTCAGTTTCGCACTCTAACAGTCATTTGTTTTTATGCCGTCACTTGGGACATATATTTGTCATGTTCTAGGCACGTTCTTTAGGTACATACTGTTTCAGATACCTTAACAGCACAAGATGTGCTAGGCATGCGCTATTTCGGAGTTCTAAATTCAACTACCACATTTGATGAATTTGTTGCTTCCTTTTTCTAACCGATTGTGTACTAGAAGCAACAAACGCATCAACTTTATTAGACGGTAACTGTCGCAGATCATTTGAAAGTGAATATGGAAGAAAGTAAATAGACACTCGTCATTGTGTTATAAAATTACGTGGGGAGCAGATTTTATGTAATTCCAAACGATTATCGTTGAATATTTGCGGTTAAAGGAGCACTCTGATTAGCCAAATTCAAAAGACCTCAACAATTTATCCCTCTAAAAGCGTTGTTTTTTCATCGTCTTCGTGGCCAAGTCTAAAGAAAACGCGGTTAGTAATCCAAAGGTTGGTGGTTCGCGCCCGCCCTGAGATAGGTACATTTTTTTTACTTGTTTAAAGTATTTTTAGATTCACCTTAATGTAAACACATTACGCATATATGTGATTTAACCTATTTTTGGGGAGTAATTTTGTGGTTCATTGACGCTTACGGCATGGGGAACATACCTAGAACATTCTAGGCACGTTCCTTAGGTACATGTCAGGCATGTGCCATGGGGCGGACATAGACTGTGACTATCACTTGCCATCCATGTGATTTCACACTCAGAGGTATATAAGGCACATACTGGACACATTGCCATGTACCTGAGGGAACATGATAGGCATGTGCCTGCTATGTAATTGTGCTGTTAGGGAACAAATCCAAGCCTGTTTGACCTGATGTCCTTCTTATTTACCAAGTGTAGAGCCCTTATATAGTTCTAAAGTTTTAATAATTGGAATATAGTAAAATAAGGAATCTATGATACATATTTCGTTCGACTCAGGCGAGCCTTTCTTGTTACAGTTTTCACTAATATCAGTATAGTTGTGCATCAAGTTTCTCAAAACATGAAACTCACATCTAAAATTAAAATTGGGCACTAAAGAAAGTTAATAATAAATATGTGCTGAGATAAGCACGTGATTCCAAGCAAAGAAATGAAGAAAGGGCGTAACTTCTACCTTTTTGAACAGAAGAATAATAGATTAATGATAGTTCATCTCAAATGAATCAACAATTTTAATTGAGGAAAGATGGTAATTCGAGAACAACTGTAAAAGATGGAGTGATAGCATTACGTCAGCCATCTCATCATCTCCCATTGTACTATATAATGTATTGTAAAATATACACAACTGATTTAATAAGCATCACAGTCTCTCAATGTGATTAATTATTTTGCAACCTTCTTAATAATATTACACTTTTACCACGATATACCATTGATTTTTTAAAGGTGACTCATAAAGTAATGAAGAGGTCTGAGGGCGCCACGAGCCACACGGATTAATGTCTCATGAAGGTCTCTTATCTAAGTCTGAAAGTGACAGCTGCAGAGGGCGTAGGAGAGATTCCAGAGAAGTAAAAGAAAAAAGGTGAAAATCTTCAAGAGCACTGTCATCCACAGTTCCACCTACCCGAATGTCATTTTCAACTAGATTGATGTTGGAAAGTTGCACTTGCTTCATACCTTTCTAAACATAATGTTGTGTAAAAGTGATCTTAACATACAACTGAATAGTCTCAATAATAATGTTGGCCATTTGTTTTACTTAATTTACAATAGCGGTTTTCAATTTCTCTTTTAGTTTTTTGACACACTCACTGTATAATTTGAAACGATGTTATTTTTCATAGCGAATACCAAGTTACTTTGTGTGTTTGAACGTAAAGAAACATTAAATACGAAACTGGAATTGTCTGACTATCAAATAACAAAAGTTAGTGTTATTATTAACGTTTAAAAAGATATAAATATTTTTTTTTCAATAAATCGTGCACTGAGAAAAATTCGTTATCTGTGCAGCGGTATGTTGTACAAATATACGGTATCCATAAATTTACTACGGAAATCTGTACGGAACATACGTTGTCCATATATTACATACGTACTGTCCTTTCCCGTTTAGATGTTACATCATGTGTATGCAGGATGTCTGACATCTAACAGTCTTCCATATATTACATGCGTACGTATGTTGCATACGTCAGCTACATGTTATATGCCCCCATCTGTATACGAGACCCTATACAGTTATTTCTTTCATACGGAAAGTACTATAGATGGAACACTTATACGGAAAGTATTATAAAACACGTTTTTTTATTTATATGTTTGCTGCATAATGTTACATATAATCACACCTTAAGTCCAAAAACTACAGGATTTACGCATGTAACCTACGTTTTTACGTACGCCACATACGTTCTTTTTTTTCTGTGTGTTTTATGTTTCATCTATCTTAATTTTCCCCTGACAAACTAGGTTTCGTCACATCATACTACTTAGATCGACAGGGTATACTGTTTGAAACCCACTGATTTACGATATCATTAAATATATAGATTTAACGTCCCATTTGAAGAAGTAAGCGTTTCACTAACGTCCATCAATATTTATTTAGTAACTAGATTTGTAAATAAAAATGTAATTTTTTTTCTAAAAAAGAACCGAATTTTTAAAGAAAAATATACGAGTTGCTGTTTTATTTCTAAGATAAGTGTTTCTTTTTATCAGAAATCTGAAATAATATATTATGTAAAAGCAACCAAAACATAAAATGATGCTTAGAATATGCTGAGTTTAGTTTCAAATGTAGATTTACACACTGAAAAGAAAACTACAATGAAACTTGAACCTACGTCTCCTATATTTTATGTAACCAATTTAATGATCAAGTACCAGTCTCATATGTACACCACGTGAAGAAGTTTGGTTTGTATGACTTGATATTATCTCAATTAATACTGAAACCGGAAGCGATTTTTACCATTTACGGTTTTAGTAGAGAGATTACAGTGGAAATGGAATATATTCCGGAGACGCTTAATTGATTGCAGAAAACCACTTATAGTTATTTATTGTCTTTAATCTCAAATGAACAATGTTAAAACTGGAAACAGTTTATATCTGCCACTTCCGGTTTCAGTAGAGAGATTAGACTGGAGATTAAATATATTCCTTGGAAAGCTTAATTGACTTCAGAAAACCACTTCTTATTGGTCAATTATGTTTTCGCTCTATAACAATCAACGTGAAAATCGGAAGTGGTTGATTTCGGTTTGAATGTCACTTCCATTAAGGAACTCTATTCCTGAGTTGTGACCCACTTTATCCTGGCCAAAATTGATGGCAATCCATCAAGTAACTTTTTTTTTGTATTTTTTGTCTGCCGGACGGACGGACAGACAATTTATCTCTCAAATAGACGGGCACATGGAATAATTGAAGTTGTAGTGGATATCTACCAACTCCACTTTTAAGAGAAAGTTAATGTTGGACGAACAATGCGAAACACGTAATCGATTACTGAAAGCCGCTTCTCACTATCAAGTAGCGCTTTTGTTCTCCAGGTGGGTCGCAAAGTGTACAAACACCCTAACAAATTATAAATGCTGCAAACTATGACCAAAGTAACAATAGCTGAGGAGAATATTTGACGGGCACATCACAATGACATCTGTCATCTTGAATTTTATGCAACTGTTTCAAATGGATACCATAGCTTGTGATGTGTCGTTTTACTAGTAAATTTCCGTGGTAATTGGACGACATCGTTATTTTCGCCGTACCACTAACTATTACGAAGTTATGACTGTGTCTTGTGGGTCCATAACAACAACAAAAAGTTAGTCATAGTGCAAGAACCACACGTTGTTGTAGGACGTAATGAATGTGCTCCCTATTCCGGTCAATTGTCAGATACATTCTGAGTTCACAGTCGCGCAAAGTCTTATGCAAAATTTCGGCTGTAATGGTAGAAAACCCTTCCACAAATTGTTTCTTAAAATTCTGAACATCCTAATTTTCACTGTATACAGAACAGATTTTAGAGTCCAGTGGCGTCAGATCAGAGGAACGAGAATGCATTGCACAGCACGTCGCCGACTAATCCAAGCATTAGAAAACTACTACTCAAGATACTCACGGACATATTTACCGTAATGAGGTGGTACCCTAGTTATTCATGCAATTCCGCTTACCACTAGCACTGTAATTTAACTAGTGCCATCCACGTGCTTCATTTTATATATATCATTAAAAAATATCAAAAACTTTGTATAAAAGTTTCACTGTAAAGAAGTGTATTGTCCCTATCCATCACTCATATCCAGGGGTTTACTACATTTCATCTCGTATTTTCTTAAAGGGATTAAAATAAATTTAAAATAAAGCATCTCTAATAAATACAGCGTATAATGACGCACTGTAATTCTGGGGGCCAAAGAAAATTTAGGGTAGAAGGCCCCCTATCCCCTAAGCTGTAGGCTTGACACACTGTATACTGAAGTACGCACAATTTCACATCATCCATAATTTCGCAGTACCTCATAAAATGTAATAATCCAAACTTGTTTAAGGTGGTGACAGTACTTTTCATCACATAATTGAGATGTATTTCGTTATGCAAAGGAATAATTTCCTTCTCTATTATCTGGAGGATTCCTAAGAAACTAGATAAAATATAACAGATGGTGTGATTTTTGGTTCATGTTAGAACCTTAAGCTCAACTTCCCATTCCATCATCTATTTGCAGCAAAGATTTTAGAGTTTATTACTTGCACAGCACTTTTAAGATGGGAAGTGACTTAAGCAGTAGACAATGGTACGCAGTACTTAGTGCCGCCTTGCCGAACTGTGGACAACTTTTCCCTTCTAGTTTTTTCTCCATCTAATGTTACTGCAAGTGAAATAAGAGCACTGTCCATAATGTTGAAAATGATATTCCAATTAAGTTTAGAATATTCACTGTGCATGTTGGACATATAAATACCAACTAAATTAATTATTTTCAATTTGTTTCGGAAGAACTGCTAAAAGCTTGTCGTCTGTTCCATCCTGCTATGACCATTGTGTAGTTTCTATTATGCCGTTGTTTAAGCCTGAGTCTTAGATTATAGCATGTTCAAAATTTTGTTGAAATCTTCCTATTTAAGTTTTCTACACGCTATACGGAAGATCATCTGTTACGTGATTAGCTTCTCGGTTTCCTGAGAACTTCCTTATTTCAGATCAGATGCATGACACAAACGAAATGAACTTTTTAAACACATTTTCTACACCTCACGAAAACACACAATGCGCACATTATTCACTTAAAAAGAATTCGAGTCGTAAGGATAAAGGTTGGAGATCATATTCCTGCCCGATTATATCAGCTTTCCTTGACTCTTACGTGTCTCAAAATAGTCGAGTTTGCTCTAACAAGGAAAGTAATTGGGCTCGAACGGGTGAATACGCACAAAAAGGGAAGCATGTGTAATGTTAGCAGTCCGGAAACAAACAGTGATGTCCGTTTTTCTGCAAAATGCTGTAAACGTCCGCAAGAGCAGGGCAAATACAGCACGTGCCATAATTACAGGACGTTAGCTCCCATAGCTCGCGCTTCATCAAATGCTATGGCACCCTGCTTGGTGGTCTGTAGTGTACGATTTCCTTTGAACGCAGCCGTGTTTTACTGTTTCTTTGCTACATATTGTAACACGCATTTAATATTGCTTTTTGTCTTCAGTTTCGGGTATCGTTGCAGGAGATTTTTATATGAGTTGAATCCGCGTACGTGATAATCCTCGAATATGTTCTCTAGTGTGGCATCAGTACAATGTGGGATCACACTGTCGACGGTTCGTATTCACTTTGGTACTTTCATTGTCTCTTGCAGGACTTACAGTGTCATTATACGTTCTCACTTCTTCCTCTTCATTCTCTTTACAATCTTCACCACTGGGCTCTTACGTTCGGAGACTTTCGGTTTCTAACTGATTTTCATATTTTTGCATCATTATTTCTTCTAGAAAACATGCAAATGTCTCATCTTTCAGACCAATTCCTTCCTAATGACGTACCTTGCATCGCACTTTCACTCCAACCAATCGCACTATATTCATTGGATTGATCACTACTTTCTGCGCCATTTGACATCTCACTACATATTCAACCTTTCCTCGTGCGAGGAACTAGCGTTTGCAGCTTTACTGTTGGGAGTAGACATGAGGTGTGCTCTCTCTGCCACTATGTAGCCATCTATTGGTGCAAATTTGCACCATCTTGCAGATAAACTGACATCACCTATCGCTTTAGGGTACTAACACTATTTATACTCTTACTTCTACGTATTTTTTCGGTCGAGCTCATGTACTTTCCTGGACGGGCAAATACTCACAAATATGAAAGCATGTGTAATGTTAGCACCCGTGAAGCAAACAATAATGTTCGTTTTTCTGCAAGCTGGTGTAAACGTCCGCAAGAGCACGTGCCATGTCCACTATAAAGTCTACCCCGGGCCATTTTTGCGGAAACGTTTGAGTGAATGGAAACATCAGCGCACACGTATCCCATTATTTCTTGGGGCACACATGCTGAATGAAAACGTATTGCCCCAGGAGCCCTCGTAGGGTCCCAGGCAGGGTCCACCTCACAATGTTCAAATGGTAAGGTAGATGAAGTAGTATATCGTTTGAAAGGTATTGGGAATAAAAACAATCTACAAAAGTCCCAAGTCTGTATGCGCACCCTATGCAAAATGGTGGTTATAGACCCTTTCATGACAACTGTGTTGACATTTTGACTGTCTATCATTTTGTACAGAGTGAGCGTAGAAACTCGGTACTTGCTTCATCTTGTTTCTTTTCAAATACCTTTTCAATGATATTTGACCCTACCCATCTTACCATTTGAAAATTTTGGTTGGACCATCTCTGAGACCCGTCGGGTGACCCTGGGACACAACTTTTTCATTTAAAATGTGTGCCTCTAAAATAATGGGATACGTGTTCACCTATTTTTACATTCACCCACCCTTTTCTGCAGAAAATGGCCCGGGGTCAGATAGTATATACGCCCTGTAATTATGGCACGTGCTCTACTTTGCCCTGCTCTTGCGGACGTTTACAGCATCTTGCAGAAAAACGAATATCACTGTTTGCTTCCAGGGTGCTAACATTACACATGCTTTCCTTTTTGTGTGTATTCACCCGTTCGAGCCCAAGTACCTTCCTTGTAAGTGTGATATTTCATTCTATCACTTGAATGCCTGCACATTTGTTCAGTAATATTGAGTTCGTATACGTGTATTAGCTAGAAGGGAAGGAAGAAACGAATGATGATGTATTGAAATGATGTATCGAAACAAAGAAAAAAGAAAGAAATCAAAAACAGATTGATTATATCAGATAAAGAAATCCTTATTAAAAAAAAAACTCTTTCTTTCTTTGAACTACTTGTGTTGTACAATGGTAATGTTTATTTTTGAAAAGTGCAGTTTCGTATACATATAGCAGCAAAAAGAAGTAAATAGTTAGTTGTTTACTATCCTATGATAGGCTCCAGATTTGATTTCCTATAGCAAGAAAATACCTATTAAAAAAGTTTGATTCAGAACCTACTCGCACTCACACATGAGACAATTTATTTTCATCATTTACACAATTGTTTTATATGGAAACATTTAAAAGTTGAAAAAACAACGAGTTAACACAGAAACATACGGTTTGCACATATGAGTCCATAACTCATTTTCCCACTTGCTAAAGAGGGTAGTTAATACAGTAATACAATATATCTAGCTTACACATCTGGTATTGACAACATTCGCAGTAGTACGAAAATTCAGTATATATTACCGCCTGCAGCAAATTGACAAAATAGAACAACTGCGATTGGAGAAAGTGAATAGGTCACTCAGGGCCATGTAACTTGCCATTTGAAAAGTGCTTTAAACAGGGGTAAAAGTGAATCTGAAAAGGTAGAGGCTTGAATGACGTCACGCCATTTCCTGTGCGTATCTTTGCCCATTGTAATATTTTAGGAAGTCTGGGGACGTCATAGATACTTTTGGAAGTTGGGTAACGACGTTCCCCGGCGTTCCCCTTCACTTTCACCCTGATTATAAATCATCTGTATGTAAATGTAAAGCAAAAATGAAAATGATTATAATAGAATATTCAAAATTTCCATAGCCAGTTGAAAGTCAGGTAGTAGTTTAATTTCATTTTTTAAACCCCAGTACAAGTAAAAACAAAGCGAGATTGAGAAGCTCTTTCGCAAATATGACGTTGTCAAACATAACTTTTACCATTGTTGGATCTTCTGTTGTGGAAATTTAAACGTTATAAATGCTTATAATAATTTAAAATTGGTATTAGGATATTTTACAGTTCTTCTGCCTAAAGAAGTAGCGTAGTGTGGGAAGCTAGTTGATCAAGGTGACCAGACGTCCCGTTTTAGCCGGGACAGTCCCTTATTTTCAACCGTTGTCCCGTTTTTTTCTTATTCTCAAACGGGACGCCTAAATGTCCCGTTTTTAAGCAAACATGACCCAGGTGTCCCGTAATTATTATTCAAAATATAAATGGTCAATGCTAATTCTACACTCTTCCGTAGCAACACTCATTGGGAAGGTTCAGCCGTGCCTTGAACTTCTGAATATTGAAATGAGAATTGAGTGTTCTGTGGCTCAAGTGGGAATTGAGTGGAAACTCTGAGTGTTGAAGTAGTTAAAAGTTTTTTTGGGTAGTACTTAAGTTAGAAACGCTGTGTTATCATTCTTCCTTGTGTATTTTGTAAATTGAAAACACTGCTGAGTCCCAAAATGCAATGTGGAAGTCCCCCCCCCCCGTCGCCGATTCATATGCGTCCCGTTTTTGAAAGTAAAAGTTCTGGTCAGCTTGTAGTTGATGATCATTGAATGCTCACTTTCTCTGAAATTAAACAATTTTTGAAGAATAAGTGGAAAAAGAGCAAATGCTCCGAGCTAGTGTGATAATCAAATGACCCCGAAATAAGCCCGAATTACAGTAATTTAATAATTAAATATAGACGCAAAATTGTATTTCTATTTACAGCAATTAGAGATTTAATTTTGCAGTTGTGCTTTAAAAGTTCTCCAGAAAAAAACGGCTCGATAAATATCGTTGTACAATATATTTACAAAGTTTGACTCGAAAATTCCCGAGATATATGTCTGTGCATTTAAAAAGTTACTTGTTGAGCCCGGCCCGGGCCCGAACTGATATATGCTTTGTAGGCCGGAGTCCGTCTTGCGGGTTCGGTCCGAGCCCGTGCAGACTTCTACCTCTCGCGAGTCCAAGGTGCCAGTAACTAACATATGTTCCAAGTAGGCTAACAGGGCAGGTGGGACCAAGGGAATAGATAGAGGTCTACGCTCAGGCACGGTTGAATTCAGGGGGTAGCCCGGGAGGGAATCTCCCCCCGAAGAAAATTCATTCCCCCCCCTCCCCGGAGAAACTCAAATAATTTCAGTCACAAAATGTAGAAATTACTTCACCCAATTATTTGCTTTCTTTCCGTGCACGTGCAGACGAAATCCGATCTCTCAATATACATATAAATGACGCAGACCCATTCTATATAAATATTAAACATGTAACATCTAAGATAGAACACCATATAGTCAATAAAACTTGTATTTCTTAACGCTATGACCGAGTTTGGCAGAACATGAAATTGTTAACTGTTGAAGAAAGGTTTGTATTTTAGTAGGTACTATACTCTCGCCCAATATTATATATTAGTAGGTAGCACTAGCACAGATAGGAAGATAGGGAAGATCTTCCGATCATTCCATATGATCTCTGATGTCAGCAGACTTCAGTTCTTGAAATGTACAGTTCTTGCATTATTTGAAATAGGGCGCCTAAATCCCATTTCTCCCATCGGAAGTAACAGACGTAAATGTGTTTTACGATTGTTAAAGTAAACACACCTTTCTTTAATTAAAAATAATTCAGTTAAAGGGTGAGATTCAGAGTGCGTTATTTAAAGGGATCAGGGAGGAACAGTTATCCCTCTTTGGTTAGAGATTTATATAGAATTTATCAATATGATGGTAGTATATGAGTAAAAGATTGCTATTGAAGGTGATGAAGATCGTGCTCAGTGCCGTGCCATGGGGGAGGGACAAGCGGGGCGACGGCCCCGGGCGCCGAAGTAATGAAGTAATGGGGCTGTAAAATTCGGGAGGGAAACAGAAAGAAAAGAAGGAAAGAAAAACAAAGGAATGAAACACATGTGCACATGTGCACATATATAAAATGAAAGCAAAAAAGTAATGAAAAGTGCTCAAAATCAAGGAAAAGCAGGGTTTACTTTTAAAAATTTTCTCACCCTTCGCGGCTGGTCTGTTGACCTCACTCATATATACGGGTGCCATCGTATAGCTACTCTCGCGCCAAGCGCTGATTTTCCACGACACGGCACTAATCCTGCTGAAGATTTCGTAAACTAAACTATTGATGTGTATGCAGTGAAAAAACCAAGGCTAATATGCTTGATTTAGAATCAGACGTGTGAGAAAGGATGATAACTTTTTGTTAAGATATTCCTATGTATGTTTGTTTTAGGACAAAAAATATTTCAGTTAATTTAAATCTTTTTAAAAACTTCTACATTGGTAACAAACAGTAACTACTGACTATAGGAAATAATAACAAAAATAGTTACTGTAAATAGCAGTTAAAGTTTAGTGCAAAATATTTTTACCAGTCTTTATTTAATGTTTTAGATCATATTAAACGATTTTTTTTTAAATTATGAACTCTCACTGAATATTTAGCAGCAATTAGTTTCAATATTAAGTAAGATGTGGATGTGAATGGAATTGTTAAATACGCTGCTTTCTTGCAAAAATACAAAAAAAAAACAACCCTCCCCCCCGAGGAGTTGACATCCCCCCCCCCGGGTGAAAATGTCTGAATTCAACACTGCGCTCAGGACTGGGTGCTCTAAGATTTGCGAGGCAATACCCAAAAACATCTTTATGTTTTGTGAAGTGATTCTGTCCGTGCGAATTGGTCCTGCATGATACAGCTATAAATGTTGATGGGATCCGCAAAAGGCAAAGAAGGACAAACGTAGATCAAGCATTTGTCTGAGGTATCTTGCTGACTGTGATGAAGAAGCCACATAATCTCTGTTATTGAAAATTTGAACTCTTGACCGTAGTATATTCTCTAATGCTGTAGTAACAGCTCTTCAGAGTCTCTTCAAGGATTTATATGGAGTAGTCGTGCTGAGGGATCAGGTAGCTCAGGAGATGATTTGTTTTGATTCTATCAAGAATGGCGCTTTTGGTGGCAGAGGTCATTTTGTGAATTGTGAATTGCTTCTAGTGTTGATCTTGCTGGGGATGTCTCTTGTTTCATAGTTGTTTCGCAAGGTTTGATGTTTCCAGTTCCTTGTTTGGCTGCTGCAGCCGCAGCACGTGCACGTCTGGTTGGTGTTGCAATGTTGCTCAATGTAAAAGGGCCGGATTTCTGTAGTGTGTTTGAGAACTTGAAAGGACCAATTTCTTGTTGAGATTGTGGACTTAAAGTGTGCGTATTAACAATTATAAATGATATTTGAGTGTCCTGTAAGGGGAAGGTAATAAGGAACAATGAGGAAGGTAGGCATTTGTTCAATTTTAAGTTAACGTGTTATGTAAATTAAGTTGTTTTGTTAGACCTGCATGATTTACAGAGTTTTCACAAAGTCTGGACGGATTTAATTTGCTTATAATTTTCATAAAAATGCTCATAATGAAATCAAATAAAGTGCAAACGGTAGCGGAAGGATTAAATTTCTAGTTGGCAACACTGTTAGATAAGCGGCAACTCTGAACACGTTGAGAGAGGGAGAGGAAGGGCAAGGGTCAGTTTCTTACCAAATTCCATCCATTGTTGTTTCAATGTTGACTGTTAAAAGTAAGTTGTAAGCTGTATTGATGTGTGTGTCTTTTAAAGAAATAAATAAATGAAAAACTCCTCTGAGAAGACTATTTTTTTACCGTATCAAAGATGGCGTCGGTGAAAGAGAAAGCGCAATGTGTTCTGTGGTACGCAGAGCTAAAATCACCAATTCTGGTGTGTCGAAAGTTCACCAAAGAGTTCAAAAAGTCGGCACCGACTGAGAGTGCAATCCGAAAGTGGCATGCTAAGTTCTTGGAGACAGGAAGCGTCCTGAACCATCCTCGAAGTGGGAGGCCGCCAACATCGCCTGCATGAGCAGGGTAAGGGAAAGCATCATGGACGTAAATGGCGCCCAGTTGGAGGTGTGGCGGTGAATGAACTGAGCTGGTGCAGATTACAGGTAAAAATTTAATCCTTCCGCTACCCTTTGCACTTTATTTGATTTCAATATGAGCAGTTTTATGTAAATTATAAGCGAATTAAATCCGTCCATACTTTATGAAAACCCTGTATTTCAATAAAAGTACAAAATTATCTTTTATTTTTTATTGATCAATGTGTATTTTATCAGCCTTGTTATTTCTGAGTAGTGTCTTATGCAGGTACAATTGTTTACAATACCTAATTTGAAAAAAATGTCCAAGTGTTCACTTAAGTTTATGTAATAAACAATGTTGCAAAATTAACCAACTCTATTGTGAAATAACGAAAGATAAGTGCGAAATTAGGCAACCCATTGCGAAATAAAGAAACACAATTGCTAAATTAGACAACTCCACTGCGAAATAAGGAAAGAGAACTGCGACATTGACAACAATTGTAATCTGAACTTCAAGACGAAATTACTTAATTTCTAAAAGAAAAAGAGATGACTAATATGTATCTGATTATGTTAAGATGACTTATAAAATGATTCGGTCTGTTATTGTTTGCTACTTTGCAATTGATAATACGACATTTATCAAAACATAAAATATGCTATGAAATTCGCCATACTTGCCCTAGGTTAAATATAACACAATAGGTTAAACAATAGCGATATTAATAGCGATATTAAAACTCTTTGCTGCAATCACATAATCTTTTCAGAATTTTAATGAATAACTTAAAAATAATGTATAATATCAATAATTTAAGACTTCAGCTAAATATTATCTTCAAAGCATTATTAAATGACTTGCTTCAATACTCTTCTTAAACCTTTCGTATAGATCAGAATTTTAGATTCGCAGTTTAAGACGTCACAATTGTTGTTTATTCAAATTGAGACACTATACGAAAGATTTTAAAGCCATTATTAGTTCAAATAATTGCATTTTGCAGATACTCTCTAACTAACTTTCTAAATTCTTGATTATTTGATTGAGTAGAAGTTATTCATTAAAATTCAATACAGTAAGTTTGAACGTAGAAAACTTATTAACAGTTAGCGTTTGGAAGTAGCAAAATATTCAGGAGCGGCTTTAAAATGTACTCCCAAAGTCACGTGGCTGTCCAATTAATAGAAAGAAAATTTTTGAAAAAAGACAACAAACAATTACGTACATTTATCCCTGCATACGAGACGGAACTCAAATTTTAGTTCTCTTTAATATGGAATCTGCATCACTGATTAGTGTTCACTAGAGATTTGATAATATAGTTTAAGTCGCAGTGCACGAGATTTTACCCTCTGTTCTGGCTTGATTCTTTCTAGTGTTAGCTGCTGCCACAAAACAGCCTGGTTTTACGAAAAGTGTAATCACGTTTTTCCGACTGGCAAACTATTGGTTTTCTATCTTTTTGCGGCGGGTGAAAGAAAAGGAAATGGAGTGGAGCCTCTTGGTTCTATGCTGATCATGACTACATGAAAAGGAAGGGAGGGATTGGAAAACCGTATTTTTTCTGCTTCTCGCGTGAAAAAGATTCACTCCCGTTGTTTCAAGGGCAAGATAGCTCCACAGTAGATTTTCGAATCATTGTTTAATACAAATTATTATGAAGGAAAAAATATTTCTTTAAATCAACATTACCATTTCGAAATTTATTAATACCTGACGCATGTTTACGTGGTTATTGTAAAGCATTTTGAGAACGTTTAAATATTGTTGATCTACATTTTAAAACAATTTACCTTTGAAATGTTACTGTAAAGGCATGCATGTAAAGCTATAATATGCAAGCATTACATTTATAAATCAAATAAAGAAAGAACTAAATATACCAATAAGTAGAGAAGAACATACTATCGAAATATAACATTCCAAATTTTACCCCCCCCCCAAAAAAAAAAAACATGACCTGTGGACTTAACTCATATTTTCAAACTTTCCCATGTATATATGGTTAGCAAATACGTCTTCGGCATACAATGCGAGAGTTCAATTCCTGGCAGGAACACGTTTGATTCAAATTCTACTTTAAACTGAAGGTCTACGTCTTGCTGCTGAAAATAAATGCTCAAGTGAATTGTTCATTTGTTTCAGAAATGATTGAAATCAAATGCATACTTGAATTTCAATGGAGTATAAAAGTATTATCATATCCCTATTTTACAAACTAATAGAAGTTATAAACACAAACTAATAGAACTTACAAACATACAAAAAGTTAAACTAGTTAACCTTTCATCATTTTTTAATCTTCGTATCAGCTTCAAATTTCGCTGGTAAGAAGCATATTTGCTAATTGTTATGTATCGCTGCTAAGAAATATATTTGCTAATGGTTGTGTATCGATGGTAAGAAGTATATTTGCTAATGGTTATGTATCGCTGGTAAGAAGTATATTTGCTAATGTTATGTATCTCTGGTAAGAATTATATTTGCTAATGGTTATGTATTGCTGGTAAGAAATATATTTGCTAATAGTTATGTATCTCTGATACGAAATATATTTGCTAATGGTTATGTATCGCTGGTAAGAAGTATATTTGCTAATCACTTGTAAGAAGTATATTTCCTAATGGTTATGTATCGATGCTGAGAAATATATTTGCTAATGGTTATGTATCGCTGGTAAGAAGTATATTTGCTAATAGTTATGTATTGCTGACAAGAAATATATTTGCTAATGGTTATGTATTGCTCGTAAGAAGTATATATGCTAATAGTTATGTATCACTGGTAAGAAGTATATTTGCTCATGGTTATGTATTGCTGGTGAGAAGTACATTTGCTAATGGTTATGTATTGCTCGTAAGAAGTATATTTGCTAATAGTTATGTATCACTGGTAAGAAGTATGTTTGCTAACGGTTATGTATCGCTGCTAGGAAATATATTTGCTAATGGTTATGTATCGTCGGTAAGAAATATATTTGCTAATAGTTATAAATCACTTGTAAGAAGTATATTTGCTAATGGTTATCTATCTCTGGTAGGAAGTATATTTGCTAATGGTTATATATCGCTGCTAAGAAATATATTTGCTAATGGTTATGTATCGCTTCTAAGAAATATATTTGCTAATGGATATGTATCGCTGCTACGAACTATGTTTGCTAATGGTTATGTATCTCTGGTAAGAAGTATATTTGCTAATTGTTATATATCACTAGTAAGAAGTATATTTGCTAATGATTTTTTACAGAATGAATGATCTTTTACAGAATTATTTAAAAAATTAAAAACGACGTAAAGTAGTGTTAACAACAATTCGCCATTGAAAACACAAAGTATCATAACACACTTTTCCAACTTTTTCAGAAGAGCAAAAACAAAATTAGAAGTTTTTTTTTCGCGTATTTCAGTGCATGTTTAGAAATATTTTTGGTATATGTGATCATGTTTAACTTACATAGAGTAAATGTTAATACTTTCAATAGTTTAGGAGAAATCAATCATGTCTTCCTATTATAAATCGGGGCTTAAACTGTATTGTGTGATTTACGCCACTTTGTATTTTGAAGAAAATGCATCAAACGTTTCTTTACCCCTTATGAAGCATTATGTGAAAATGAAAGTTTCAATGTTTTACAACCATAAATATACTCTAATATAGTTAATACATTTAAATAAAACTCAATGTCTGCAGAGTGAATATCACTTTATGCCAATAATTCACAATGTAACTCTGAAACTATGGAGTAGGAAGCAGTGTTTGCAGGTTAATTTGGTTGCAACATCGACGTAGAGATGAAAATTATCATATGTCTTTAACAATATTGTACTTTAATTATTATATAAAATATTTTATTTTAATTTCCAGAATGACAGAAAAACGTAATATTGTGCATGGCAACGAATCAAGTCCATTGTAATGTAACATGATTCAGGAAACTCAGGAAATAAAAATAAACTCAGGAAAACTAAAGATAAATTCTAATTTTAAAGATAGGCAAACAAGAGAAATTCTGTATTATTAAGACTGACTATCATTTACCTGTTTAGTGGTGGTGTAAGTTTATATTACAAATAAATTCAGAATTTCGAATAAAATGGGCAACACCTTGACAAAGAGTCTTTGTATTTATCTGCTAATATCCTGAGAGGAGTGCTACGTAAAGACCAATCTTATTGTAAGGCATCTTGTGACAGTCGTGGCAAAGGAATTGATCCGTAGAATGGGTTCAAGTGGGATCTTTTGACAAATATATATTTAGGTGTTAATTTCTTTATATGTGCTTCAAAAACTTCGGTACCATTCAGACGCTTGCCAGTTTCGTTATAGTTGTTGGAGAAGTCTAAGCATTTTGGACAGTGATTTAAAATCTATGAAGACATAGCTTTCCATCTGATGTACCACGTAAGAACTTTTATGTCTCATCAATTCCATTACTGGAACTAACTGCAAGGGTACAAAAAGATCCCCAGCATGAGTTACTGCATACCAAATTGTACTGTGGGTAGAATCATTCCCAACGATTGAAGGCTGATTAACTAACGCCTTTGTCTAAAAACGAACAAAACAATCAAAGTGGATAAGAAATAAACAAAACAGATAATCTTTTGCCGGCCTGTTCTTATAGTGGAAATAAATTTTAATATCGTTTACACCAAAAGATGAACAGTCTATTTCTCGAATAGGGTTTTCTATTCGCTTACACCAGTTTGCAACATGAAATGAGCACCTTTGAGAAGCGCTCTAGTGGTGATAACTCAAAATTAGCAATTCTTAAATAGTTGGAATCCTTTTTACTGAATAAAGAATTTAAAATTACAATTTAATAATTCTGAATGTATGAGATATACTTGGTACATAGTTATACAATGATAGCAAATTCATTGTTATTTTTGCTGTAATATTTGTGATTTTGTGACCTGCCGATGTGACTTCCTCTTTGTAGAACTCTGAAGTCGCCATTGCAATAATTAAAGTTGCTGTGTGTTATAATGGCACTGAACTTCTTTGTCAGAATCAGGTCTTTTGTATGACAAGGAAGACCAGAAATCATATGTATATATATTCTATGCATTGAATACTATTTTAATTATTATTATCATATTGTTAACTTTTCTTCTTACTCATGATATAAAACTAATTTGACATTGGCTGTTCTTTCAGGAAACAAATAAATGTGCTAAAACTTATATAACTTAGACAGTAATTTCTGTCAACAGAACTAAATGTAAGTTCAAAATCATAAGGAAAATGTCTTTGGTCTCTGTGGATGCTTGCCGCTATTTGAATTTATATTATGCGTAGTTGATGGGTATGTATCGATCGCATGAATCTGCGTGTTTCCATGCAAAACGCAGCAACCCTTCCCACCTTTTCGCCTCTCTCGTGCTTTATGCTCACTGGGATAGAGAGCGAGAGAGAGAGATGTGCGTGTCCCATTGGTCCATCACTTGCAGAATGAAGCGTTTCCCACAGCCTTGTCAGTATAGTTTAGTATTAACAGTACCCCACTTCATTGTCGCAATGTGGAGACGGCTATCTCCAATGGGAGAAGCGACGAAATGCCAGCTGCTAATTCCTACTCTATGCTAGTTCATTAGTAACATGAATAATTGTTTTCGGAAGCTTCCTAATTAAGTCTATGGCTAGTGGATTCCCCTCCATTCATTTACTAGCTTCAATGATGAAGCTGTACGCATTATTGGCACATTTAAAGCTTAGGAACTTTTGCTTTCCTTGGAAAACAATTAGATTTGCTAACAGTTTATCACACATGCAGAATAGAAACAAAAAAGAATTAAATGGGTAATTGAAGTACTAACAGTGTTAATACGACACTTTTTTTCTGTACAAACAAATACTTTTTTCCGTATTTAGTTTTCCCTAAATGTCGCTTATTAGGCAAAAAGAAAAGTAAGCTTAGATTCCATGTTTAGTACCCAGGTTGTATGAGAGTGAAAATACAGTTTTAGATGGGTAATTTCAACCACTGTAATGCATTGACTTTTAATGCTCTCCCACCGGGAATTGAACCCATGAACACTTGCATTAATCCGTGCACACGCTACTAGGTACACCAGCGTGAAAGGTAAAAGGAGAAAAGAGAATAACTGAAATGTACTCATGTAAGGTATGTGAATACGTTAAAGTTCTTCCTTAGTTTTTTCAACTCCTTTTCTTTAAAAAAAAAAAGAATCACCCAATAAACGAGGCGAAAAGTTTTGGAAGTAGGCCATTTAGTACGTATTTACATCATTATCTTCTACATAGGTATTCTGGATTATTATTGGCAGGTCACGTACCGAAAAGTCAAAAGCTTCCATGCACCATGGTTTTCAATTAATTTGTCTTTACGAACCATTTTTTTAAAACCTCAATACCACCCATCAACTGTAACTCTTTCGCCATTTTCTCTTTTGCCTGCCAGAGTACCTTGTGTTACCTCCTTTATGATACAGATCCTTCTCATCCAATGCCTCAATCAATTTATCCTCCTTTTTAATTACATCTAACATTGATATTTTCTCCCTTATTATTGCTAACACTTCCTCATTCGTTTTCCTCAGCTAGTTTTCTCCATTCTTTTCCAAGTCCAGATTTCTAATATACCTCTTATCTTTTTTATTTAACACTGCTCATGTGTAGTGATCATTTTCATCCTATGGAGTACAAAACTACTCCAAACTAAACACATTACGACTGACGGAAGCTAATGTGGTTCGGATTCCACGTTAATCAATAGGTCCTGACTCATATAGCGTTGCTGCTGAAAGGGACGTTAAACTCAACTCAAACATTTTATAAGTCTTTTTCTTAGCTCTATATTCAAGGACTCACAAGTGTTTTATAAATGCTACTACGTGTAAATAAAATAATTGTCTTCAAGACTCTTTTTCATATAACACTGAAATTTTGAGTGACAAATAATTATGGCGTTAGAAAATGTATGCCTAAATTCCTGGCTTCTAACAACAGATCTGGAAAGACTTATTAGGATTGCCCAGTGGGAGTTATAAGATTGTTCTGTTATTATGTCCGTCTGTTGCTCTGCACGATAACTCTTGAACGAGAGTAAACTTTTTGAATTATGTTTTTAATAGGTAGTTAAAAACAGCGATTATCTCGACCGAATTTGTTAATTGACCTAATCCGTTAATATCCCCACGAATAACGGTGGTCCAGAGCCGTAGCTACAGGGGGCGAGCGGGGCGGTTGCCCCGGGCCTGATAGCTAGGGGCGCCGAACGAGTAAGAAGAAAGAAAAAGTGTTGGAAACTAGTAAACGATGCGGCGTCCCATTTGAGTGTTGGTGCCCTACAAAATCATTGTCGGTTTGCAAAGAAATAAATTTGTTAAAAATTTTCTTACTCGCTCCGCTCGCAATACACACGTTTCAATAAGAGTCACAACAAGTTTTTACTTATTCGCTGATCGCAAGGGGGCGCCAAAGGAGCAAGAAAAAAGAAAAGGTGATGGAAAATAGCAAACGACGTGGTGCCCCATATGAGTATTGGCGTCCTACAAAATCAATATTGTTGTCGGTTTGCAAAGAAATAAATTTGTTTAAAATTTTCTTGCTCGCTTCGATCGCAATTCATACGTTTCAATAAGAATCAAACATTTTTTTTACTTATTACTTTCATTTGTTAATGATAATGTGATATACAAGGTGCCGAGTAATGACTTCAGGATGGAGCGTTTTCAAAATTGGAAACGGTTAGTCTGAAATATGCGTTCGGCGTTATGATGGTGATGAGTTTGCTTAGTTAATCACGCTTTTCTATCCAATCGGATTAATCACGATAGTGAGAGTGAAGGTATGAAAATCAGTGAAGTGAAGAGACACGCTGCTGATTGCGCGGGAATATTAAAAATTAACGTAAGCAAGGGTAATAATAACATTTTCGAACTTGTAGAATAGAGGCTTAAGGGGTCAGAACTTAACCCAACGAATTTCTCTTTTTCAAAAAGTGATAACTATGAGTGATTTTTCTTTGTTCCATTGGCATATAAAATGCTTTCATTTCTCCATCAACTACTTGTATCGCCAGGATATTTTTTCTGTGCATATGTATCTAGTTGTGTTTTCTTTTATCTATCTGCATATATACATACTGTACATACATATATACAATTTCTACTTGGTATTATTATTTTCGCGAGACCCATCTTAATATTGTCCTCAAATCTGGGCCTATGCCTTCCTAATGGACATTTTTCTATTAAATTTCCAGTCAAAACTTTGATAGAGCTTCTACTTTCTTCCATTCTTGCTACATGACCTGCCTCCCTGAGCCTCCTAGATTTGGTGACTCTAACAATGTTTGGTAAAGGGAATAAATTATGCTATTCCTGGTTATGAAGTTTCCACCATTGCCAATTCCCTTTCCTTTTGGGTCCGAATATTCGTCTCAGAATTTTATTCCCAAATACTTTCAGTTTGCATTCTTCCCTTAAAATAAGTGATCGTGTTTTGCAACCACACAGAACAACACGTATGATAATCGTTTTATATATTTTAAGTTTCAAATTTCTCGACAGAATTCACGACGACAAAAGATTTTGAACTGAGTAATAACGCGATTTCCCTGTTTTCAATCTACATTTAATTGCTTCATGAATATCATTTTGATACTAGATACTTGAAAGTATCCACTTTATCAAAAGTATTATTGATACTTTGACACATCGATAATTTGCAGTATTACGATCCCAGCGAACTTCCATGTATTTAGTTTTTCTGGATTTTCTTCTTAACCTGCAAGCATCTAATAAGTCCTCTGTATTTCTTTCTATTGTTCTCCTATCAGATTTACATCATCAACATATAACCTGGTGAATACCATTTAGCTCTAGGCTCTGGTTGCTATCTTCGATTTTCCTTATAGCATACTCCAGAATAAGGTTGAACAATAATGTCGACAGCTCATCTCTTTATTTCAGGCCATTCTCGACGTGGAAGCTCGTGGACAAGAATTTTTCTACTCAAACTTTACTTTGGGATTCATTTAAATATATCTTAATTTCTCTAACGAGCTTTTTCTATATTCCAAATTCTGCAAAAATGTTGTACAATGTTTCTTTCCTGAAAGATTCGTAAGCCTTTCTAAAATCAATAAATATTTGATGTACCGAGATATTGTATTCCCATTTCCTTTCGAATATTTTCCAAGTGGTGGATATTTGAAAGATAGTTGATTGATTTCTTTTAAATTCACACTGAATAATCTCCAACATATCTTCGTATGTGATCAATCATGCTAATACAATGTTTGAGAGTACTTGATAGGATGTTGACACAAGAGAAATGTCTCGATAATTATTACAATCTTCTTTGTCGCCCATCTGCTTGTACGTCATCTCTCTTTAAATTATAAGCGCGAGGTTGATACCCTTGCTTAAATTCGTAGATGCCCTTATACAGTCTCGATTGTTTACTATTATCTTCAAGTTCATTAATTTTAGCCTTCAAAAAATCGCGTTTTTTTGTTCTATACATTCTGAAAGTTTCCCATCTGATGTCAACGAAATTTTGTGTAGTTATATTGTTCGAATTTTGTACCCAACGTAGTTTCGCCTGTTTTACCTTCTCCGCTAGTTTCATGCATTCCGAGTCGAACCGTGGTTTGTTCCTGTGTATTTTCGCGTGCTCCATTTTTCTCTTGCTGAAATTTTACTGCTATCCTAAACTTTGAACCTAAGTAGCCTCAACACTAGTACTCTCAAAATCTAAAGCCGAGAATCTATTCGACACTTTAACCCTTTCACTGTGGAAGGCGACGGAAAAAAATTTCCCTAACCTGCGAATGTCGATTATAGTCGACGTGTTAAAATTTGTCTGTATCTTGGGTTTGTCGATTGTAGTCGCCAAAGGTTTTCTGTGTGATTTCTACTGTTTATCGAAAACAATAGAACACAAACAAAAATGAACGGTACAACTTTGGCGACTACTCTCGACAAAGCCAAGATACGGACAAACAAAGTTTAACAGTTCGACTATCGTCGACATTCGCATGTTAAGGAAATTTGGTTCTGTCGACAAAAGTCGACTTCCTCTGTGAAAGGGTTAATCTGGTATTCCCCTGTAGGTATGGTATCGCTGGAGTTGGTAAATACCCGTCCTACTAACAGTGTCTTTTATATCGTTACCCTTATCTTTTGTTGGGGTATGCACATTTAAAACAATACCAATAACAAATTCAACCTGTTTAATTGCTGGTATTAAACAAATCGAAATTAAAATGCTATTTGTGTAATCATATTCAGAATAACATTACAAAAGTTTACAATTGTTACTAGAAATTAATGTTGTCATCTATTTTGAACATTTTGAAAGCACATAGTTTCAAATGTATTGACATTCCATTTCTTATCGATAGTAGGAAACGTTGTAAATAGCTGTAAATTTTCATAACTGTTCTCCAAGTGGATTTGTATACAACCAAAGGTAGTTTGTGAAGTTTTAGTCCAAAAAAGCCTCTTGAAAACAGCTCTTATTTTTAAAAGAATACATAATGATTGTTTTTGGATGTTGCAATGGCCTGTCCAAGCAGCTTGATAAAAATTCAGCATAGCATACCAACAAAAGCTGCTTTTCTTATATTAAAAAAAAGGAGGCAGAAGTTTGGTATAGTGAATGTAGGGGAGCGCCGAATTCTACTTTGCCCCGGGCGCCGAAGTCTCTAGCTACGGCTCTGTACGTATCCCATATATGGAAATAAGTGGTAAGGTTAGATTTTCTTTAGGTTAAAAGGTAAAATACTTTTGACATTAAAAGTGTTTTTGAGGTTAAAACATGTTTTTCTTAAAATGCAATATATATATATATATATATATATATATATATATATATATATATATATATATATATATATATATATATATATATATATATATATATATATATATATATATATATATATATTGATGGGGCCCAAACCGCACATACGTGGGATGTGAGCGGCTATATACCTTGCAAACTTCGGACATGAGAGTATATATAAGGTGAACCTGAAAGATGTGAACAAACTCCGGAACGTGATTCGTAACATCAAAAGAAGACAAAAAGGTCTTGCATGTTGTCGAATTCTTCGTACGAGTGAAACTGGTGCCAACTTGTGCACATCTTTCTGTTACGTTCCAACTGTCCTGATTGGAGTTTCGTGGCCCTGTCGTGCCCCTACACGACACGGAATTCGTCAACATGCAAGAGGACTTTTTGTCTTCTTTTGATATCACGAATCACCTCCCAGAGTATGTACACATCTTTCTGTTGCGTTCTAATTGTCAGAATTCGAGTTTCGAAAGCAAGTTGACACTCCCGTCATTCTTACACGACGCGGAGTTCGACAATATCCAAGAGTCTTTTCTTTCTTCTGCTGTCACTAATCACCTTCCAGAGTATATGCATATCTTTCTGCTCGTTGTCAATTGCCAGAATACGAATTTTGATTGCATTTTTGTCGTGTAAATAAATGTAAGTTTCTTGTAATCCTCTTCTACTGTCTTTACCAAAGTTTGTTATCAGGACCATGCAGTTAGTCCATTAAATACACTTTCCAGGTACTATCTCGCTCACTTTGTAATTTTTTGTTGTTCTTTGCTGTCTATAAGTTATTCACTATTTTTTTTTAATGTGAAATACAGGGCAACTCTTCATTAGTAACATAAAACATTTTTACTAATTAACTTTGTGTTCCTAAGTTCTTGTCATTGATCTACTGTCTATTGGGTGCGCGCCTTCGCTGCACGAGGCCCCAAGATTGGTTCTCGATGTAATAAAACAACGTAGGAAGTATGAGTTTAAAAGAAACTTGAAAGAGGGACTTGAAAATGACTTACAATGCCACTTTGTCCAGTGTGTAGTTTAAAATCTGGCGAAAGTTCTGATTCAAAATTTCTCCTTCTCTTATATGGTCTTATATCAAAGTAAGCATTGCTTAAATTTACCAATTCTTTCCAATTTCTTTTAGTATAACACTTATGTACGCTTATAAATAAGTATAAATTGAAGCATCCCACCGAATATCGCTCTATGGCTATTTTGAAGTTAGCTGAGTTTTTAGTGGAATCAGGTGTTGTATGGAGCATGACTGACATATGCAGAAAGCCTCGTTTGTCTATTGCCCAGGGGATGGATCTACTATTGGCAAAACGATTCTCTGAGGCTGAGCAAAACAATGCTATATTTCGGGAACATACTATGAGTTTTCTCAATTTTTCTTTCAAATTCACTAAAATGTGCCTTACAGCGTTATTCGGTGGAACGCTTCAATGTTTGCTTGCAATAAAATAAGTAGAACAATAAACGTGAGCAGATTCCCTGATTAGATGGCTTGAGACTGCTACTTCAGATGATCCATTATACACATATTATAAAGACGTTGAATCTGTTTAATATGTGTGCTTGCTTTTCAAGAAGAATATTGTAAACTGTGAGTACATAAGATCGCTTGCCACATGTCCACTCCGATGTAACAACTCATTGCTACGAAAATAATGAGAAAAAAATCGAAAATGTAGATCGTGTAGAAAGATATGGTTCAGTGTGTTATAATTTTTTCTTCAAGGTCTACAGTCAGCAAAGGAGCAGATTGACCCTCTCCCCACCAGTGATGATTTCAGAGAGTAGCCAGGGTGAGCTACGAAATTCTCCCCGCACCTACACTCATATCGTCCTCAACGTGGATTCCTATTTTTTATCTATTAATTCTTTTTATCCCCCTCAGTGTATTGAGTTTCCATTTGGGAAAAATCTTCTGAAATCATTACTACTATGCATAATCACTTATCTTGCCAAAGACTTAGCTGAATGTTTTTTTTTTAACTTTACATTATTTGCTATGCCTGAGTTGAATATGTGTATAACCCTTGACATCTACGAAACACAAAAAGAAACGAGTCTAATATATACACGGCTTTAGAAACTCACCTCATATTACAATAACCCCCATATGATACAAAATGCATAAAAATAAAAGAACATTAAACAATTAAAGCTCATAAATGAGTATATAGAAAACATGCAGTTAATATACTACGTTAGTGCAAGAAAACAACTAATTAATAAATGATTAGTGAACAATAAATGTACTCTAAAATAACACTAAAGATAACTAAATTAAAGCAATTCACACATTACAAAGCTAATCGAATAAGTATATATAAGTAAGTTTAATAAGCCACTTAAATAAATTTTACACAATGGTTATATGAGAGTAAATGTATCTACTGAAGATATTAGGGTATAGAATATGGTAAACGCATCTTTTTATTTTATTTATTTATTTAGTTTTGTAAAACACCACATGTGAAGTTTTTCAGACACGAAATTAACAACAATATTGTCTTTGCTACCCGTAGATACCCATTTTGTGAGACATCTAAACCTGTCAAGCTGCTGCCTACATTTGGTATATTATAAATAAATAGACGTTTTTTGGAGTATAGTTTCAAACATTTTACTCAAAACCTGGCTTTTCTGACGTGTAGTTTGACAAAAAAAAATCCAAAATTACAACAAACTGCTAGTATCATATTGTTAAATAATGTTGTAAGCCTGTAATATACACACGTATGCTAGCTTACATACGTATATCTGTATTATAGGCACCATATACTCGTAATATACATAAAATTGTAATAGCTCACCAGTTTCTATAACATCAGTGCACCCGCCTTCGTCATGGGAGATTAGCTTTGATATCTGATGGAGTTAATGTTGTTTGGATCCTACCTTAAGCTGTAGGTCAAGTATAATAGAACTTAAGTGGTGAAAAGAACATTACGTTGCAATAGTTTCGTATTCACTTTGATTGTTACAGAGGTAGTTTACATTGTGTGACCAACCATGTCGTCATTCTATCGTCAGTTGGACGCCTATTATTATTTCTTCTTATTTCTCTACGAAGCGTCAAGTTACTAGCAAATACTTAAACTCAATTTCAAGTTATAAAATTATGAGTTCTTATCTTTATATTGGTTATCTGATGCTAACTAGTTTATTTAACTACTATTTGGGGAAACGTTTTGAAGTTTAAGTTTTAAAAAAATAGCAATGCAAAATTGAGCACGAAAACAGACTAATATCACTTACATACGCAGAAAGACTATTTGAAATAAATATTTAGAAAACCTTATTTTAAAAAATAATTCATAAAAAAACATTAATTTTTGCTAACACTTTTTCATTTTTGTTTGTTTAAAAAAAAACTTTTGAACAACCTGATAATCGTCATACGCCGAATCGACACTAGATACTCACCATGTAACAACGCAAACGCAATTTTCTCTCTCGCTCTCTCACCGTGAAATTGCGTTTAAATATTCGCTGGAAATCTGACGCTCTATAAAGAAATAAGAGGAAAAATAGGTGTCGAACTGACGATGGAACGACTATATGGTTGATCACAGATTGTAATCTACACCTGTAAACAATCAAAGTCAATACGAAACTCTTGCCTCATCGCGCTTCCTCATTAACGTCAGCGTAATCCGAAACCAAAGTTAAGAGCACTTTGTCATTAAAAAAATATTATAAATGTTCATAACGTATACTGTACAAAGATGTTATTAACGATGATGTGTTATCAGCAGAGAAGTAAAAGCATTACAAATGTTAACTAAGTTATTGCATAAGTATGTTGTTAACGATAATATTTCATCACCAGAGAATCAAAAGTACTACAAATGATCACAAAGTTATTACGGAAAGAAGTTATTAATGATCAGGCCCGCAACTAGAGGGATCCAGGGGGCCTGGCTCCCTAAACTTTTCATGTCCCCTCTATACCTCAATACAGAATGCTATTATTAATGACTTGGCCCCCTATCTTATTCATGCCCTCCCAAACTTCTGTGTCTGGTTGCGGGCCTGTTAATGTTGTATCCACTTACGAAACCATACTATTCTTTTGTGAACAGCCTGTTCTGGTGGTTTAATTTACATTTTGATTATTAACAAGGATTTACAATATTTAAGTGAATTCTCTTTCAAATGAACTATATTTAACTTGTTACACTGTCTATTTTTGCTTCTGTACATATTACAGTGTAAATGCAACTTTTTATAATGTTTCCTCGTTATTCCCTTGTCTCTCGGGTTTTCTTTAATTGTACATTTCCTTCTCCGCTTCAAGGTATCTCAGGAGGATTATAAACTGGATGTATTCCAGTTATTCTAAATTGCTCCCTTGTATCTTTTCTGTTGGAAATAGCCTTCACAGAAAAAAAGTATAAACTGTATTTTTGTTAGCAGGAAAATCCAGATTTTCTCTTCATTAGCATTTTCAATTTATTCTAAAATCTCAAATACACAAATATTTCATATTTTTTCGAAGTGAAATATCGGATGTAACTAAAGTCTGATGTCATAGGCTATATCCATTACGAGTAAAGATATTAAAAATGGAAAGATAGGGAAATTCTTGGAGATAGATGGTTTTCGACCTAGAATGGTAGGATGTTTTCAATTACTCCAACTGTTTTGGACTCTATACTGTTGATGAACCCTATGCTAGATGAAAATGCAACATTTCCAGTTCAGGATGACTTTTCCTTTGGGCCGTCAGCATACTCACAGTACGTAATTGTTGGGGAATGCATTCCCGGTGTTCTGTGTCCCCTCACATAACAATTTGCGCATTCCTCGTATCATCTATGAGTGGTCCTACGTTCCGTTCGACTATTCTACTGAAATGCCAACATTGTATTTTCATTTAACAATGGTTGCATTACTAGTGTGAAGCCCAAATGTCTGGAACAATTGAAAAAAATTCCACCCATTTTAGATTGAAAACTACCTATTTACAAAACTCATTTAATAGCCTATGACCACAGACTTTTGTAAGAATCAGACTACACACAGACATGTATATATATATATATATATATATATTGGAAGTAATCTCAATTTCTTCATTTGCTGCTACCTATCGGCTTGTGTTGTACGTATTTTTACATTGTGTCGACGTGACGTTTCTAGTGAAATCTTGCACAACGTCTTTACTAGTACTTTTTAAGGAGATATGCAACCACGCACAATGATCATTACCTTATCCGCCCATCTTTTATCTGCGTGTATGTGTTTTGACCTGACACGTGGTATTATTTCCAGGTAGTGAAACGTCTTTTACATACCTTTGTCAACTCAATTTACGTCATGAAATGTTCGGGAATCCCTAATGTACTTTGGGGAATCCCTTGCGCCGCCATTGCACAAGTCTGAAAACTGCAAATTTGCATAGAGCAGGTTAGGATCCTTTGACGATATCATGCCTCATCACGTCTACGCTCAGTAGTTTGTGCAATATTTAACTCTAAAGTTTGTTTTCCCACGCTTTCGGCAGCTTATAACACGTAAACGACGCGATTTTCGCCCTATGTTTATTAGAACATTTTTGTTTGTTTTGCTCTCAGGAATCACTCCTCTGCTTTTGTACAACGAATTTAGCATCATACTGTATATATATATATATATATATATATATATATATATATATATATATATATATATATATATATATATGTATATATATATATATATGTGTGTGTGTGTATGTGTGTGTGTGTGTGTGTGTGTTTTAGATGTTGATGATCGACACTAGTAAATCTGCGTTTGAGTTTTTGTATTTTGTGCCCTTACGCAACAGGAACGAAGACTTGAATCCGGATAAACAGATGGTTATTAGTGTTGCCACGAGACGAGACATTTCTCGTGTCTCGTCTCGTCTCGTCTCGTAAACGAGACGAGACACGAGACGGGACAGAACCCTTTTAGACGAGACACGAGACGAGACAGACTACTTGTCCCGTCTCGAAAACGAGACGAGACACGAGACGAGACGGGACGTCTCGTGAAATGTCTCGTCTCGTCTCGTGTCTCGAAAATCAAAACGCTGGCGGGAATGGCCAAGATTGAAATTGCCAGTGGTCATATAGATTGCAAAAGGAAAATCCCCTTTGTGAGAAAACATGTTGAAAAGCCTTCATAGAAAAGTGTCCTGTCTATTGATTGAAACAATCGTGATACATGAGCTTCCAGGAGTATCAACCTTAATAACTTGTCCCCAATTCCCCTTGCTGTAAACTGAGGAATTCTCTTTTTTTTATTTCTGGCTGGAATGATGACAAACAAAATCAAAGACAGGCAAGATTTTTACAAGGTCAAGAAACCGAACTACCACCACCATCTCTTCAATTTGAAAACTGGGTAAGGTCTACACTCATTACAGGCTGTAGTTGAAAGTTCTGGCTGAGATGGTGTAAGATAACAGACCACACTTGTCTTTATTCTCTGGTGGCGGTATTCTTTTTGCTATATGAACCGAAAACGGCAATTGAAGTATGTCATCTTGCAACTAAAATTTTGTCTTCTCTCTCTCTCTCTCTCTCTCTCTCACACACACACACACACACACACACACACACACACTCATACACATAAAACACACTTTTACCATTTTACCAATCGCTCGCTTATTATACAGCAGTCATGTTGTAAAATTCACCTCTTCGTTTGGAGGCGAAGGACAAAGAAAGCAAAGATATTATCGACAAACCCTTCAAATTGTTTGCTTTCAGCAAATTTATGATACTAACAATAACACTTTAGGTGAAGATGTTTTACAGGGGGACCTTCGTTTTGTTACGCGGAAATGTTTGATCTGACCAGAGTGCGAAATTGTCCTCTGTTTCCATGTTGAGAGGAGAGGAATACTTCCCTTTCCTAGTGAATAATAATCATTAGGACCTGAATTATCTTCAGAAATTGTTTCTTACAGGCATATAAAATCTTCCGAACTTGATAAGTTTAAAGAACATTTGGTATAATATTCATGGAACTCCGTTGAAAGCAGAAAATATCATGAGAATGATCAAAATTCGAACATTGGAGAACATAATTAACAGAAAAGAAACAGGATACCCAAACCATATTTTTAAACCTGCTATAAAATGTATATTGTATATTTTTACTAATTCCTTACTCCCATGAAAGTATCCTGGGGAGGATATTCTCTCCAATTTTTTCAGACTGAAATCCTTTTATCCCGTACGATTTCGCCCCTTGACACAATACGAAAAAACAAATGCTGTTAAAATCCATACACATGACCCTTCCAGGACTCAACCCGGGGCCTTCAAGCCATGGTCTATCGCCGCAGACCGCTCGGCTTGGTATGAATAGGTACGTTGTATGATTGCGAATAGATCCCGACAATATAAGAAACTTTAATCCAAAATGGCGAACCAAAAATCAACTCTTTTTTAGCCACTAGCTAATCTGGGTGTACTGTCATGAGTTTGTTACAGAAACGGGGCAACCACCACATAGTAGCACACACCCCGCGGTTATGGGAACAGATTTGAACCATGGAGGTGAAGACTAGCCCCAAGCATTCTTTCGTCCGATGTGTCGTTCAGCTCCCATTACTATGGCACTTTAAGTAGAGCTTACTGTGCACTAACATATAAAATTTCAATCAAATACTTTCCATTACTCAATAAAATTATTTGGTTCCGAGCTATTTTTTTAAAAAAATGCAACAAATCTAAACATGCTAAAATGGAAAGTAGTTTTTGGATTGTTATGGGTTAACACTGTGAAACCTAAAGGCTGGAATATATGAAATCAATGTGTACACACATATCTATCTCTCTATTTATCTATATATCTTTCCATCTCTCTCTCTCTCTCTCTCTCTCTCTCTATATATATATATATATATATATATATATATATATATATATATATATATATATATATATATATATATATATATATATATATATATATATAGTGGGCTGATAGTATACTATAGTGTTGGGGATAGTGTCACCTTTACATCGAACTTTCCTTGTCGTGTAAACATTATTTGACATTAGTGTCTTCATCTTCGACGTACCTATGAGCAATTTACTGTATATTCGTGTATTGAAACTGGTGAAACAAATTTCAATGTTTCAGAATGGTAAAAAAAAAAAAAAAGCCAGGGTCGAGAAGCCTCAGACAACTAACAGTAGAGATATATTATCTCGTAAACTATATGTCCTTGCCTTGTGAGCTTATTTGAATTTATTTTTAAGACCTTTAGGCAACTTTGGCCGAATGGATGATGATGGGGAAATTAGTGGAATGAAGAAAGTGGTAGGATACTAGGCAACTTCGAGAAAACACACACATTCGAAAAATGAAATGAAATGAAATGAAATCTTTGAGTTTTACGTCCCACGCTTATGCCGATTAGGCTAAAGGAGACAATGATGATGAGTAATGAATGAAATGGTGGAATGAAGAAAGTGGGAAGAAACGGGAGAACCCCGAGAAGACCCACGCACACGGTGTTTGTCCACCACAAAGTTGACTTGGCGGGGCTGGGATCGAACCCGAGACCCCAAGCACCAGAGGTGAACGCTCTACCACTGAGCCACCGCGGTCCCCACACACATTCAATGTTTGTCCATCACAAAGCTGACATGGCACTAACCGAGATCGAACCGACTACCACATACACTAGAGGTAAAGGCTTCACGGTGTAGCTACCGTGACATTTCTTGTCTTGTGTGGTCTGGGTAATACTTGTAACTTAGTTGTATCTTGATTAGCATAGTGCAGTCTGCTACATTTTACTTTCGTTCCCATGGTATGCTGCTATATTTTTTACGAGACAAGACGAGACAAAACGAGATAAACGAGACGAGACGAGACGGGACGGGACAGAGCCTCTCGAGACGAGACACGAGACGGGACGAGCACATTTTTTCGAGACGAGACACGAGACGGGACATGCTTTGCACGAGACGAGACGAGACAGCCTGAAGTCTCGTCTCGTCTCGTCTCGTGGCAACACTAATGGTTATGTTAGATGAATCACAGGATTTTGTTGTTACAGAATATTTTAAGGATATTGTTGAGGAATTTCCAGGATAAAATGTGTCTTTGAAGCTTTAGACTTTTAGACTTTGTAACCTTATTGAGAAAACGTGTTATGGTCAACACACCTACTATTTGCTGTTGAAAAAAAAAAAGAAAGAAAAGAAACATAATTCACGCAACATCTTTTCAATACGAGATAGTCTCAACTTTTGTCTCGTTAGCAATTTGAGTAATAAGTTCCGATTAAAAAAAAAAAAAAAAAAAAAAAAAAAACCTGAGATGAAGCAAATATAAATATATTGATATAAATGTTCCTCCTTTTAAAAGGTTGAGTGAGGAGGTACTGGATGTACTGTTTAAACACGATCCTAGATATAAATACAAGATACCACACAATAAAGAGCGTGAATGTGTGTGATTCATAAAAGAGGTTTTCACAATAGAAGACATTATTAAGATACAATGAACGTCCACGTTCACAATGTACGTGGGGGGACAGTGCACAATAGGTTTTGTTCATTTCAATCAGCATGTAACAAACAACTGAGATTCTACTGTCATTCATGAATGAGTATATTTTTATTTGTTTTACCTAATTTTTAAAGGATATGAATCATTTCTAAATATATTGAAAGGATATAATAGTACTGCATGATCAGGCTCTTATTATCACCTACACAACAGAGATAAAAATGTTAAGATGAGATAGATTATTATTGTTGTTGTTGTTTGGACAATGCTAGTTGGACCTATAGAGTTATACTGTTAATCCATCCGTCCGTTACTCCACACTAGAACTCTTGAACCAAGGAGAATTTTTGAACTCTGTTCTTGCAGTTGATAGACCAAGCTAGAGCGATTCTCTGGGCCGAGTTCATTCATGAATTTTTACGAAAAATTGTGGCTATCGTATCGATATCCCGTTTAAAATCTATGTACCTCCTAGCTCTATACAACTTGCACAGCAAGAAAGAAATGTTGGTTGCCTATGATAAAAGAAAATGAAATTAACTCTTTAAGTTTTACGTCCCACGCTTACGCCGGTTAGGCTAAAGAAGATGGTGAAAATGAGAAATGAATGAAATGGTGGAAATAATAAAGTGGAAGGAAACGGGAGAATCCCAAGAAAATCCACGAGCACTGTGTTTGTCCACCACAAAGTCCACACGGCGCGAGCTGGGATCAAACCAAGGGCCCCAGGCACGGGAGGTGAACGCTCTACCACTGAGCCACCGCACTCCCCCTATGATAAAAGAATATGAGAATTTCTTACCTCAAAATGAACCAAAGACTATCTTATACATGGAATCACATAATTCACCTTATTGTTTTACCAGTTTTATTATTATTATTATTATTATTATTATTATTATTATTATTATTATTATTATTATTATTATTATTATTATTATTATTATTATTATTATTATAAATTTTACGACACCTCGTAACAAAGATCAAGGTCAAAATTATTCTTTATACTTATACTGTGAATACAGGTTCTTAAGAAACGTGAATAACGTGAATATTACAATGCTAAAAGACTTGTAATATCTGACTACATTCTTGCACTTAATTGAAGTAAAATCATATCGATTATGGCATTTTCCTACTAGTTTAATGCAGCATACGATTAAAGATGCCCCTGTTTTTGTTTGTTTGTGTTTTAGTTTTACGTTTTAGGCTTTAAATAGAAGGCGATTACAAATGAAAATGAATGATCATTAAAGCATTCGTGAAATAACCATGTGAAACGGGAGAATCAAGAGGAAACTCACGGGCATGACGTTATCTACCATGTTCACTTCATCTAGGATCAAACCAGGGACCCCTTGCACCCGAAATGAGTGTTCTACCACTTTTCTCTTAAACTATCTGGTATTTATTTTCTCTCTCTACCACTATTCATTACTATTAGACTTGACTGGTACACATGCACAGAAACATTGAGTACAGTTAAAGTCCCACCACTTCCAGTGAGTTTTTCCTCACAATCATCAGCGTAACACCTTAGATCGCTCGGCGACACACTAGCACTGCTGAACCACTGTGCCCCATACGATGCCTCTTCTTGGATAAGTTGCGCAAGCATGTACATAAATATTTTTCATATTATTAAAAAAAATGACATCCCCATGCAAAGAAGTAAACACGTTGCTTTAATCTACAAACCAAAAGTACAAATAGATTATAACTAGAAATTACTTGAAGGCAGAACTCTTTTTAAGTACAGAAACATCTTTATAGAAATCTAATATCAAGAGGAAGGTCCTTATTATTAATTTGCGTGATTATTCCCTTCATTGATTATTATTTCGCTCAAATTGTGAACCGTGCTGTAGCGGTACGGGTAAGCGATAGTCCCTTACATATTAATGCGATTTCAAATAAGTTATACTTCGCAGAAACTTCGGCCACAGCAATGCACAATACCTAAGTATAATATGCATCACGCTGACTTCAATCAATTGCCTCACAACAATGGCTAGTATTAATCATTCAGTGTCGTCTACTGGCCGTGTTTATGTGATCTCAAATGCTGGTTTTATTTCGTGAAAATTTTAACTTCCTTTGTTTCTTAGTGAATCCGCCTTATAACCATCAGCAGTGCAATTGGGTTCTTCAGATTTCAGTTGGATTGGATTGGAGTTTAGCATCCCTTTCATTAGTGCTGCCCACAAGACAAGAAGTTCGTTTTTAAAAATCGCATTAGCATGAGACGAGATAAGAAGTCTCACGAATATTGTGGGTAACTATAGTTCACCCAACTCTTGTAACTCAAACACTATTTTAGTGCCACATGATTCATAGTATAAAGATCGTAAATGAATAAAGGTTATATGAACACAAAGAGGAGAATTTCTCAATGTTTAAAGATACGCAAGTCATTTCACAATATATTCCTATACTAAACAAAGTTTAAATGTTGTTATATCACACCCTTTGTGGCTTTCTCGTGACATGGTAGAATTGTGATACCTTCTACATGAAATTGAGGGAAAAAATCGGGGCAAAAATTTTGTACATAAATTTACATAAGGGAACGAGAAAAATTTGAGACAATACGGGGAAAAAAATTTTTCGTTAATCGAGAAGAAATGAGATAGAATTCTTCAAAAATCCACAAGAAACGACATTTCCTACGACATTTACGAGACGAGATAAGACGGGAAAACCTTATTTCTTGTCTCATCTATTGGGGAACACAAGTTTTATCCATTGCTAGAGTCTAGACATGAAATAGTTTTCTCAGTTTGCTGGGGTTTATTCCAACTCGTTTTACCCTTAACACTATTAGTCGTCGTTTCTTCACCTTTTGCTTGTGATCCACTGGTAAATAGCCTCATGCAAGTGCTAGAAGCCCTGGAACTAACAATCCAGATACATTTGCATGTAATAACTGTAGAATTAACGGTATGCAGGATGTAATAGACTGCAAGATTTGACGGTTCCTGTTTCTTCTCGTTGAAACTACCTAAAAAAAATCTCCAGTTATTAGCTGTGTAACGAAAACAAGTACTGTTTTATTCGTCTGGTTTGTCGTTTGTTCTTGGATAGCTTCAAGTTTCTAATAGTGGCTGCGTGGACTACTTCTGTCACTCATATGGTCAATAGCCGTTTCTCGCTTTTATATATCTACTCTTTTCACTTCCGTTTCTGTAAGAGAGCTAGAGAGAGCTAAGCCAAACACTTTTAAATTTAGTAGAAATGCCATAGCTCCTTTTGTATTATTTTCCTCTGACGAAAAGGCAGTTACAAGGAATGCGGTCACATGACACAAACGAAGTTCATTGTAAGCACACAGAACTGTAACTCCTTCTCCAACGGTAAAACTGAATTCGACCTCAGTTCGTCCTGATAAACTTTTACCTTTAGTTTGGGGAATAAGGGCTAAATATTTCCCATACCTGATCTTTCATCTGACTCCATCCCGGAACTGGGCCAAATTGTCAGTGAATCGTAAATGGTTAATTATCTAATGTTATGATTCTTTGAAAAACGTTCGATGATACTGTTTCATTTCTATTATTTCGAAAATTGTGAAAAGAATGATACATAGGGATTCTCTTGTTATTAAACAGTTAGGTTACCGCTTTCGGTGCGATAGGCCCCAGGTTTGATTTCCGGTCAGATTGCATGAGGTTCGAATCTGTCTTCGTTTTGAGGAGCCTCGTTGTAAATAGGGACACTAAATTCCAAACCAGCAAACAATCAACTAAAATAAAACAAAAATAATCTAACTGCAGAGGTCTAAGAACATAAGAAATCCTCATATAAAAATATTAAACTGCCTAAAGACAAAATGAAGGTTTACATTACTAGATAATTACGCGCTTAACATTCGTGGGCTTTAAATAGTTCTATTAACAAAGAATATGTACCGAAAAATTAGTGTTGCATTTTTAAAACTTCTTCCTTATTTTTAAAAAGAAAACGTTTGTCACGCATCTTTGGCATTTCAAATAGTAGTAGCATCATTTTAGATTTTGCCAAGATGGTGGTAGTGGGGCGGCAAGAGTGTCCACCACACATAAGAGTTACACATTTTTCTATTAGTGTACAATTTCTTAAAAATCATGTATTTCTGAAACTGGACTCTTTGTCTTCCTCAAATGATGCCCCTAAATTTTCAAATAATGAAGAAAGGTGGTACGCTGGTACAGTGGTAGAGTTCTTATCTCTGGTATGTAGTGTCCCTGGTTCGATCCCCGGCCAAGTATAAGTTTGTGGTGAACAATATCGTGTCCATGTGTTTTCCCAAGGTATGCCCGTTTCGTCCCACTTTCTCATTCCACCAATTATTCCATCATCATTCACTTGCCTTAATCATCGTCTCCCTTAGCCTAAAGGACGTAAACGTGGGACGTTAAACTGAAAGATTTCATTTCATCTTTAAATAATGAAGATATCGACGCTTCTGTAATTGTAGATCTCAGTAGCCCTATTCTTCTAACTCTTGTTTAGCAAAAACATCATAAATAAATTATTAAGTTCTTTCAACAACGAGAAGAATACAATCCCTCGACCGCCTCGTTCTCCTTTTGTGTTTGTATGATGTTATTTTGTCCCCCCTCTACTAAAGAAAGGAGAACCGAAGAATAAGAGGTTGTAAGAAGCCTCGACCCTCTGGTAAAGAAACAATGACCTCTTGTTCAGTTCTCAACAGCAACAGCACACACAAATAATTCAGGAAGGAAATTCAAGTTTCAGATTCTTTAAGTAATCCGTGCGGCCAGCTTGAATAAGAACTAAGAAGAGAAGAAGAAAGATTGCTCAGATCTTGGCTGAGGAAAATGCCTTACTCAAGGGACCGATGTTGCCTTTCCGAAGAAACTAATAATTCAGATGGAAAAGAGGGAAAATTATGGTGGCGTATGCAGGAGTAACGGAATATTTTTGTTCGTTATTTATTTATTTGTATAACTACCTGCTTCAGGTAAGGAATGTTCTGTTTTTGTGTAATAGAATGAGTATCGTTCATTACCACTTCTGTTTTTCTTTATTTGAAAAGAAACACTTTCGTTATACGCTACTATCTACCTTCTTCCTTCTTTTAAGTGACAATGCGTTCCATTCCTCGTTCTTTCATTCCTTTTTCATTCTTTTATTTTATTGGATCAAAAGCTCCAATATATTTCAGTCATTTTTTGTAAGTCTCATATCTCGAGAACTTCATATAGCGTAGCAAAACCCAAAATATCACTAAGTCAGTATGATGTGGTTAGTCCATAAAAAATACGAAATCTCGATTTAGAGGCCCTTCAGAAATTCTGTGGCCCCTGATCCAAAAATGCATCAAAAGATCCAATATATTTCAATAAGAAATCTTCTTGTAGGCCTTACATCTGGAGTACTACATATAGTGTAGCCAAAGCCAAACTATCATTTAATTCAGCATGATGTGCTTACTCCGTAAAAAAATACAAAAACTCTATTTAGAGGCCGTTCAAAAGTTTTGTGGTCCCTGATTAAAAACTATTCATTGGCCAAGATCGTACTCTTTTGATACAATTTTTTGATCATTCCTAAAAATTCTTGACCAAGATCGCAATCTTTTGATCCAGTTTTTGGATCAGTTCTAGAATTATTGTTAGTATAGACGTATTTTTTGCTTCAGTATATGCATTAGGCACTATGTTATTGAAATTTGTAGCAGTTTTCTTGCTATATAAAATGAACCGGAAAATAAATGCAAATTGTAAATACATGTAGATATTCGATCCACATCGACTGACCGATCACGTATGGTTTGACTATTCCCAATCGCCGATAATCGATAATCAGAGGAATATTAAGTGGATATTTTTGTTTTCACTTCTGTTATTAATGTTTCTATATTATTGTGGAAAATGGGTAATCTTGATCGACTATTATCGACTGAGACCGATAAGACTGATAGGAGGTTCCTTATTCTCATTATTTGTCTTCTACTATTTGTTACCGTATGTTATTCAATGAACGTCAAAGTTTACAACGAACTTTCTTTGGAAAAGAGCTGTGACCGATCGAGTGACTAATAATTTTCTTTCCATTTATGTAACATTGTAATCGTCTCACAAACTGTTGTAAAGTTGAAATATAGTAGAGAGTGCTCCCATAACTCCACCCACTCTATTCAAGTTGTCCTCTCTGATTGGTCAGCTGTAGATGACAAAGATTGTCCAGCGAGTCTAGATGAACCGTTTTTATATCCTGGATTTCTTCCAGTCGGAGATTTCCTAGCAGAGAACACGGGAGATAAAGACGTTGCGATCTGACACAGAGGGATCGTACGGTCCTGACAGAAGTACTAGAAACTGCCAAAGTCGAGCAAACAGAATAAGCTGAGCGGGATAAGTGGGAGAAATTCTAGTGTTCTAGAACAATAAGGTTCTGGGATGTTATCACTGGATTTCTAGTAGACACCTTATAACAAACCAATGACCAACAATGAATCAACGAGATAGCACGAAGCAAGAATATCCCAACAGTATGGTCAAGGTGGTATCCTATAGCATCTGAACCAATCTCTTTTTTCTAACCTGAAACCTGTCTCTCATTCTCACAGAATTTTGTGTATAACCTTCAATCCATGCCTATTGAGATTTATGATGTTTGCAGCCTGAAAAACTTAAGAATATACACTATCTCGATTTCAGTGCCGCTTATTTCAGCCGATCGAAAGTTTAAAACTGACAGTGCTTTGATATGACTTGGAGGTTCTCTACTTTACTTTCCTAGATAAACTTGTATTCACTTTAGTTACTTTGTAATATTTTATTGATATATTACATGTTCCAAAGGATATCTAAAAATAAAAGTTCATGTGTTTTCAATCGTAGACTCCATAATTACAGGAAGTCATATAGTAGTTCTTGTATAAATTATGTTCCATTGGTTCTAGTGTTAACAGAAAAACGTCGCTACTTACACATGGAAATCCTAAATAAAGTATTAATGATATCGTGCAATCAAAAGTGAACTACATATTGTATGGCAGGATTAGGATTAGTTTATCGATTGCCAAATAAGGATTTACCTAATATGAACACAGCTTTATTTACATAGTTTTAGGTGACGGTATTTTCTCTGCAATTTTAATAGTTAGTTGGTTAGATTGCAGTTTAGTGTCACTTTTCAGCACCGAGATTGTATGAGATGTGAAACTACAGTTTAAGATACTATCGGGACCATCATAGGATAAACTTAAAGCATTTCTCACCGGAAATCAATCCGGGACACTGTGTGCCAAAAGGATATCCATTAGTCACTATACTAATGGGACAAGATCTGCAGTTTCATGTTTGTAATACTAATATTTGTATGGTTTGAAATTTTCATTCTCTTTCTCCCTTTTGATGCATTTTTCTTATTGATACTTTCAAGGTTATATTTATTAATTAGTGCTCTTCACAATCCTTAATGAAGATTAATGCACTTAATGTGAGCTTTTCATACATTAATAAGCAGAATTAATTAATTAAATAAATCTAATAAATATAGTATTCATTTTTGCAATGTAAACCATACATTTTTCAAATTTGTTTGGTTATTTTGCCTGCCATATTTGCGTTCTATTTTGCCACATCTGTGGCATTTAGTGATAAAAGAGTAAGTGGAATAATTTTGGGCTACGTTTTGACAACAATACTGAGCTCGTAATATTTTGAGGTGATATGTAATAGTTGAAATAATCAATGCTGTCTTATAGTAAACAATTTGAACCAGGAAATTTAATGCTGTGTGCAACTCCAAAAGGAAAGAAAATGAAATGAAATTTTTAAGTTTTACGTCCCACGATTATGCCGGTTAGGCTAGAGGAGACGGTGATGATGAGAAATGAATGAAATAGTAGAATGAAAAAAGTGGTTGAAAACGGGAGAACCCCGAGAAAACCCACGAGCACGGTGTTTGTCCGCCACAAAGTCCACACGGCGCGAGCTGGGATCGAACCAGGGACCCCAAGCAGCTGAGGTGAAAGCTCTACTACTGAGCCACCGCGCGCCCCACTGCAAGTCAAAGAGAGTTATGCTGCAATAACTGAAGTATGTATGCTGCAATATCTGTTATTACAAGACACTAGCGGATCTAGAAAGGGCGTTTTGGAGGGTGGATTGTCTCCTGAACGATGAATGTACAGTCGATATTCGAAAGATAAGTTTTACATTTTCAAAGAGAATAAAGAGTGGTAACATGTTATTCACAAAAATATAAAATGCATAAAGAATAATAAAAAAATCAACTAATAATGTAACAAATGTAATAAAATTTGGTGTATGTGTGTATATACGTTGAAGGAAATTGTGTATCTCTTGTTTACGGCCCGACACCTCATCAGTATTCCTTTTTCTGTGGCACAAACATAGAGTATACCTAAATTTTAGTTCTAAGTGTTTGAGTCGTCTCACTTTCCTTCTTACAGCTATTCATGCACTGAATGAATCCTATGAGGCTAATCGTGACTACCTCAAGGAAATACGAGCGCAAATCTTCACCCTTGAAATGATACACCAACATAAATACCATATACTTTGGTTAGGCCCTAGTTTCTGACAGATTGGGTAGTCCGAAAAGAAAAGCCACATCCCTAAAGGATCAATTTACAAGTGAAAAAACATAAGCTTCTGAGGAGTCCATCGTCCTCTTCATCAGTAGTAGAGCGTTCACCTCCGGTGCTTGGGGTCCCTGGTTCGATCCCAGCTCGCGCCGTGTCGACTTTGTGGTGGACAAACACCGTGTGCGTGGGTTTTCTCGGGGTTTTCCCGTTTCCTACCACTTTCTTCATTCCACCTCATCATCGTCTCCTTTATCCTAACCGGCATAACCGTGGGACATAAAACTTAAAGATTGCATTTCATTTTTCGTCCTCTTCACCCTCTTCATGAATCCACCACTATTAAAATACCTTGTGATGCCAAGTTATCTCGTATCTCTACTTACGTAACTATGTACACACTCTTTTATAAAACAAATGGAATGAAATTAAATCTTTAAGTTTTACGTCTTACGATTATACTGACTAAGCTAAAGGAGAAATGAATGAAAGCGTGGAATGAAAGTGAGAGGAAACGGAAGAACCCCGAGAAAACTCACGCACTTAGAGTTTGTTCACCACAAAGCTCACTTGCCGCGATCTGGGATCGATCCAAGGACCCATTGCAGCAAAGGTGAACGTTTTATAAAACAATCCTTGGCCCCCTTTTATAAAACAATCAAAATTACATTAGTTACGTGTTCTTCTAGAACCGTTAATACAGGTCTTCTGAACCAAGTTCTACAAAGTACAAACCATGGTAAATATCGTACGGGATTTGCTGGTCTCATGTAGCTTCAGGTGGAGAGGAATAATGAAGATACATATACGTATAATATGAAAAATGGGATTACACAATAGAAGGTCTCTTTGTCCCTTCGAAGCCTCTATCATCACTGGAATCACTTTTGAATGTTTAAAAATTTTGAACGTGACTACAAGTGCCGAAAGAAGAAAAGAAGAAACACTTCAGGTTTTGGTTATGTCAAGATGTTTACCTTGTTGAGCCGTAATGTTGTTTTCGTGCAATCTGGTCATAAACATCTTATAGATAAAGTTATTATCCGAGGACATTCCACTAATAAAAATCTCACTTCCTGTTCATATATAAATTTTCTGCGAGCAATAGCATAAGCTCACTGGAAAGTTCTAAAATCATTGCTCCAGTAAATTTATGTCCACATTTCCTCTTCTAGAAGGAGAAAGGTGTATGGCATTGTTAAATGACTTTCTGGAAAGCTTTAATGCGCCTGGTGTGAATTGAGACAAGACGCTTGGATTAAAATCACACTGAATGTTGAATATTTTTTTCCACATGAAGTAAACGAACGTTTTGTGTCCTTGTTTACTAGAACGAAATCGATTTTAGCTTTTATAATTTCCGAGAAGCATAACATTATTCCATCTTTTCTCTTCTTTTCCTCTTTTGATATTCTTCGCAGTGGAAACAAGATTGCTTTTACTGTATGAAATAACTTCCATATAAGTTGATATCGTTCTACATTTTTAAGAATGTTATACCTGTTTGAACAAACACTTATAATTCCTTTCTTTGTGATCATCTAAAGAAAATAAGCCATGAAAATAAAATAGAAATCTAATTCAGGAAATGTATTGGAGAAATTGAGTTTTAAATATGTAGCACATCTTACGTTTTGGATTTAATCTTGCTTAGCTATAGCACTAGCTAATCCTAGAATGATATTTAGCAATCTCGGCCACGACTTTTTTTTTTAAATCTTATAGCGGAGCCTTCTACAAACGCATGTTCCTGCATTTCCCCTCTGCTCGGCCATAGGACAATCGTCGTTCGATTTCTTGGGATTCACCGTTGGTTGATGGTTGATTCATTGCAGACCGAGGCTATATGATACGGGACTTGCTATTATCGAATCACAACTCGGGATTGTACGACTTTGAAGTGTTCACTCACCCATGACGGTCCAACCTTGTGCCACCGATAACGTTCCAACTGATAACAAGCACTCCTGACGATTGCAAAACAATGCACTCTCTACTAGATATAATTTATTTGCAAGTATTTTTTATTCCACTACTGTTGACAAGCTTTACAGAGGCAGAAACCTGCACACTTTACTAAAAGAAAGGCGGAGTCTCATATTGTCAGAAGTTCCAAGGCACAGTGCTCCAGTAGGGATTTTTCACGGGGATATCGATGAAGGGAATAATACCAATCCTATTCATTATTTCCAACCGTCTGAGGAGTGTCAATAACTATTTGGTTGTGTGGATGGATGTCTTGTCCTGGTGCAATTTCACCCACTTGATATCAGCTTCACATAGTGTAGAGATTTCGTTATTATAAATACCCATCAAATCATCATGATAGAACACAACGTTAATATTTACATTCTCAGCAACGCGAGGTAGCATTAAATTTCTCCTATAACAAAATACAGTCACAACCATTAATCTATGTAAATAACTTCTATTACACAACGTCGCTCTGACAGTGATTTGTACGTGCAAGTAATGAACAGAAGAGAAATAAAAGAAATGTAATATTTTAGTTTAACGCCTCACGATAATGCCCTTTAGGTTAAGGAAAACGACGATTAAGAGAAGAGAATGATGACGGAAGAATTGGAATAAGGAAGGAGAATGTGGAATAAAAACGTGGGAGGAAAAGGGAGTACCTCGAGAAAACTTACGGACACAATGTTGTCCACCACTAAATTACTTGGCCGGGAATCGAGCGAGGAATTCCACACATCAGAGGTAAGCTTTTACCACTCTAGATTTCATGAGCAGAAGAGAAACGTGAGCATGGCCGCAGTATGAGAGGACAAACATGATGTCAGCATGGGCTTGACGGACCATACTCGTTCCACAGTTCTGGTTTGACTCTGGAGTACGGTGCGGTGGCGGGTGTGAACTTGACTGAGGCAACAATTCGACGGCGCCTACTGAACCTGAACTGGCGGAACGGATGCACTTCCGTGGCTACCATTGATCCGTATGCACACTTTCCGGGCCACAATGGGAACGTGAACACAGTTGGCATGATGAACGACAGATGGTCACAGTATTATAAGATTTAATCGACTTTACGCTCCATTGTTTAGATTTATTTTAGAGGTGTAAATAGAAAATTACTATATTTTTTCTCTTGCGTTATTTTGACAGAAGTTATTACTAAACTTACTTTTAAGAAATCTGGGTGAGGTAGGAGTAAGTACAAACCTTCGTTCTTAATTTAACTTCATGTAGTGGGAATGATTCGGAAGTTTCAAAGAAAATATGCTTCATAATGCAACAAATCCGATATCTTTGCGAAAATTATCATGGAACTGTTAGTGAGCCTAAAAGAAAATGTACTAAATTCGAATAATTTTTAAGTAGATTATTCTGGAAAATTATTTGTGATCGCTGAAAATTTGCAATGTGGGGTAGATTTTAGCCCATTATTCAGAGAGTAGTGCGAGGGGCTTCTGATTCGATCCCAAGCACGTGAGTTTAAGGTAGAGAAAATCGTGTCAGTGGGTTTTCTCTGAGTATTCTCGTTTCGACTCATATTCTCAATATACAAACCCTTTCATATCCATTTGTTTTCATTAATCTCAAATTTCCTTCAGCCTACACACCATAACGTGGGACGTAAAACTAAAGGATAATTTTCATCCTTTATTCTCAATGGATTTCAACTGCGAACAAATCTTTCCTAAGATTCGAGAACTAAATGTGGTGTTGCCCACGAGAAGAGAAGTAAGTTTTTAAACTCGAGACAAGACTGGAAATTGCACAAGTCTCGTGCGCAACACTAATTCAAGAAATCTTAGGTCTCAAGCACTGTTTTAGTGTTACATGGTTTGTATGCACTTACCAGTTAAATTATTATGACTATTCGTTACTTTTTGCGTGAATTTGTTGAGCTAACTTAAGAGTCACAGGGTACAGCAGAACTGCTCACAAGACGGTAACAGGGGTTCCACTCAATTCGACATGTGATGCTTGTGCGTATAATGAGAAGGAATATATCAGATTTTGATGGGGGCAGATTGTGAGGCCATACGACTGAGAACGAGCATCTCGGAAACAGGGCGACTAGTCGGGTTTCCATGAGTTGCTGTGGTTAATGACTTTCAAGTTGGGAAAAGGACGATGAAACCAATGATTTTCAAGTTAGGAAAAGGACGATGAAACCAGCACCAAATCACAAAACATGGGGCTATCGTACCTCATTAAGGATGTTGAACTGCGTAGAGTGCCGAGGTAGATAAAACACGATAAAGTTAAATAAAGTTAAACAGTAAACAAAGCACGAATGTTTCTGAGCATACAGTTCACCAGTTAGATACGAGCCTCTGCAACCGAAGTCACACTTGTGTACCACTGTTAACCGTACAGCATCGTAAATTACGACTAGAATTGCGTGTGCTCATCGTCATAGGTCATTCGAACAATTCCTCAACGTTGCATAATTCGATTAATTACGATACTGCCTTTATCCCCCATCGATGGTAAGGTCAGAATTCGACATCATCCAAGGAAACAGCTGCTCGAGATATGCAGAGTAGGCTAACGACAGGCTCTTAGAGGCTCCATTATGATTTGGGAAGGATTCATATGGTCATGCATGGGCGCAACAATGCGTGTATATGGAACCATTATAGCTCTTAGCTATCAGCAAGTTATTGTTGATCATGTTCATCCATTCATCTCGACCATATTTCCAGTTGGCAATGACTTCTTTCAGCAGAACAACGATCCTTGACACAAAGCCCGCGAAGCGGTTCGAAGAATAAAGTAATGAATTTCAATTGCAGCAATATCTCCCTAACTCACCAGATCTTATCCCAATTGAACACCTTTGTGATGACATTGGGCGTCAGATCCGAACTTAGTGGAATTTACAGGAATTTAGTAATGTGTGTGTGCAGATGTGGTTCTTCATGTTTCCAGCCACCTACCAAGGCCTCATTGCTTCCATTCCAGATCACATTGCTGCTGTCCTGCGAGCCAAACATGGGCATGCCAGATATGACTGATAGATAGTCATACCTGGTTAGATAGATGGTCATAGCGTTATGACTGCTGATTGTTTTAAAATTGAAAAGTGATTGTAAGCTCATAAGGGAAAACATTTATCAACGTTTAAAGATACACAAGTCATTACACAATATACTAAAATAATAAATTAGGTTAAATTTTGTTATATCACACAATTTGTGGAATTCTCGTGATGCGCAGTGGCGAATCTAGCCCGGGGCGGGAGAGCATAGACTCTCCAGCTTTTTGAATGACAAAATAATTTAACCTATTTTTTATACATTTTTAAAAATTTATAATAAACTCATACGTATCATAGTCCGGGTTCTAGGTGTCCCCACAGTTTTTAATTTCTAGATCTGTCACTGGTGATGTAGAATAATTCTGGTAGCTTAAAATGAAATTAAGAAATGAGATGAAATTAAGAAAAAATAGGGCATAAATGTTTTACATAAATTTACAAAACGAGACAAGAAAGGCTTTTCTAGAATCAAGGTGAGACGACTAAAAGTTCTTCAAGAATCCAGGCGGGACGAGAAAAATTCTTCGAGAATCGAGGCGAGATGAGAAAAATTCTTCTAGAATCGAGACGGGAAGAGAAAGTTCTGCGAGAATCAAGACAGGATGAGAAAAGTTTTCTACAACCGAGACGAGATGAAAAATATTCTTTTAGAATTGAGACGAGACGACAAAATTCTTTGAGAATCGAGACGAGACTAGAAAAATTCTTCTAGAATCGATACGAGACGAGAACATTCTTTGAAAGTCGAGACAAAATGAGAAAATTCTACGAGAATCGAGACAAGATAAGGAAAATTCTTCGAGAATCGAGACGAGACGAGAAAACTCTTCGAGAATCGAGACGAGATGAAAACTTGGAGAATCGAGACAAAATTAGAAATATCCTTCAAGAATCGAGACAAGACATGAAAAATCTTTGAAAATAGAGACGAGATGTGAAATAATCTTCAAAAATCGAGACGGAACGAGATTTCTACAAAATTCTGAGACATAGCAAAGAACATCATTTCTTGTCTCGTCTTTAACCCATTAGTGCCCAGAATTTCCCACTGGTATTTTGAAAAGTTTTTTTCGCATTTTGGTCTTAATAGTACTTTAAAATAGATATTAGAATATTTTTGAAAAATATTTATTTTTTCTTGTTTTTTTAGCCCGGCAACTTAACTTGCCAACAGGCATATACATATTAAAAAAGGGAAAATTTTCAAAAGTTACAATTTTTAAGGAGAAAATACACTGGAAAATCATACCTATTAAAATCAAATCAATCCTTCCTTTACAGACCTTCAATCCTTCCTTCTGTAGTATTTCAAATCAATCCAGTTGAGTCTTTCTCTTCAAAACACATTGTACCCAAAAAACAGTGCTAACCTCGCATTAATATATTATACAAAGAAAATGCAAGAATGCTATAACGAAACAGACTCCAAAATTATTTTACGGTTAAAACCAGCAATGCCAATAAATGAGTTTTTGCGCTATGACGAAAAATTGCCGTGGCAACTTAAGTTGCCAAGGGGCAGCAATGGGTTAAGCAACACTAGATGCATATTAAGTTTTATTAAAATCGGATAAATTTTACTAGCTATCGTGTAACATACTGACTCACAAATGTTGAGTCGAATAGTAGAACTTCGATTACGCTCGCTTTAATAAAGAGCAAATCGAATTATTCAGTTCTAACAAATGGTGCGTCAATTTTGCCTTAATTCTTAGAAAAATTTTCGAAGAAAATCGCTAACAAAAATTGCCGAAAGAGTTTGCTGTAAGTCTGCTAGCTATCTTATTATTTAAAAAAACAGTTTCTTTTTTATTGACCTAAAAACAACAGATTAATAGATATTACACAACTTCTAGATTAAAACAGGCGGTTTTTTGTAAATTAATCCTTAAAATATGTAAGACAATTAACCCAAAAAAGAAATCTCACTTCAAATTAAAAAGAACATTTTTCCTTTTCCTCGAAAGAAGTTTGTCAAGGTAACTGTAGGAAGCAAACAAAAAATCTAGTTTAATAATAGGGTTACACTTTTTCTCCCATTCGTATTTTTCTCCTTTGAAATTTTCATGTTATGTCATTATTATGCGTCTTCCTTCCATCCAAGCTATTTCATGCTCACCTTTTCGTGTGAGAAAACAATTTGTCAAATCTTTTTTGCGGCGACTGAAGATGAAACGGCATTATTAAAGCCTAGTCCCTGAATCACGTACCTTATAAACAAACATAAAAAAAAGAAAATAAGAGGAAAATATAACAGTTGAAATACGAATCCCTCTTGATGAATAGAATTCATATCTTTTGCGGAAGAAATGTAGTTTTATATCACTGTTACTCAGTTTCTGTTTTGTTGGAGTTTTTTGTTAATACTTTTCTTTTTTGAGAGTTGGACATTGTACGAAGTAGAATATGTTAAAAATGTGTTAATGCTACTCAAAAAGAAACTGGCGAAGCAAAATGTGTTAAACATAACCTCTAAAATTATGAAACGGAACTTTTTTTTTTTAATGTTAGGGGTTAACACTTTCATATATCTTTTTAATTATTATATCTTGTTTTAAAATAGTAAAATTAAGGCACTTTTGGCTAGACTCACTCTCAAACCTGAATATATGCATATGAGAGGCAAATACAATAGAAATACGAAGGTGATTCAGAAAGTAATGCCTCCAAGCCAATTACTTGGTCAATAGTATTGCAAACATTCTGAACTGATTATCGTTAATGCACTGGCGTTTAAGCTATAGAATGTCACTTGTTTCACCTTCCTATCATTTCTCGTTTAAGAGTAATGGAGCAATCCATCGCATTTATTGGTAACGTCTAGTTGAAACAGGAGGCTGTCATTGAATTTCTGGCCGTGGAAGGTTGTGCGCCCAGGAACATTCATCACCGGCGACGAGCCATGGATACATCATTACGACCCCGAAACGAAGCGTCAATCGATGGAGTACCGCCACACGTCCTCTCCTCCGCCAAAAAAAATTCAAAATTGTGGGTTGTTGACATTCTGCCTCGTCTTCTCTATAGTCCGAATCTTGTGCCCTGCGACTTCTGGTTCTACCCCGAACTTGGATCACCTTAAGTGCCAACGCTACAGTTGTGACGCGGAGGTGGATGCAGCAGTTCAGTAATGGTGTTGCCAGTAGCCACCACAATTCTTAGGCCGATGGAATGAAAAGCCTTGTTTCTCGTTGATGCAAATGTGTTGGCCGTAATGGGGACTGTGTTGAAAAGTGATACCACCATTTGTAGTTGACATTACAAGCTTTCCACTAATACCTGTATCGGTGCTATCTGCCAAACACAAATAATGATCTCACTTTCGATGTATTACTTTCTGAATCAACCTCGTATGCATAAAATACAAGAGAAAACGTTAGAATTTAGAATAATATTTATCTATTTATCTCATAAGAACAACACAGCTTAATGCCCCATTACAGTGTCGTGCACATAACTATTGAACACGTATGCTCGTTTACGTGCCAAGGAGTTTGAGTTTGACAGTTTGACATTGTTTTGAATTTATTTTCTGACATATTGAATGTATCAACTACATGAAATTTAACTATTTCTTTATACGAAGCATACATTCTCCAAAAAGAATACCTAAGTAAGTAATATAATAGTCCTTGCTTTCTTAGAGTAGAATGTTCCTGCATTTGCTATTCTAGTTTTACCTGTTGGCACACAAAAACAATACTGAAACTAATTTTGGACAATAAAGTTTACTGTTTAATAATTACTGTAAGAACATGAGATCAAACACCTATCTTCTACTTTTTAATGGTTGGAAATTCAGATTGGTTACTAAGTCTTGATAAGGGATATATTTTGAGTAGTAACCAGTTTTCGTATATACAACCATTTTTAAGAATTTAAACTACATGTTTTCTATTGCTTCAGAATATTTATTGATACTTGGTGTCCGAATTAGAATGGGAAACAGATAAGGATTGCTGTATCCTCTCTTCAAAATTAGTCGTTCTCACCAGGGTTAAATGTGAGGGGGAACGCGCGTGGAACACGTTCTCCCACTTCCAAAAACTATCTATAGCGTCATCCCACTTCTTAAAAAATTACAATGCGCAAATATAGGCACGGGAAATGGCGTGACATCATGCGTCCTCCTACCTTTTCAGATCTACTTTTACCCCGGGTTCTCACAAGAAACATTTTGCAACTTTCTCTATATAATATCAAGTTATTTCAATACCACAGACCACACAGTCCTGCTGGAAATTAAATGTTGGCTCATAAGATAGTAAAAATGTCATCTCACCTCTGGTTTAGGTGTTCTGAGCTGAAAAGATTATTTCAGATTTGCAAACTTTTTCCGATATCGTTTATGAAGGGGCCGGGAAGGCTCAGTGGTGGAGTGTTCACCTCTAGTGCATGGCGTTCCTGATTCGATCCCAGCTCTCACCAAGTACCACCATGTGAGTGGGTTTTCCCTGGGTTCTCCCGTTTCCTCCCACTTTCTGCACTCATTTCTCATCATCACAGTCTCCTTTAGCCCTCATGGTATAACCATGGGACGTAAAACTCAAAGGCTTCATTTCATTTCTTCGTTTATGAACACGCTGGCCTATGAAAAAGTGTTGCCTACATGGACTTGCAACTGAGAAGTCTACCTCTCCTTACACGTCTTCGTGATTCCTAGTACGCCATTTTCCGTTCATGTAGATGCATTGTCAAGTTCTATTTCAGTCTGACAGAGAAAGCATTTCTTAATTTCATTAATCAAAACAATTATATTTTGATATATTGTCAGAAACATAATGACTCAATCACACCTTTATACTGCGTCACCTTTATACTGCGTCGGTTCATACTAGTAAAGTGTTGTTCTGCAGCATGTCCTGTGGAACGTTTAGAAATTGATTGTTTTTCCTTCTTTATTCGTTCTTGTTTTGTGTTCTTCATTTTTCAAGTACCAGAGGACAAATTTCGTTTCTTGGTACTTGATTTTTAAGAATCACATGTGATAAAGTGACTCCTCTCTATCATGAACTTTGCCGATAAGAAAGAAAGGGATGCTCAAGAGACAGAAATTTTCTGACAAAATCCGAGTCTAGACAGTTTCTCAATAGAGAAATATATATTTTTAGAGTCGAGACACCAATTTTACAGCACATTTTCAAGTAAAGATAGCCTCAAATCTTATCTCTTGCGCATCCCTACTTTAGACTACAAGTTGACAATTCTAATCATAAATTAGAAAATATTCAACTTCTTGCTAGTTTGCAGCTATTCATTGACAGTGTACATTAGTTTGGAAACTAGGAAAACCGACTAAACTACTAGTAGCGCTGCGTAATCACCGCGATAACTGTGTATTGATACTATTTATTATTTTATTAAGAACCATTTTATCTAATCTTCTCATAATTAAACTTTGAAGGTTGAAGCGGACAGACGTGTTTTTTTTTTTTTCTCCGAAGTGCTCTCAAGCGCGAAACGGGTGTCTTGCTAAGCACCTGATGATATAGAATAGGGTTGTTTGGTTGTGTGGTAGGAATGGGGACGAAAAATGAATTCTCACATACTAATCCAAACTCAAACGTGCTAATTCCTTATGGTGTGGCAGTAATAATAGGATATGTCGTCCAAATACACAAAAGAACTATATACTGGAAATTAAAGAAATGATCGTTTCTCTGTGTGGGTGCAAGGAAGTGCTAGTGTCTGACACGGGAGGGTCCCACAAGTTGTCGCTAAAATCTGATTGCCACATAGCACATCTAATAGAGCATCATGAGAAATGAACATGAGCAAACTTTAATGTGCTATGGACCAGAAGGATAGGAGCTTCGGGGATTCAAAATTTGAATATCCAAAGAATTATATCATGGAATTATGTACGTTTAAAGTAAATATCTTGAAAACCGTTAAAGCAATCAAAACAAAAGTTGCACAATATAATGAGAACAAAATACCCTATCGAAGACCATAAACAGTGTTGCCATATGTGAAGCAGTGTTGCCAACTCATCATAAAAATATTTTATTATAAATAGCACGATACACAAATTTGCACAGATTTGAAATGCACTATTATCACTAAACATAACAGTGAAGTATAGTGGTACAGTATTGCACACTATTGGAGCTACATGTGCTGCAAATGTACAATGGAATAGTCTGATATGTGGCAACAGATGGTAATAAAGGAATTTGGGTCTCATACTATGAATTTAGTTCAAATGCATAACACAGGTAGTATAACATAGCACAATGTTAGCAATGTCACAAAATATTGATGCATTTGAAAAACGAAATTAAATGATGTCATTTTTTCGTCCTGTGTCAGCTTCGAAGCTATATAGGAGTGCAAAGTGGGATCCAAATCACTATAAAAGGGAAAGATAACAATGAAATGTAAGGTGAAAAATACAACAAAAACATGTCCGAGGCGGGATTGGGACAACCGATGCCCTATATGTCGGTTATCTACCCTTCCAGACCACACTGCTATCCGGTCCGACTAAAACGAAATGAAGTAGTAATAAAAATAATTATATTTCCAATGTGAATATGGTAATATTACGAAGAAACAGTGTACAAATATAATCATATGGTATGTGGGAGAGAAAGTAAAAGAATATGTCACTTAACTCGAAAGACACAAACCATGAAAGTACTCTTCCAAATATTGAGAAGATAACCTGGAGAAGCAGTTTACATAATTAGAAAACACGTGTTTCTTTCCTCGCGTGTATCATTTTGTTTTCGCGAGTTGTCTGCTCATTCATCGGGGCTACAGAAGTATATTGCAAAATCCTAACTTTTTCTAATGCATTCCTTTATTACCCTTTGTTCCCACATATCAGACTATTCCATTGTACATTTTCAGCACATGTAGCTAACATAGTGTGCAACACTGTACCACTACACTTCACTGTTATGTTTAGTAATAATAGTGCATTTCAAATCTCTGTAAACTTGTATATGGTGCTATTTATAATATAATATTTTTATGCTGAGTTGGCAACACTGTTTATGGTTTTCGATAGAGCATTTTGTTCTCATTATATTGTGCAACTTTTGTTTTGATTGCTTTAACGGTTTTCAAGATATTTACTTTAAACGTACATAATTTCATGATATAATTTTTTGGATATTCAAATTTTGAAACCCCTTAACTCCTATCCACCTTAAATTTTGCTCATTTTCATTTCTCATGATGCTCTATTAGATGTGCTATGTGGCAATCAGATTTTAGCAACAACTTGTGGGACCCTCCCGTGTGAGGGCGATAGTTTTTAGAGAAACATTGTTTTATTTAATGAACGGTGTGAGTGTGTAGTGGAAAGTGAACTTGATCAAGTGAAGAAGTGATTTAAATGATCTCCAACAATACAACTCATTCTTAATGAGCAAAATTGACGACCCTGAAAATAGTAGTTGTAGACAATAGTGATGAGCAAATGCAAGACCAAGACCAAGACACAGGCGGTCTTGGTCTTGATCTTGCACCAAAACCCTTGGTCTTGGTCTTACACATCCAATCTTGATCTTGGTCTTGGTCTTGCTTGCAAGAGTCTTGCAAGTCTTGCTTTTAAGAAATCTTCTGCTTTTCATAAAATTTTACTCTGGATATAAGGGATAAAAAAATTCTACAAGGTGCTAAAAGTAACGGAAATACAATGTTGTACAAATAGGCAATGGCCTTCATTTTTTTTCCAATGGGTGCCCAGGTTTCACTACTTATAACATAAATCACAGCGTTTCGCAATATTTTTATATTTTTCAACAGATGCAATACTCCACTGGTTCCCAAACTGGGGAGGTTACCCTTAGACGCATGAAAGAAAATAAAACCACAGATTACTAAGATACCATGAATTGCAAAATTATTTTTACACTCTAAAGGCGTCAGATTTTTTTTTCTTTTCAACCACGATTAGCTAACCTTTTTATTGAACAAACTTCCAATTAAATATTGAGCTTTTGTTTTGCTGATTCCAATATGTACACTATGGGGCATAAACATGGACATTACGCAAAAGCGATGAAAAAGTTGAAGTTTTTTCGAAACTTGGGCATGGAGAGAAAAGAAGAGAATTAGCTGGGTTGAATGGAAAACGAATGGGGTGTTAGAAATAGTAGCAATAAGAGAGAGAAAAAAAAGAATTTTAAACGGAATTAAGAGGAGGAAGATGAACTGGTTGGGACGTTGGCTGAGGAGGAACTGTATTACGAGGAACGAGCTAGAGGGTATGTTGGAAGGAAAGAGAGGGATGGAAGAAGATGACTGTAGTTGAAGGAAAGTATTAAAACATAAAATTGCTACTTCAACACAAAGAGACTAGCTGAGGACCACCGTATATCAAAGTTTCTCAGTTGCAGCAAGTGACCTGCCAATAGTGGCAGAATAGCTATGATGATGATGCTGATGGTATGTTTAGCAACATTGGCCAAAAATAGAGAGAGAAAAAATTAAAATAATAATGATTATAATCAAACCTTTTAATATTTTAGAATAATTTGAGTGAAAATTGAAAACGACTCAACTGTCTATGTCTTATGTGTAAACTCAATTTATATAAATACTTTTGACCTATATTAGAAATACAAAATAACGGCATCGAACTCCAAGCTATTTGAAATAACTGTATAAAATCACTGTCACTTGTGAATATAAAATATTTATTGTTGTATAATGATATCGCTCAATCCTCGATGTGCTGTATACTTCAGGAGGTTAAGAATTAAATTGATAAACAATTATTCGAAGTATAAGCATCTGCCCATGAAATCAAACTTGCGGTCACAGGCACAAAGTTTTTTGTCAATATCATGAAAATGATTTTACTTATTAATTTTATGAGCACACATTAAAAATTTCCAACGGATGCTTGAGCCAAGGCTATACCCAGGTAGTCGACACGGCACCTATGGTGTACGTAATTACCAATGTTCAATACTACATTTCTCTTTAACTTTGCAACAAGAACACCACTAATATGTACTGAAATGAAATGAAATATCTAGTTTAACGTCCCACGTATAGGCACCGAGGCTAAGGGAGACGGTGATGATGAGAAATGAATGAAATGGTGGAAAGAAGAAAGTAGGGAGAAACGGGAAAACCCTGAGAAGACCCACGCACACGGTCGACCAGAAAAGCTCACATGGCGCAAGCTGGGATCGAACCAGGGACCCCATGCACCAGAGGTGAACGCTCTACTACTGAGCCTACGCAGCCATGACATGTTTTAATTCACTTTTCGCTTATTTGCTTCTTATGGACACAACCATTCTTCGTATTATTTCCCAAAATTCAATCATGGGCTGTCGTAAATGAATCAAATGATTACCAAATGAATTCGTTTCCTCATCGTGAGCACGAAGTCGAGTGAGCGCGCAGTCGAGCGAGCGCGAGGTTACATCGGTTGAGTGCGATACTTCTTGTGATCGTGAGATCGAGTGAGCGTGAGTTCGAAGTCAGTTTGCGAATGCGAGGTTGAGAGGAAATGAACACCTCTGGTTGGTGGCAACTAATATTTCATAGTTTTATTATAGACGATCTCTATACCGAAACCTTTGAATTCTCTACATCAAAACATTTCAGTGTAAAAATGCTCTTTTTTATTTTTTTTTCACTGTTCTACTCGTATCACTCCAATTTCGACTCTGTCATGATTTGCACCCTTGTTATGCCCCTGACTATGACCCGGGTTTGATTCCTGGCGGGAGCTCTCTCCTTGCTGGGTTGTCATCCATAATCGCAAGTGATAGTGATTTTGTACAGTTATTTCAAATAACTTGGAGTTTGATGCCGTTATTTCGTATTTCTAATATAAGTTAAAAGTATTTATATATAATTTACACATAAGCTGTATGTCCATATCTCACATAGTCTCGCTGCTGGACGGGACTCTATATCAATTCAAATAAAATAAAATAAAAACTCTGCTATAATATTGCACTGCGACGCTAACCGTTCACTTAGTTTCGATAGCAGTGGCGTCACTAGGCCTTATCTCAGGGGGCTCAAGCCCCCTAAATTTCTTCGAAACCCTCCAAATTTCACATCGAATGTATGTTACTGTTAAAAATTTGTTTGAATATGCATAATTTTATATGCTGTTTAACATTGACTATTTTTTAAACCAAATTATAGTAATTATACGTACTGTTTTGGACAGGTGAGAAGTCGAAAACTAAAAAGAAACGTTGATGAACAAGCTCCTTTTAAAAACAAGCAAAATGGTGTGTTTGTATCTTAATTAATTGGTGAAATATTAAAATATGCATTTCCGTAACAATAAAGATAAAATAAATAAACATTACTAAGATACTAAAAATTTGCAATCATAGAACAGCAATTACATTCTTTTTTCCCCAGGGCCCCACAGCAAGTGAATTTCACTGTGTCCTTGATTGAAAATTACTTGAAAATACTAAATTGAATTTTGGAGTTGCTGAGTAGTCTGCCCCTAATAGGGTCTTCAGCCCCCCGAAACAAAAAAATTCTAGTGATACAACTGTTTGACAGTTAAGACCTCCATCGACACGTTTTTACCTAGTTTAAGAGTTTCACGTTTTTAACCAGTATATTTGTAGACAATTGACTAAAGTACCGGTTTATATATATATATATGTATGTATTTCTCAAGCTCAGGGGGAAATTGCCGCCTGCCTTCGCTAAATGATGCCCCTGACATACAATTGTTTTCTTTCCCAAAGACAGTATAATATCACTATTAATCACTATTAAATAATTCATTTGGCAAACACTCAGCTGTCCAAAGGTTTAAAGCAATCTGCAATATTTCAAGTTTGCTTCTCCTTTAATGGAAATGGTTTCTGCGCTTTGTTTTTATGCACTGATAAAAGACGTTTTTCAGACCTAGGGTGTTTCTGTTTTCCATTTTTAGTGCCACTTTCTTCTTCGATTTTTTGCATAGTTTGCATAACCCATAGGGATGCTCCCCGCTTCCCACAGCAACTTCGAAGCACGCATGAAATTTACTTTTTGCGTTCAGCACTTGCGTTTTTGATTTTGCAAATTTCTTCTTACGCTTTATGAAAGTTTCATGTATAGTAACTGTCATTACTACTATCATCTGGTGGTACAAAACTACTACTATCACTTATTGACACATCTGTTGAATCGTTGTCACTCATTTTATAGAACACAATCTTGTGATCCAAGATGTTAATTTTAAAAAATCAATGCACTTCTTTCGAAGTTAAAGAGCAGTATGTACATCTGTTCAGTATTGAATGAAAAAGACTTTTCAATTTCGCATTCAGTTCCTCATTGGATGTTTGTGGCGTTTCGTAAGCAGACTGTCTGTAGCAAAGCAACTGAAGGTTGAAAAACAAATTCCTCTTTTGCTATATTCATTCCAGGACGAGCCAGCTTGAAGGTCAAAGATTTAAGTTATTCCAGATAACTCACACCTGTAGAATATTTTCTGATTTCCCGATAAGTAATGTCATTATTTAAAAACGCAGAAATGCATCGTAATCCAGCACCAATGACACATTTCTTTGTGTGCAACAAGATTTGATTAGAATAACACCCGTGTGGCTTGAAAACGAGTAATAACTACAATAAATGCAAACAATCGATTCAGGAAACGACATACTGTAGCAATATGCTACCAGAGCACATAACTCACATGGATTGCATAAACTATTGGAAACATATTCACTCCAGCGCATTTTTTACTGAAGCCAAGAAATTCAAGTGAAAGATAGAATAATTTTCCCACTTCCCTTTTACATTCTATATATATATATATATATATATATATATATATATATATATATATATATATATATATATATATATATATATATAACAAGTAGTGCTGGTACTTGTGCAAGACTCTTGCACAAACTACAAGACCAAGACTTGCGCTCATCACTAGTAGACAAAATCTTGTTTTGTTTCGAAGTCGAAGAGGACGTTAATGAAAATTCCAATGATACTGCAAATAAAATGGGTTAGTTGTTACGGGACCGTTTTCAGTTAAACTTAGCAATAATGAAATACTGAGATGTAACAGAGCAGGTCGCAAAACAACTGCAGGTACCTGTAAATGTCCAAAATTGTCTGCAAGTTTTTACACGATAAAAAAAGAAACAATTCTCCAAAATAGGGAAAAAAATTACGTGGTACCAACATCTGTATGAAACAGGGCTATTCCTCTGTATCACGGGATAAGAGTAAAAATCTTCGCCATCACATGATAGAAGCTCTGAAATAAAGTAAATTAATCTATATTTAATTCCGATATTTATTCTTGGATAGGAGATATACACTCTCAAAAATATTTTGAAGAAAAACAGAGGAATGGAGTGAACCGCGAAACTTCAGATGGGAACAAAAGCCCTGCTGCTGAAGAGAACATCTCCACTCGTCGTTGACCTGAATCCCCGCGAGCACCTGTCACTCATCGGCGGAAAGAAGAGGACATCAGAAGTCAGCGCAACTCATCTGTCTCAACTCTGAATAACAAAGTGAAGAGAAAAATGAGGTCAACGAACTTCTAGCCCCGAAGAAAAATGCTCAGTGGTAGTTGCTAATACAGTAAGTATGTGTGACACTATTTCCAAGTACAATGTCTCTGGACATAAGCAAGTTTACCTTAGTACATATTAATATAACTCGAGAGGGCATCAAACTAAATTATATTCTTTCCTTCAAAATGTTATTAACAATAATTTCAAATAATTGGAATAACTGAAACGTGGTCAACACATAGTCAAACGGACAGAATTATTCTACAATAGATACATAGTTGTACGAACTGACAGAAATTTAATTCTCACTACAAAAAAAATCAACTAACTAACTAACTCTATGGTCTATGGAACCAGGGGGTTCAATGCTGCGTTCACAAAAGCTCTCCACTGACTTCTATCCTTCGTCAACTGAATCCAGTTTCTACTTTGTATTCCTATTTGTCCTCCCATCTGCACCTAGGTCTTCACAATGGTCGTTCTCCGATTGGATTTCCAGTTAAAACTTTGGAAGCGTCTCTACTGTCTTCCATTCTGGCTACATGACCTGCCCACCTGAGCCTCCTAGACTTAATGACCCTAAAAATGCTTGGTGAGCGCTATAAATTGTACAATTGCCCGTTATGAAGTTGGAGTGCTAGTAGCAATAAAAATAATTTAAGAGTACAAACATTCCCCCCCAGATAGTTCTTTTTCATTTCATTCTCGTAAAAAATACTATAGAGAATTTCAAATCTATTTTTGTATGTATTGTAGCTTAATATATACTAGTTTTTGTGTCTATCTGTACAGTATAATAGAGAAAGAAAGTAGCATTCTTCTAATAGGTGACTGCAACTTTTCTCAAGTAACCGACTCTGACTTTGACTTCCTTGTCTCTACAATCGTATGTCATAAATTACATAACTTCACAAATTTGTATAATAATGTTACTCAATACGAAATCCCTGACCTATAGTCTTAATAAATATTAACAACATTACAGTGATGCAAGAGTCTCAACCAATAGTGCCTGGAAATGCATATTATTCTGCTATTTTAATTGACTTATACTTTAAATCAAAACTAAGAACTCCTAACCCAAACACAACATTAAATTATAATTTTATTTTTTAGAAGCAAATTTTGTACAATTATATCAAGAAATCTCGAGAGCTGAATGCTCAACTGTAATTAATAACTCTAGAGTTGAAGGTGCCACGGACATTTTTTTTTATAGAATAATATATTATTTTTGACAAATATGTACTGTGTAGAAAAACAAACCAGAAATATCTTACTTGGTTCGCACCTCGCAGAAGTAAACAAATAAAGCGTAAACAGTATCACAGCAAAAACTGGAGGCAAGGCATAGGAGTTGTTAATTACCATTTAAATAAATTCAAGTAACTTCGGGCTACATCAAAGAAAGAAATTTCTGTTGGCACAAACATTACATTCGTAACTGTGAATCCTCATTATAGCTAATCCTAACTTTTTGGACATAGTTAAAAGGAAACACACAATGCAATGCTCTTATCTATGATGGAAAGATGCAGGACGATAAATTCGGTGTGGCAGATGTGTTCACGTTGCACTTTCAAGTCTCATATAGCATAACCGAGTAAACTTAAAATTCTTACCTGACCATGTCAACTCCATCATTCTCGATCAATTTTCAATCGATTAAATCAAACTTAATACTATAGAAAATGCCATAAAACAGCATAAGCCTAGAACCTTCTCAGGACCATACAAAATTTCACCGTACATTATCAAAGTTTGTTCTGAAACACCTAACTATCAATTACAAACTATATTTAATAAAGTTCTAGATCTAAAGTTCTACATCAAAAGTTCTAGTTCTAGTTTCAATTTTCCAGCTGTATGGAAACTTGCAGCCATATGTCTGCCCAGTATCCAAGGTGACTGGTGCACTCGACGTAAAAAATCGTCTACAAATAGCACTAAAAATGATAATTTTTGAGAGTACAGACTTGTGATATTACATGCATAATGCACGATATTTAAAAATTGAATAGTGATCGCAAATTCCAGGTTCAATTTTTGATCGCGCTATTAGTTTTGTAGCGATAAGAAGTTATTCATGGGTTTTGTTTGGGTTTTCCCCTTCCCTTTCATCACATTTTTTCGTCCCAAAAAATATTTATTTATCATCCTATTTCATTTACCTCTCCTTCCTTTAATCTAAAAAGTATGCTCTAGAACATAAAAATACATTTTACTAAAGCTTCAGTAGAGTAGGAATAATGCCTTCCCATTAGGTAATGCTCTGCTTCCCTCCGCTACCATGCCAATAGGAAGTAGAAATGGATCTCGTTAGCGCTCCGCGCATTTTCAAATGGTTTCTATAATTATTTAAATCATTATAAATAAAAAAGAGATTATAGTAGTAGTTGAAATCTCATTCTTTTCGCACTAAAGTCTCAAACCAGAATAAAAGCGAAATTTAAATCATTACTTAAACAAAATCGTCGTTACAGTATATGCGAACTATTTTACTGGAGGTGGGAATGCAGGTCACTGAATACCCTATTAATAATAACATCAAGACATCTAGGATAGAGTGGAACTCATATGGGAACCAGTTAGAGAATGTGCAGTTTCAGTTACGATGATTTAACGTAAAATAATTAGTTAAGTTCAACGAAGAGACAACCGAAGAACTAATATTGTGATAGGAGTTTATAATATAGACATTAAATCACAGGACTTACTTCTAATTATAGGGCTAGCAGCGTCCAGTACATATAATGCGTATCTAATGATTTATCTGTGTACATAGGGAAATAGAGAGGAGGCGGGATTTTGCAACTCGTTAAATTGGTTCATTGCACTGCAAAAGGGAAGCTTTCAAACTTATATTTTCACCACTTAATCTTAAGAAAAGTCTCTGTGAGACGAATATTTCTTTTCCGTTTTATTCCAAAACCTACCCTATAGCTCATCAAACAAAGAAAGAAAGAGAAAAAGAGATCCTTCCATGGGCGAACAAACGTCCAATAATTGCTCAGAGAATTGGAAAGACTGGGACTCGAGAAAGCTATTGATGACGACGAAAAAGAGGACGAACGAATATGATAAAAAGAAGATGAAGTAGAATAAGAAGAAAATGTAGGAGGATAGAAGAAGAGAAAGAAGAAAAGTAGATAGGGAGAGGATATTTCCCCGAAAAGAAGCTCTTTTAAGAGCTCCAACGGAGTATGTAATTTCTGCCAAGTCCGAGAGCTTTTTTGGTCTTAAAAGGATTCACAATCTTAAGAGAAGATACAAAACTGGGAGAATAAGAGAAAGTTCTTTAGTGAATATTGATAGCGCATAAACAGTACACGTAAGAGAACATACAAAAATACGAGAATAAGGGAAAGTTTTTTCTAGTGAACATTATATCACATAACATTACACATAAGAGAAAACATAAACATCTGAGAATAAGGTGGAAAGTTTTTCTAGTGCATATTGGTAGCGCATAAACAATACAAATAAGATAAGATACAAAAATACGAGAATACGGGAAAGTTTTTTTGGAAATATTGATAGCGCATAAACTGTACACATAAGAGAAGACTCAAAAATACGAGAACAATAGAAAGTTTTCTAGTGAACATTGATAGCGCTTATCAATACACATAAGGGAAGACACAAAAATACGAGAATAATGGAAAGTATTCTAGTGAACATCGATAGCGCATAAACAGTGCACACAAGAGAAGGCACAAAAATACGAGAACAATAGAAAGTTTTCTAGTGAACATTTATAGGGCTTATCAACACACATAAGGGAAGACACAAAAATATGAGAATAATGGAAAGTATTCTAGTGAATATTGATAGCCCATAAGCAGTACACATAAGAAATGATACGAAAATCATTAGGGAAATTAGTTAAGTTCCCCGTATAATATAGGTTTCACACTTAGCTAAATCCCTTTCTAACATTGGTTCAACAATTTTATGGTTCATGGTTCACTGCTTTCAATATCCTCTCCCTTCATCTTTCGTCTCCATCGTCTATAATATAATAGAATTCGTGAGAGTCAATGTTACATTCTCATTTTCTACAGCATAAAAAAACTTCGATGTCGTTATATTTGTTTGAAAACAGTAGATACACTTCACGTCCTTAGAACTAGTCATTCAAAATCAGTTACTTTGGCCACATTTCAATGCAGTCAAAAGTTTCCTCTTCGCTTTGTGTCACTATTATTGAATTAATGCACGTAAATGATAGTAAACATTATATCACATTGTCTGCAACAACGAGTAAATTTCTAATTCTTTAAAATGAGGTTTCACAATATGTGAGCCGGGATCCCAAGGGAGACTGCGAGGAATTCGTGGATGTTGCAAAGGGAGGTAAAAACGACAAGTGTATATAGGATCTAGTAGCGGAAAATGGGGGCCGCGGTGGTTCAGTGGTAGGATACTGGAAGTTAAATACATCCTTACTTCAACATGACGGTTATCAGGAGGAACTGGCACAACAATATTCCTATTGGGAACGGATGCAACAATATTTTCCAGATCTCGCCTCTTGGTGGACGACATTTCTTAAACCTAAGTTTGCTCGGTTCTTCCAAGGCAAAGAACGCGAAATACAACACGATCGGCAGTTGATGTTTGAATTCCTCTATCAGGCATTGCGTCAGGCATGGTGTGCGGCCCCCTCACTACAGAATAAATGCACCGTGCAACAGCTCAAACTACGACTACAAAATCTTCAGGCTCCCACACTCATGCCTTCTTTTATTAATGAGACCACATATTATAGGCTTGCCCAGGAAACGGTCACTATTTACGAAGTTGCACGTCTGTTGCACCGACGGAAACAGGCTATAATAGTATCTTTCCGTCTCCCGAATGGTGATATCACTAGTGATTCGATTCAGATCCTAAACGTTTTCCGAGAGTATAACTATAAATTTGTTCAACCCCAACCTTCTGACACCAATGTTACAACTAAGTTTTTGTCGCTTATTCCCAAACTAATTGTGCAGGAAGAAGGTCGTGAACTCATGCGCCCCATAACTTCTCAGGAAATATGGATGGCCCTCCAGGCAACAAAAGGAAAGGGCGCGCCAGGATATGAAGGTCTGCCGTACGCGTTCTATAAACAATACTGGACCTTTCTTTCAGATACCCTAGTCAAGTTGTTTAATACATATTTAACGGGAAGCCCCATCCGCGGTAACATCGGAATCACAATATTCATCCCAATCCAATTTCCAGACTGTACAGGAGTACAGACCCATCACTTTACTGCCTACGGATTTGAAACTGTTCACCAAAATTCTGAAGGCACGTTTAAAACCCATATTACAAAAGTATATTAGTCCATACCAGGCAGCCACCCTCCCCAAATATAACATCTATTATGTATTACGTTTGTTACGGGATTTTATAGAGTGCGTGCTAACTCGGCGCATTAAAGCTGGGGTCTTTGGCATAGATTTTTCTTCCGCATATGACTGCGTTGATCACGGGTTTCTTCTTCACACTTTAGACGCCTGGAGATTTCCTCCTGCATTTCAACAAGTCATAAGACAACTCTACCAATCGGCCCAATGTCGAGTTCAGATCAATGGTCATCTTTCCGAACCATTTGCTCTGCAACGTGGATTAAGGCAAGGCGATAGCATCTCGACGAGCCTCTTTCTGATAGTTCTAGATACCTATCTCCGGGCTCTGGCTCAGATTACCTCTCCCGGTATACCGGAATACCATTAATTACACGTCTTCGGATTTGCGGATGACGTAAACTTAATTGGAACTAAGCCCGAAGATATGCTAATCGCCATCCGCATAACTGACGAGTTTACCCAGTGCTCCGGCTTGGCATACAATAAACACAAGACCAAACTCCTGTCATTTCACGGATTCTACCTACCCTCCTTACCTGATTCACGCTCTCACATTCTAATAGTTGATGCTTTAACAGTACTCAGCATAACTTTTCATAGCGATGCACGCAAACAAATGGATGCTGTCTGGCGTCCTATCGTTAATCAGATTACGCAGATGCTATACTTACAACGGTTAGATGCTATACTTACTTCTGCAGATTACGCTATACTTACGCGGTCTGCATAGATTCAATATCTCAACCAGTATGTTGCTGCTAAACTTTGGTACTACGCGAGCACCTTTCCCCTCCCTACGGTTTACGCTCGCCAAATTGAATTTGTATTTATGTGGTTTCTTTGGCGAGGCTATTTCTTCCGCCTCCGCCACAACACTATTTATCTTCCTCGCAGCGAAGGGGGCATTGGACTCGTAAACATTCGTCTTAAAAGTCAAGTATTATACATGCTAGATGTGTATCAAGATGTTGAGCTCCACATGGACTATACACGGATGTGGATCAAATGTTTCTGGCCCGAATATTCTCAACCAAGGAATTCGCCTTTCTGCAGCTTTGGCAACTTATGTCCTACATATGTCACCAATCTTGTTCAAGCATGGACATATTCTGGAGAGCTTGCTACCCCTACTACATATACTTCCCAAACCTTATAACGGCAATTATGGAGAGCGTCACTTGTAGATGTGAGAGTCCGGGTACAGGATATGTTCCCCAATAAACAATGGCGCCAAATCTGGCAAAATCTACGAACCAATGTCCTCCCTTTGCACACAGAAGCAGTATGGACGACCATAGCTCATCAACTGCCTGCCACACAAGAAAGACTTCTGCGCATTGGACGTGCCACAACCCTCACCTGCAAATATTGTGGCCACTCCGACCAGTGACGACGCCAGAGGGGGGGCAAGGGGGCGAGCGCCCCCCTAGTAGCTACTTCTGCCCCCCTGACTGCCACCTAAACTGCCCCCCCAGACTCCTACAATATTTCAACATTCTACATGTAGTATTTTATATCAGTATCATAATCAAGCTCATTGTCAAATTGTAGTCTACTTTCCATGCATTTACTATGTGGCAAATAAGTCCTCAAGCTTTCTTCTTTGAGCGTCTGAGTATTTCTGTTTTCTAATTTAGCGCCTTTTGAGGTAAATTTTAGTTATAGTTCTTATGATTTTTAATTATTGTGCCTAGCGAACAATAGTAGATTTGATCGACTTGTTTTCTTCTCATTGGATCAACTTCGATTGGAAACAAAAGAAAGGTAAAACCAGTTACGTAACTTGTTTGTATTTATCCAGGTTTGAATTTTTCAGTTTCATATTTTGTTTTATTTAAAGGTTCTATAGTTCTTTTTTCTGAAACATTATCCTCGGCTTTTAATATTCAGAGGATGTGCTTATAACAGCTTAGTTTGCAACTACCAGGGCTTAATTTTTTGAAGGGGGTAAAAAGAGTTGTGTTTTTCCTTCCTGCAAATGATAATAATAAATTTATGGAATTAAATTGATTCCCAATAAAACGTATTGTCAAAGTGCTGATCTTTAATTAGTAATTGGTTTACACTAGTGCTCCCTTACTTATTTCGTTTCAAAGTACTGACGTGACGTCTACCATATTGACTAGGGACTGTTGAAAAATTCGTAGCCCAACCCAGAAGGAGTGCACGTGGAATGATAAAGTTTTACTTCTTCTACACTTTCTCCGACAGTCAATATACTACCTTGTGCAGTGCTCCAGTTTTTGCAGAAAAGTTAAAATATCTGAGATTTCCTCGCACCACCCCTATCAGATCTAAAATGGCGTTCTTTCAAGTGTTCTTTAAGTTTGGGAAATAAGTACACGTAATAGTTAGACGGAGCTAAATCTGCGGAATAATAATGATGATCTAGACATTGAAATCCTAGATTATACAATGTCAGTTGTGTTCGCAGGGGCTTGATGGACAGATGTATTCTCCTGAAAAAACAGAATTCCTTTCTTTTCATTTTCCGCGGCGTTGAACTTTGCATTTTTCTTTCAGTTTTGTAAGTAATATAGAGATTCTGGATTAAATATTTGACCGTTGCGGAGGTAGTCTATGAGTACGACTCCATACTTATCCCAGAAGAACGTTGCAAACAGTTTCTCAACCTACTTCTGTGTCTTGAACTTCTTGGGGCGATGAAGAAATAATGAATGCTACTACTCCATTGACTGTTGTTTCGATTCAGGATCATAGTGGTACAACCATATTTCATTTATGGTTACTATTCGTGAGCGAAATTGATCAGCATTACGGTCAAATTGGAAGAAGACTTCTCTTAATGCCGTCACCCTTTTATTCTCCTGGCAGATATTTTGGGAACCCATTATGTCGAGAACTTGAGCATACCCAAGCCATTCTGAATTATGCTACCGACGAGTTCCAAAGAAATGCCCAGAATCTCTGACACAAGTTTTGTTGAGAAGGTAAAAACTGAGAAAGCGGGGTGCAGCCAGACCTCAGACTATAATATGTATATCGTGAGTTTACTATACACTTTAAAAACTATATAAACAATAGCTTAAATTATTTTTGTCACTCAAAAACTGGGGTAGCCTAAGCCCTCTGGCCCCGGGCTATATCCACCACAGGCTGAAATGCTGCAATTTTCAAGAATAATGTCACAAATTGCATCCATGATTTCGGGAAGAGTCATTGCTTTTAATCATCCTGGATGTAAAGCATAATTTGTTGAGAAATCGCCACGTTTATACTAAGCCACTTACTTCTTCACCACTGTATATAACGGAGGAGAGTCCCGTGGTGTTTCACTGATTTCCTAATTAATTTACTTCGGTGACTTTCCTTGGTGGAACAAAAATGTTATAACAGTTAGTGTCTGGATGTTCGGGAAATTCGCTGCTTGGGCACATGTAATCACTTCAGAGGCCTGAGAAACAATAAGAATTTCATTATTAATATGAAAATTTGTATTTGTACATACAGAGATATGTTTTTCTAAACTACGGTTTCATTTTTCTATCTAGTACCTACACTCCTTCTGGATTGGACTAGGACATTTTCAGCAACTCCTCGTAAATTCTCTCTCTCTCTCTCTCTCTCTCTCTTATATATATATATATATATATATATATATATATAGAGAGAGAGAGAGAGAGAGAGAGAGAGAGAGAGAGAGAGAGAGTGAGAGAGAGAGTGGGAGGGAGGGAGGGAGGGAGTTACATAGCATATAGTACTAGACGAATGTGTTACTCGTAGCATACGCGAAAGTAATTCAATTTATGTTTAGGCTTCAAAAGTTTCATTGAAAAATATTTCATATGCAGACGTTACTTATTTGTTAGTTACAAATTTTACCTGAAATAAGTTTAATTTATAACCATATAGGTCTAATATAAAAACAGCAACGAAATTACACAATGTAATGTAAAATAAGTCAAACGTAATAAATATGTCATATTTGGTATGGCAAATAGCCGCCCCCCTAAAAATGTATCTGCCCCTCCTTTGCCCCCCTAAGAACTTAAAGCTGGCGTCGTCACTGACTCCGACACACTACAACATCGCTACACGTCATGTTCAGGTGCCGATATTATTTGGAACCTCCTCCTTCGTATGTTGAGCTTGATCTGCCGTACACCTGTTCCTCTACTTACCGTAGATCTCCTATTCTTTCCTGCATTTCAGTATTAACCAAAAACCAAACATAATACAGTCCTCTGGTTAGTTGCTACCACATTGTTATATGTTCATCGTTCCATGCCTTGGAATGATGAATATTTATATTTTGACATTTTACAACGGGAACGCCGCAAATATTTTTCAGTCGATCTAGAAAGACAGTCTTTCAGTGGCTTTTTCCAAGCGGCTCTGTCCCACCTGTCGGGAAGGACCGGGAGGCAATGATTTGTGCTTGTGAACATTTTCCTTGTTGTGATGCGTAACCATCATCATCGTACAGACGAGTAGGTTCGCCCAGACCCACACCTTCGAAAAGATTCCCAGTGGTCGGTCCTAGATCACACCTATAGTGCATCCATGTAATTTTCCTATGTAATATTAGTGACAGTATAATAACTACTAAGTGGTATAGCGCTCATGTCTGGTGCATGGGGTTCTTGGTTCGATCCCAGCTCGCGCCAAGTGAATTTTGTGGTGGACAAATACCGTATGCGTGGGTTCTCTCGGGGTGCTTCTATATTTCCTCCGACTTTCTCCATTCCACCATTTCATTCATTTCTCGTCATCACCGTCTCCTTTAGCCTAGTCAGCATAACCGTGGGACGTAAAACTCAAAGATTTCATTTCATTTTAGCGGAAAAAGAGATTTTTAAAGATTACTTTTCAACTCATTTCGATAGACATATTTTTTATTTCCATACTTTACGAAATGCAACAAAGAAAAGTAAACGAATCATTTAAAACACAATTGAAATAAAACAGAAATGAACTGATCAAGAACTGCAAATTGAAGTACAATTCAAGATTGAGATTAGTGTGAAACCTGAACCTGATGTACTTTTTCTAGACTTGACAAGCGATAAGCAGCAATAGGCTAATCAAAAAACTAACTACAAAACGGAAACTACTTATAGAAATCGCTGGGAAGAGAGTATAAGGAGGGGAGAATAAGTCGTTAGCTTTTCTAAGAAAAACAAGTCAAAAGTCAAAAATTTTAAATAGATTTACTCAATACATTTCCCGTTCAATTCGATGCATTTTTTTGAAATTCAGTCTTGCAGTTTGTTTAATTCGAAAAAGAACGTCAAACCAAGCATTTGTAGCTGCAATGGCTTCAGAAATATTACGGAAGTTTTGTCCTCTTAGGGCTTTTTTTTCTAATTTGACAGTAGGTAGTAGATAGATGGGGCTAGGTCAGGTGAATGAGGTGGGTAATTCAAGGTTTCAAACCCTGCTATAGTCAGTTATCCATTGCAGTATTGCACTTTTGAGAGGATACTTTGTCATGAAGGTAAATAGCTTTTGGGGATAACTTTCAACAGCCTTTTTTTCTTCTGAGAAAAATCTATCTAGTAATGATGCATAATAAGAAGCCGCGTTTATTATGTTAAATTGTTGTAGACAGTCAACAAAAATTACCTCATTTTGATTCCAGAAAATACTAGCAAATTGAGCTGCATGTTTGCACCCGGAACTTCTTTGACCTCGTTAAATCATCATCATGCCCTTCTTTGAGTCTTGTTTTGTCTCCACATACAGTTAGATTATACAAATAAATTCATTTCTCATCTTCTGTGACCAAACGAGCAACAAAATTAGTGGCGCCCTGCTCAAAATGACTCAAAATGGTCCCAGAAGCAAGCATCCGTGCATGCTTTTGACCTGTATGCAAACATTTTGACACCCACCTAGCAAAAAGTTTTTTCATGTCAATATGGTCATGAATAAACACTAATGCGTTCGTGGAAGTTGCCTAGATCCTCTGCTATTGTTTTAGCAGAAATATGTGTCTGGAAGAATCATTTCTTGCACCATCTTAATTGTTTCGATAACAATCACTTTCGAGGCTGTCTTGTCCTAAATTTTACAGCCGAATTCATAACGGTGACAAACCACGAAACGTGGATCCTCATTGTTTATAGCGTATCATTGGATGGTCTTTGCAGACTTTCTCTGGAGGAAGGGGAACTTGATGACTGCTTTAGTTTCAATATTATAGAACTCAACTTCCTGACCTGTCATCTAAACTCCTCGCCTGCAACAAAATAGATCCATCGGTCCCAGTGCTTTGATTTTGAATCGCAAACACATAGAAACATGTAGCTTAAAAACAATATATACTGAAATTGGAGAATGGGAAGGGGAAACACTAAAGACTTCCCAGCATCCCCTAGTAAAAGAAGGTCGTGAAATGAAATAAGTTGAGAAAGACTGCTCTAAAGAGTCAAACTACTCAACGAAAGGAAAGACATAAATCCCACAGTTCAATAATGCACTCAATTCTAACTTAATGATAATTCGAACGTTAAGATTGAAGTGTATTTAAATTATTCTAGTACCGGTACGTACATAAGTATCCAGACTATAGAGCAGAACCAAAATTGAAATAAAACGGATACTGTCATTGTGGACCGTTTACGTTTATTATCGACAATAGTGTCACCCTGGGGCGTAATTATAAAGCTTTTTCTTTTACTGGAATTGATAGTAATCCAGGCTCTGTCCATAAGAGCTGTAGAAAAGTCGGGGATGACAGCAGATCTCTTCAGAACCTGTTAGAGGGTGATCAATTAATGAAAAAAATCGAAGGTAACACTTCCGCAACCGGGGCCTTCATTGTGAAATTCAATATTCAAAATGGCGCCCGCGCGCAAGTACCAAATTATATTTGAACTAAAATAGCTTCTCATAAAAACAAGTTAGAAACTTCGTTTTTGTACCAAATTAAAGATAATTGATAGTAAAAGTAAGAAAACTAAGTATATTGTTTACATGTTGCCGCCATATTTAAAAATAACGGTTATTTGGGACAAAAATTAGTTTTGCTCATTTCTCTTTTTTCATTTCATGACAAATAACTATGAAGTTATTAAAAATATGAAAACGCAGCCCAAACTAATTAGAGGAACATAATCTTAGCTTTCTATCGTTACTAATATCTTTAGTAGATCTTAAAAAATGTCGGAGCTATTGAAATTTGAGTGGCGCAGGGTTTTTTGGACTGTTTAATAAATTATCGGAAAAACACTCACTACGCGCAAAACTTTCAAAGCTATTACTTTTCAATAAACTAAAATAGTCCATTCATTTTATCGATAAATTAAAGGTAATAGGTTGCAGTGTAGTAGGAAGTGAAATAATAATGTTATTGCATTTGTCAAATATTATTATTAACATGTTTGTTCATATAATATGTAGCTAATGTAATTATTATATTTTTATTTTGTAGACTTAAATGTCTTGAGAATTTACTTTAATTTGATGGTAATATCATGTGTGCTTGTGAGAGCTAGTAATATTTAATTAAGTTTTCTACAGTTTCAATTTTTTTACGAATATATGACTTTAGCTGTACTTGAGAGAATATTTACATATTTCTTTTCAGAGCATAATGTAAAGTTACTGACACCCAACATTAAACACTCATGTAATTTTTTGAACAATTGAAGAGGCAGTGACAGATATAGCAGGAGTTGTGCCATTTTCAAGCAGTAATTCACTCAGATACATTTCAAAGACGATTCACTTTGCTTTTGTGCAGATGTAGTCTTTTAAGACATCTTGAATTTCAGCTTTGTTTTCCGAGAAAGCCCAAAATCTCTCCATTTGTACCAGTAGGAATGTGTACATGACAGATTAGTTAGTAGTACAGGTGAGGTGGTTATCCTTTGCCGTCTTTCCACATTTTTGACCGAGGTGATTAGATAGTCACATAAAATCCCTGCGGGTGCGTGTTTAAACATTGCTGCAGCTCCTGAAGAATACATCAAACAGATCAGCAAATGTTTGTAAACCTTTCACTCGAGTTTTACGAAGTTGGTTCATAACATCAGCAATAATTGCTGTATTCATTGATAAATGTCCGAAAACGTACTCAGACGGTTGCAACAATTTTTGCAAAGTAGACAAGTAGACTACTTTATTTGCTTGACGAAACAGTGGAAGTTCTTGTGTCTGTGAATGGTCTTCGACAACGGAGTTGTTTTGTACAAAAATTGCTCGTTTCTGAATGCCACATAAGCTTCATGGCTACGTATCAGGTAATCCAGGATTTCTTCTGCATTAGAATCTGGTACAACTTCATGCGACATGAAATGGTACAACTTCACAGGACTGTGGACTTTGTACGGGATTTCCCTGCGCACCATAAAATTCTACCATTTTGTTAACAGAGTTACGAACTTCATCAAGTACATTACTAAGGAACTCATGGTCTGTTTGTGATATACCAAAAATCTGACTCAAGATTTGGCATTTCGAAAGAACTTCGTGGTACGACAGTTCCCACTCCGTAATATAATTCTTTCTGCGCGCCTTACCCATAATTCCTTCCGATCATTTCTTAGATCTATTTACAATCTGTTGAAGTATCATATCAGCACCAACTGCGCTAAATACATTGTTCGTTCTTCCGACTACGAAGTGACCATTCATGAACTGAGCATTTATTTCCGGGTGTTGAGTCTCCAAATTTCTAATTTGTTCAAGATAGAGGGACACGCACCACAGGAAATTGATTCGATTGGATGCCATGATGCCGGAAGCAACTGCTGTACAATATACAGATGCAGCAGCCAGTATCCTTCTCGGTCAGCTCTTATAAGGCTTTTCAGCAGAATAAAAGATGTAAAAACTGTTCAAGGCAGCGGCACTGCTCTGAGATTGAGCTGAGTTTCTCTGAAAAGTTCTGCAAAGCTTCGGTATTTCATCTGAATTAATGACCAACTCCATGAACTGATAAGAGCACGTTAAGCTTGTCTTTCTTTCATAATAGTCATAGTGTCAATGAACTGCTGAATGACAGAAGTATAATATTCACCGTCTTCTTCCTTTATCATAAACATATCTCTCACTACCCTAACGTAGAAAGTTGCCTTTAGAATACTCTCGGTTACTTTGGACCCAAAAATTTTCTATGAAAAGAGACTCCAAACCACTATCAGATATGTACTTTCCTGTGCAGACAAGAAGGTCATGTGGAATGATCCTAGCATGATAACAATGTCTGAAAATTCATTGCTCCTAAGTTGAATTTCGGCAGCAATGTGATACACCCCTTCGTCACATACTACAGGCATTGAAGATTGGGTTAAGTGTATAAGTAGGCTCTGGAAGTTTTCTTCATTGCTGTCTATACACTATTATATTCCGTTACTGGATACGGCAGTACTGGAAGAAAGCCAACTTGTTTCTTAGAAACATCTGAATCCGTTATTATCGCATTCACAGTACCCCACGTTAGAGTGGATTCTTTAATTTCTAGCTCGTATGCAGCATACATTATGACTTGAGTAAACTCCTTCTGACGCAGATTATCGATGTCCAAATCATAGTTCGGAAGAAATTGTCAGCGTGTTTTGAATCGATACAGGCTGTACCTTCCTTTCTTATTTCTTCAATTGCTGAGATGGAAGCAAGGATCGAAGATGACTGGAGGTCTTGCTAATACCGACTTCGACAATTTCGGTTTCGATGGGACTTTTGTTGGCATTTCCCGGAAAAACTCCATGACTGTATCGTGGCTATCACGGACTCCTGACAGAGTAGCCTCTTCAAGGTCGAAATTGTCCATAGATCCTACCGTGACACTATCATTCTGAAAGTGGCTTGAAAAAGACAAGGTGGAGGAACAGGTCTTTAGTGTATATTGTGCAAGGTTGCTTCGTGCTTGCATGATATCTTGATAGCCAACTGACACACCTAATTTATTCAAAGTTGAGATGAGTTGTCTGATTTTTCATTTCTCATGAATTGAATGTGCCATCATCAAATGTATGGAGGTTGCCTTCCTACGACGATATATATTATAGAATAAAGTCTGGAAGATTGACTTCAATAGATTTTTAAAATTTAGATTTTGTTGGTCGGAAAATTCTTCAAGATCATTTTTACTGTCTTCGTCAGTGATATGTAGTTCTTCGCTTGCGTCCCAGATATGATGTTCACCTTGACCACTTCTAGCACTTCTGCTAGAAAATCCAAAAGAGGTTGAGGAATTCTAGTTGTTGGCCAGGCCTTATGAAGTTGCTGACTGTCCTCTAATTCTCCTTCAATACCGAAATCTGTGTGAAGAAGAGCCATTCGTACTTCTTTCGCTGCACTCGTATGTTAATCGATCTCAGTTTGTCAGTTCTACTCTCATTTTCTTTGCTATTGGCTCAGATTGAGATTTTATTGAACGCTGATCCAGCTCTTCAGTTTCACTACGTTCTTTTTTGTTTTTCTTCCGTAACAACACATTCTTGTTTGAATATAACATATAGAATGCGACATTACAATGATACACAAATTCTGCACCTCGCTGAAGATCCTTAAGTCTTTTCAGAGCACCATCCTTGCGAATTTCAGCTGCAGCTATAATGTCTTTCCTCCCTCGGAAAAACGACATTGTTTTAACTAAAGATTTGTCACGATTCTGGCAAATGATGCAGGCATTTACGTCTAATACGGATGCAGAGGAAGAGGTGTCTCGGGATAGGGAGATGCCAACAGGTTTTCTATAGTTCTTGTCTAGGATATTGGTGCCAACTATGGATTTTTATTAGTCCACTGTCCACATTAGAATCTGCAACATTAGCTACATATTATATGAACAAACATTGTAATAATAATATTTGACAAATGCAATAACATTATTATTTCACTTCCTACTACACAGCAACCTATTACCTTTAATTTATCGATAAAATGAATGGTCTATTTTAGTTTATTGAAAAGTAATAGCTTTGAAAGTTTTGCGCGTAGTGAGTGTTTTTCCGATAATTTATTAAACAGTCCAAAAAACCCTGCGCCACTCAAATTTCAGTAGCTCCGTCATTTTTTACGATCTACTAAAGATATTAGTAACGATAGAAAGCTAAGATTATGTTCCTCTAATTAGTTTGGGCTGCGTTTTCATATTTTAATAACTTCATAGTTATTTGTCATGAAATGAAAAAAGAGAAACGAGCAAAACTAATTTTTGTCCCAAATAACCGTTATTTTTAAATATGGCGGCAACATGTAAACAATATACTTAGTTTTCTTACTTTTACTATCAATTATCTTTAATTTGGTACAAAAACGAAGTTTCTAACTTGTTTTTATGAGAAGCTATTTTAGTTCAAATATAATTTGGTACTTGCGCGCGGGCGCCATTTTGAATATTGAATTTCACAATGAAGGCCCCGGTTGCGGAAGTGTTACCTTCGATTTTTTTCATTAATTGATCACCCTCTAACAGGTTCTGAAGAGATCTGCTGTCATCCCCGACTTTTCTACAGCTCTTATGGACAGAGCCTAGACTATAGGACATTCTGAATGCTTATCCGGTTAATAGGCCTATATAGATAAGGCCACAAAGCATCAAGTCTCGTACGTTTTATCTGGTGAGTTTTAAAGAAAAAGGGAAAAATTACAAAGATAATAAAAAGGTATGGGTCATTATGCTTTTGGTGACACTTCTTAAGTCATGTCATGTTGCAGTTATTACGTATTGCTGAACCACTCATTTATGAAAAATGAATAAAATCATTTCAGATGTTTCTGAGAAAATCTCCCGAAAGAAAGTCCCAAGAGTAAACTACACAGTTTTTTTAAAAGAAAAAACGACTTAAGTATGCCATATTGTAGAGTTCTTAATGAAATATGAAGAAAATTGTTCTGTTCATTTTTCAGAGAATCGTCCGAAAAGAACTTACCACGTAAGTTAAATTAGCCCTTTTGAATTTTTTTCCAGAAAAATCATTTATACCATATTAGCAGAATACCCGTTTTTCGTACGGCGACACTTCATTTAATATTGGACATAAAAGCACCAACACTATCACCACTCAACTTAGAGACCCCGAAAACTACGAATTCGACACTAATATCGGTCATTTTCGATTATTACATATATTTTGCCGGTGCTGTGCCATTAGTTGTAGCTCAGAATACTTATTAAATGAATGCAACCAAGTGGGGATGAAACTGATGCACAACACGGTACTTAACTGTAAAATTGTGGTTGAATTTAAATAAAATTCAAATGTTTCTAATTTGAAAAATGACTAGTTGTGGGAAAGAGGTGAGAGAGAAAGAATGTAATTAAGAAATAGAAATGAGCACTAGCCTGATAATTCCAACGAGGCTGGCGTCGTCCTGGTCATCTGAAGGGTTTGCCCTGGAGGAACCTGGATGTTCTGGTAACAGCCAACAACTGGAACTCAATTCCTGCTGGACTGCTAGGGGCGTCGAACTTTCTCTGTGATACGTCTCTGGGATAATGCGTCTTTGGGCTGTCCTCTTACACCTTCATTCCGCTAGTCTCAACTAACAAACTCAAAAGTGTCTGCGGCGATGAACCGGCAGAATGGTACCTTCCGGACATGGAGCTGAATGTTCTCCAACGGTGCGATCCATTTCTCTGGTCGATCCTGCACCTTCCTCAACTTCGTGTCGAATACCCCTTGTTGTTGTGTCCTCCGTGGTTTTGTTCGGCTGAAGAATGATGACTTCGGAGTTCAAAGAATCGGGAAGTATCAGACTATGCTTGAAGGTATGCGGAAAGGCAACGAGAAAGCTAGTCGAGTTTATTAACAAATATGTGTTTACAAAAACTGTCTGAGAATGTACAATCTTGATCAGAGTTTTCTTCTGATGAATTTTCAAAAGTTCATGATTCTGTCGTTAATAATGTAATTTAATAAAATAATGGAATTTAGTGAATTAAGTTAGGAGTTTACACAATTATCTCATGGTCACTTCACATCTAAGACACAGTTACTTCACAATATATATACCCTCCCCTAAGCTACACCTTTAAAATGAAATAACAAAAACCATCCCAGGCTTGAACCCCATCTATGTTGAAAGTTCGATCGAGATCTGTCGGGTGGTTCAAGAGGAAGTCACAAACATACTAACTTTCATTTCCATATATATATAGATTAATGGATTCCATTGAATAGAAAGTCGTTAGAATTCTTTTAAAGAAATTCGATTTGATTTTAAATTTTACTCTCTAATAAACTACCCTTATTTTAAGATGTAAAAATGAAATGAAATTTTTGAGTTTTACGTCCCGCGATTATGCCGGTTAGGCTAAAGGAGACGGTGATGATGGCAGATGAATGAAATGGTGAAATGAAAAAAGTGGGAGGAAACGGGAGAACACCGAGAAAACCCACGCACACGATATTTGTCCACCACAAAGTTCACTTGGCGGGAGCAGGGTTTGAATTTTTAAGATGTAAGAATATAATTAGAAACGATACCCTTGAGAATATTATTTTTAAAAAATAATTAATATTTTATTATTTTTTATCTTTGACGATTTGCTGAACACGCAGCCAAAAAGTAATGTGCGTGGAGAAAAGGAGATACACACCGCAGAACCGTATATTCCAGAACCCAATCGAATAGAAGTGGAAGCCGCTATAAAGAAATTGAAGAAACACAAATCTCCGGGTGTAGATGAAATTCCGGCTGAGTTAATTTTAGCTGGAGGCGAAAAATTGTGGAACAAGATACACAAACTCATTCTCCTTATCTGGAACAAGGAAGAATTGCCACAAGAGTGGAAAGAATCAATCATTGTTCCAATTCACAAGAAAGGCGACAAAACTGACTGTAATCATTATCGAGGCATTTCTCTTTTGTCAACATCCTATAAAATCCTTTCAAATATTCTGTTAGCAAGATTGACCCCATACGCAGATGAAATTATTGGAGATTATCAGTGCGGATTTAGACGAAATCGATCAACTATCGACCAAATATTTACCATTCGCCAAATACTCGAAAAGAAGTGGGAATACAATACCCCGGTACATCAACTATTTATTGATTTTAGAAAGGCTTACGACTCGGTTAGGAGAGAAACATTATACAACGTTCTTACAGAACTTGGAATACCGAGAAAGCTAATTAGATTAATTAAGATATGTTTAAGTGAATCCCAAAGTAAAGTCCGGGTAGGAAAATTTTTGTCCACGAGCTTCCACGTCGAAAATGGCCTGAAACAAGGAGATGCGTTGTCGCCATTATTATTTAACTTTGTGCTGGAATACGCCATAAGGAAAATCAAAGATAGCAACCAGGGCCTAGAGTTGAACGGAATTCACCAGGTTATGGCATATGCTGATGATGTAAATTTAATAGGGGATGATAGGAGAACAGTAGAAATAAATGCAGAGATCTTATTAAACGCTTGCAGGGACATGGGTTTAGAAGTAAATGCAGAGAAAACTAAATACATGGAAGTGCGTCGGGACCGTAATACGGCAAATTGTGGAGGAGTTAAAATATTAAATAATGCTTTTGATAAAGTGGATACTTTCAAATATTTAGGATCAATATTAACAGACGAAAATCATATTCACGAAGAAATTAAATGTCGACTAAAAGCAGGGAATTCGTGTTACTATTCGGTTCAAAATCTCTTGTCGTCACGAATTCTGTCGAGGAATTTGAAGCTTAAAATATATAAAACGATAATCATGCCTGTTGTTCTGTATGGTTGTGAAACATGGTCGCTTACTCTGAGGGAAGAACATAGACTGAAAGTATTTGAGAACAGGATCCTGAGAAGAATATTCGGACCCAAGAGGAACGAGAATGGGGAATGGCGGAAGCTTCATACAGAACTACATAGTTTATACGGTCTACCCAACATTGTTAGGGTCGTCAAGTCTAGGAGGCTTAGGTGGGCAGGTCATGTAGCTAGAATGGAAGAAAGTAAAAACGCTTTCAAAGTCTTGACTGGTAGACCCATAGGAAAACGACCATTAGGAAGACCTAGGCGCAGATGGGAGGACAATATTAAGATGGATCTCGCAGAGATAGGAATACAAAGTAGAAACTGGATGCAATTAGCTAAGGATAGAAGTCAGTGGAGAGCTTTTGTGAACGCGGCACTGAACCTCCGGGTTCCATAGGCCATAGAGTTAGTTAGTTAGTTATTAATATTTTATTGGTGTTCGTTGAAGAGTGTATAGTCTCTAGGTGTATACATACATCGAAACGAATGGACGAACAGATTTCCAAAAATTCGTTTTTCGACTTGTAGAAGCCAAGAAACATGTAAATCCGTTGAAATATTGATTTTTTCTACGATTACCATGCCTTCTTCTCTCCTATCGTTGCTTAAAACTAAAAAGCAAATCCGAAGACATATAAAATAACGTGCAGTTGTCGCATATGAATCAACTGAAAAAACAGGAGTAAGCATCAATGACCTGATAAATCGTAACTCTTAGTTTTTAAAATTCAATCTCTCCGTTCGTCCGTTGATAGATATAAGAACGAGAACGGTGGGACATAGAAGTGACTGTTGGTATCGATTCCTCGTTCCAGAAATGGGTTCCATCTTTAATCTCTACTCAAACTGAAAGCTGAAGAAATCAACTATTTCCGGTTTCGGCGTTGATCACCGCAGTGCTAAAATGGTAATACTTGTAGATAGTGAGAATTAATGATGTTGAGGTCGATTCAGCATTCCAAGATTAAACTTCATTTCCATCTTCATCTCTCTGTTAAAACCGGAAATACCTGTAGGAACACTCAGTCGAAAAATTGTAAACAGGTGAGCCAACCTGATTCAAGTTTTCCTTATTCATACAAGGCAAATACTGGGGTGGTACCTAACATAAAGGTTCCAAGGCGCTTCCTTCCTTCCCCACTTCCCCGAGAGACCTCATTCCTCAGGCATGACGAGCTTACAGCTGTGTACAAAAATTGTCACAATATTTTGGGAATAGGTCCCTACATTCAAATTTTTAAAAATAATAATATGGACCTGTGGTCGGAAGTACACATAGTTTCGTAGATATAGGGTACCGAAAACGTAAAGAAATGAACTTTAAAGGTCCATAGTTCCATTACTATAGGACAGATCGTAGGCGGGTCTAGGCATCATTGAGGAACTAGTATATGAACTATTCAAATATCTATCTTTCAGAACCTTCGATACTTGCACAATATTTTTTAGAAAGGCTTTTCGGCAGTACCTAATCACTCTCCACCTACCTCTCTAAGAATTGGTGTGCAAGTATTGAAGCATTCTTAAACATGGATATTTGGATAGTTCACATTCCAGTTCCTCAGGGATATCACGACCTGACCACGATAGGTCCCATAGCAGTGGAGCTATGAACTTTTAAAGTTCACTTGTTCCATGTTTTCGGCATCTTATAACTCCGAAACTACCCATTTTTGAGCACAGGTCCATTTGAACATTATTATTTTGATATGAAGAATCTGTTTACAAAATATTGTGATACATTTTCGTAACACCCTGTAGATACCGGTATTACCCAGAAATATGTGTAAACAAAAAACCGGAACTGGCAGAAATCTACTCTCACTTCCGGTTTCAATATTGATCTGCATAGAACAAAATCGATAATATACCGCAAGAAATACTTTTTAAATATGAATTTAGCATTCCAATATTAAGTTCCTTCTCGGCATTTATTCTATTATTCTCTCTGTCTTCCCTTGTCTTTTAAAACATCTTAAATTTTCCACCATTACAGATATTGTCTAATTTTTGTATTTTTTTTTTTTTTTTTTTTTTTTGTTTTGTCTTCCTTCCACGTGTGTTCACATAAACATTGAAAAGAAACCAAAGAAAACGACGGAGATGAATTCTGATCGATATCTAATAGCAAAGACGGTCAGCGATCGCTTCTTTATCGAAGTTAGTTGTTTACTTCTTCGGCAGTCGGTTGGTTCGGTCATTCATCGAATTCTTCCTATCTGCAAAGAACGTTAAACTTCTCAGGTCAACAGAGAGAGGAAGACATGAGCCACTTGATTAGTTACTCGATAAACTTCAGCTTTCTAAAAAAAGAGTTCTTTCTTCGGTTCTGCTTTTACAGAAAAAAGAAAAGAAATCCTCCGCATAGTTCGAAGAAGTAATATTAGATTCATCACATTAAATCACTAATTCAGTTACTTTATAACAAGAAATATCCTTTTGCACTACATCAGAGCATAGTGTTGCAGATGCTCCATTAAGAGCCTGACTTATTAAAAATAATGCAAAGTTTACTATTTTTCTTTTGTTTGTTTTCCATAAGTGAAAGGAACATAATGAAATGCAACTTACCACAATTATAGATAATGTTATTCTACAACAGAAAATATGAACCTGAAGAATTTTCAATGTTGGTATCTATAGAAATTACAGTGTTTCCAGAATAACATTTTCCCCCAAAATCCGAGTTAAAGCAGTGACTAGAGGAACGAACTCAACTGCATTTGATTACGTATCATGTTCTTCTGGTGCCCTGTGAACTACTTTTTAAATAAGATTATTATTTAATTTTAATAACTATGTGTTAAAACTATTTTTTATTACAAACTAAATACAACCATTATTTAAAAAATAGTTCACAGGATTTCAAGACAACATGATACATAATCAAATGCAGTTAAGTTCGTTTCTCTAGTCGCTGCCCTAACTTAGATTTTGTGGGAAATGTTATTTTGATAACATTGCAATTTCTATTGATGGCAACAATGAAAATTCTTCAGGTTCATATTTTCTGTTCGAAACAAAACTTGGTACACACATTTCTTATTCTCTATAGTGTTTTTCGAGATACGCTTGATTGTGTGTTTTTACCCGGGGCCACTCCAGAGGGAGCCAAAGTTGATGGGAGGGATTTCTGGAGGGAATTTTCCTGACATTCTCCCAATTTTCCCTGTTAAAGTACATTATAAGCCTCAATACATAGCAGCTATGGAAATCTTGTTTCATGCTGAAAGAAATGAACTATAAACCATGACTCTCATGAACAGTGTTGATGCAATAGCTATCTCACTGTGAGTCTACGATTTTCTTTATACTAACAGGGTTAATGGGCCCCAGGGACTTACACCGATGTTCATGGCACCTAACTTTTTGTACATGAACATATCTTTACGTTTATCGAATGAACTAGGTTTGATTCGAATGTCCGGAAGACAGGTTCATATCCATTTCTTGTCAGAAATAAATTAAGTTAGTTATTTTAACACAAAGTAAGTATGAGGGACGTACAATAATTTATCTGCCTGAGCATGATAAAGAAGTAAGATCATAAAACTTATCTACTTATTTTTTAAAGTGTTGTTCAATTTTACTTCAATACACTTCGTATAAGTCGTCTTAAGTAATGAAATACTCTCAGAGTAATTAGAAAGTATTTTAGATCCTTAAGGGGGTAGACTACTAAGTATTTTTCAAAAGCTAACAATTTTTCTTTTGCCAGTTTTTCGTAAGTGAAAAGAGATAATGAAATGTAAGTTATCTCAATAATAGATAATTGTTATTCTAGACCCGAAAATACGAATCGGAAGAATTTTCAGTGTTGCCATCCATAGAAAATACAGTGTGATCAGAATTTGAATTACCCAAAAATCTAGTTTATAGCAGCGACTAGAAAAATGAACTCAACGACAATTGTTGAAATATTATGCTGTCTATGTTCCTTGTTAACTACTTTTTAAATAATATTTGTATTTTAATTCTACTGTTTATTAAAAATTATTTTATTTTGTACTCTTTATTACAAAATAAATACAAATATTATTTAAAAAGCAGTTAACAAGGAACACAGACAGCATGGTAAGTCATCAATTGCAGTTGAGTTCATTTTTCTAGCCGCTGCCATAACCTAGATTTTTCTGTAATTCAAATTCTGTTCACACTGTAATTTCTATGGATGGCAACATTGAAAATTTTTCCGATTCATATTTTCGGGTGTAGAATAACATTGTCTATTGTCTATTATTGAAGTAAGTTACATTTCATTATCTCTTTTCATTTACGAAACACTAGCAAAAGAAAATTTGTTTGCTTTTGAAAAATATTTAGTAGTCTGTCCCCCTAAATATCCCGTTAGAACTTTCTCATCAGGAAATCGTTACTCACACAGAAAATGTTTCAGATACCCAAACAGAAAATAGTCACCTGAAGATAGGTTCAGACTATGGAGGGATGAGTAACCTTTATGAAGCTACATTCTCTGATAGCAACCTGCGATTTTCGACACTTGTGTGCAGACCTGATGTTATGGGATAGCAATACACCAGCCGACAACTTCCCATGATATTAGCGTTTGACATTCCCGCGTAAAGACTCAATTGTGGAAGTATAGCTCTCCACTTCTTGTTTTATGTGTCATAAAGTCTACGATAAGAATATCTTCTGAATTAAAAAAATAGTTGCCATGATCGTTTCAACTGATTGTAGCATACGAAACTTCTGGGGTTTGGATACTTCTTGTGTTTCCATTGTGATTTTAAGATAATCATGATGGGAGAATGTCTCATGTCCCGTAATAATACAAAAGTAGAAGTTTTCTGTTTTTTTCTTCAAAACATGTCTAAATTATCTTGCCACGATTACTGGCGAAATGATTTCTGGAGTCAAAATATTCACGTTAATTGAAACTGAAATTTGATATCATTAAGACGACATGAATGATACTGCGAAGAGCGTTAGGCGCAACACAAGTTTGTGTACTACAATACTAACCTTAACAGGAAGTTTTGCAAAATCATGCTTTCCATTTTTTGAAAATATATTTGAAGATGTCACAACAGACCACCTGAACGTGGGAAATCTTCAATCGACCCTCTTCACTTGGTAGTATGAAAGAACATCATCATCGTATACAAAGCACAACAACTTTCAGGCTTCCTTGCTTTGTGGGGAATCTTATTAAGAACCAAGGCTCCAAATAACTCAATCTTACTTTTATCCTGCATAGTTTTGCACTCGCTATACTCTACAATTAATGTATACTGAATTGTAATTGCCGCTGTTGCATGCACGTGCACGTTCAGGTCTTCAATAATGAATAAAGATACTGAGGTACGTAACTCGTTGAATGATCCTCGTAGATAATATTGCTAAAATATTTTCACAAGATGCCGAAGTTTAAGACTCCCTTCTTTTTGAAATAATAATACCAACAGCAAACGTATAATTAAATTTGTTTAAGATGATTCACAGTATCAAAAAATAGCCCCCTTCTTCTTGCAAAATGGTGAAGTAGCTTTAGCTTCGGTTTTACGTGTATAGGCACTGTCATATTCTATTTCGATCCTTTCTGAGAAAAATGCATTACATTTGAATTTCATATTCTTATAACAACGCTAGCGTTCGAGTATTATTTGAAATACATGACTACTATGAGTGATTAAGAAAATAACAAAGAAAGGGGGGATTAATTTAGAAGACGCCAAACTGCGTCTGAAAATAGAAAAAATAAGAAAATTTGATGTGAAGTTAGAAAGGAGACCAGAGGCAAGACGAAAGGTCGATATGAAGAAAACGAGGAGGGGAAAAATTTCCTGCAAAGCCTTTCCGACAAGTCCAGCAGAGTATGTAATTTGTTCATAGTAGGTGGTTTCGGGGAAAGTCACATCGTTGTGTTGAGAGAGAGAAAGAAGAAGAGATAAAGAAAAGAGAAAAGAAGAAGAACAAGAGATAAGAAAACTGAGCCTTCTTTCCCTATTCTTTCTTCGCCTCCGTTTCCTGAAGACTTTTCTGTTGTGGAGGAGGAAGAAAATACCACCCCCTCCTATTCCTTCGTCTAATTTTGGCTGCCTTCGCACGTGGTTTAGCAGAAGACAGTTAGGGATGAAGTCTTCCAGATCGATATTGACAAGGGCGCACCCAACATAGCTTAATTCCAGCTTCTTCTCTGCCCTCGCCACAACTATCCTTTTGCTATCACCCATGACATCGAATACATGTCAACCACAGAAGAAGCGCTTAATTATGGACTAATTGCATCTTATGGCCTAACACCAGACTATAAATTGTTTTATTAAAACGTTTTTAGTACAATAGTAACCAAAATTATTATTTTTATCATCTAATGTTTTTTTCTTAGAGTTTTTCTGGTCGACTGGTAGATGAGTGATGTTTATCATATTTGTTTCCTGTGTATGTGGTTTCTGGTCCAATCCCTAATGGATGTAATAAAGGGGTACCTATTCCTATCAAGAGATTGGGTGCAATCCATCCAAATTTATCACTTTCCTCCCGAAATTTACGATTCTTATCCCAAAATTTACCATTTCTCCCTCAAATTTACTATTCCTCCCAAAATTTACTATTCTGCATCCCAACTTTACCATTCTTCCCTGAAATTTACTATTCTTCGCTCCAGATTTACCATTTCCCTCCTTAAATTTACTATTCCTTCACAAATTTACTATTCTACATATCAACTTTACCATTCTTCCCTCAAACTTACTACTCTTCGCCCTATATTTACCATTTCACCCCTCAAATTTATTCCTCTCCAAACTTACTATTTTGCATCCCAACTTTACCATTCTTCCCTGAAATGTACTATTCTTTGCCCCAGATTTACCACTTTCCCCTCAAATTTACTATCTCTCCCCAAATTTGTATTCTACACCTCAAAATTACAATTCTTGTTTCAAATTTTCTATTTTTCTCCCCAGATTTACCATTTTCTCGCTAAAGTTTACCTTTTCCCTCAAATTATCATTCTCTAGTGTGTACCAGTTTCAATGAAAAGTTATGTCGCTCAAATAATTTTATGGGCTTAATTTGCTACCTAAAATCCACATGTGGTCACACTTGATGGTAGGGCTAGCACAGATGACCACTTTGCAATCGGAGCTCACTTGAACTCTCATGGACTCATGCTCAATAATCTCAATAACGACGCTCACGATAGTTCAAACTCGAACTCAATCGAGCTCGGGCACAAATTCCTCAATAACGCTCACACTCGCTTGTGCTCGCATTCACTTGCCTCAGTGAGGATCGCTCTCGCTTGGATATGGACTCTAGCCATGGGTGTCGACTTTTGAGTTTCCCAATAGGTGCTCAGGCATCGGCACTAACGCCAGATATTCTTTTTATTATCTTTTCTTAGTAGATACAATAGAGTAGCGAATCCCAAATTCTTCCTGAGAGGCGAGAAAAACTATCAAGAACTGCTGTAATAAAATGAACCGTGAAATTATTTTAAACTTGAAAAAAAAAAAAAAAAAAAGATTTTCTAAACTTTAAACTCAACAAAATATTAATATTTTGTTTGTGATTTTCAAACGTGTTTACCAATATTGGCCCAAATAAGAAGATAGAAAATTATTAAAGTGATAATGATTACAGTCAAACCTTTAGAACATTTTAGAATAATTTGAATGAGAATAGAAAATTATTCAACCAACTTGTAATTTACCTAAAGCACTTTACATTTTAAAATCGTAAATTAACAACATCAAACACCAAGATCTTTAATGGAACAATTACACAAAATTACACCAACGGATTTTTATTATCGTTGTAATGTTGCATCGCTCGATTCTCGATATGCCGTAAACCTGAAGAGTCCAAAATACGTATTGATAAATGATTATTCAACACATATGCATCCCTGCCTTAAATTAACCTGGGTTCACATGCACTATAGTTTCTTTTTGCTATTCATCGCATCAAAGTGTAATTTCGAAGTTAATTCCAACTCCAAAGTTCAATGGGTGCTCAGCGCCCATTAAATACCTCCTATAGGTGTTTGAGTCCCTGAGTAGCCACGCAATCGGCGCCTATGACTTTGGCACGGTAACCGTTTATAGGACTCGCTTACAACGGCCCGTGAATCAGTCTCTGTCGAGTTTGGACATCTATGAAGGCTACTCGAGGTTTTAAATTTCACGTTATACTCTGGATATCTCGTACATCTAAATTAACCGATCGAACAATCAAAAACAATTTGGTAAGATTTGAGAGGTACTGTCTACTAAATTCAAGAAATGTCAATTTTTCTCATCAATTATTGAACGAGGATACACTATCTCTTCGGTAGGGAAAAACTTTTCATAGTGTGTACTTTTCTTTATCACATTTTCGTATCACATTCTCAAATAAAAATTTAAAATCTTCAATATAATCAGTATATAATGAAAAGAAAATGGGCAAAGCTGTCCAATATTCCAATTTGATATATTTTATGGACCTGAATCTTCGAGGAACCTAGCTGTGGGTGAACAAAATGACATATGGCTGGAGGTACATCTGCATGATAATTTCGAGAAAATCCGGGAACCGGTCAAAACCCCCACAGCCAAAACCCCCACACTCAAGAAATGTCAAAACGCCCACACAAACGGTCATAACCCCCACACAAATGGACAAATCTCCCAAATACATGAACGGTCATAACCCCCACAGCCAAAACCCCCACACTCAAGAAATGTCAAAACGCCCACACCATCGGTCATAACCCCCACAGAAATGGACAAATCCCCCAAATACACGAACGGTCATAACCCCCACAGCCAAAACCCCCACACTGGTAGTCGGTCATAACCTCCAACGGTCATAACTCCCACACAAATGGACAAAACAGCCACACATAGCAACGGTCACAGTCCCCATATAAATGGACAAAACCCCCACACAAATGGACAAAACTCCCACATACAGAAATAGTCACAACTGCTACACAAATGGACAAAAAACCCACACAATCGGACAAATCTCCCACACTCTGAAATGATCCTGGTTGCATGTCTTGCCCTTGTACTTTTTAATAACATTTTTTATTCCACTTAAACTGATGTTGCAACTATTCTTCTTGGACGTCATAAAGAGCCGCAACAAAGACGTGAAATGACGATCATTTCAGAGTGTGGGGGATTTGTCCGTTATTGTGGGGGTTTTGTCCATTTGTGTGGCAGTTGTGACAATTTCTGCATGTGGGAGTTTTGACCATTTGTGTGGGAGTTTTGTCCATTTATGTGGGGATTATGACCGTTGCATGTGTGGCTGTTTTGTCCATTTGTGTGGGGGTTATGACCGATTGTGTGGGCGTTTTGACATTTCTTGAGTGTGGGGGTTTTGGCTGTGGGGGTTTTGACCGTTCGTGCGTTTGGGAGATTTGTCCATTTGTGTGGGGGTTATGACCGATCGTGTGGGCGTTTTGACATTTCTTGAGTGTGGGGGTTTTGGCTGTGGGGGTTTTGACCGTTCGTGCGTTTGGGAGATTTGTCCATTTGTGTGGGGGTTATGACCGTTTGTGTGGGCGTTTTGACATTTCTTGAGTGTGGGGGTTTTGGCTGTGGGGGTTTTAACCTAGACCCGAAAATCCACAAACACTAATTTTGTGGTGATAAAAGATATCCCATTCGTAACAATCAACAGGTTGAGAAGCATGTGGTGAAACAGATAATAAAATATATCCTCATCATTTGGTAAGACGACAGTGTGTATTATGGTTAGTGAAATACAATAGTCTTATTTATTCTTTAATTTTAAATATATCCGTCCTTCAGTTAATGGTTTCAAAGTTGAATGAGTTCCTTGTCGTGGATACAGTGAAAAAGCAAAATTCATAGCTCAACAGTAAAAACGTATCATTTGTATCCATCAAGTAATGCTAGCAATATAGCGATGTCTAAGAACTACGGTGATTTAGTAGACATTTTAGTTTAACTTTTCTAGCACGCTTTTCACTATTTTAGTTCTTTCATTTAACTTTTAAGGAGTTAGTTTTGTGTATATTTACTATATCTGTTTGTGTTTCTGACCGGGAGGCAAAAAATTTCAAGAACTGTTTGATTGATCACCGTCAATTTTGGCCAGGATGTAGAACAGAAGTAATCAACGCGACGCACAGTGGTCGGAAACTGGGAAAAAGCGGACAAAAATAGTTTATTCATGAACAATGGAAGATGACGGACGTCTGTCTACCGTTCTATACGTAATTATCCTTTCTAAATCGATTGCAACTACTGCGAAAGTGATTCGAAGAACCCCTGCTGCAATACGTGCAGTTATATATACAGGGTAGTCCAAAAGTGTGGAAACCCCTCCCATAAATGTCACATACTGCGAAATATAACCAAAGGAACAACTAAGGGGAGTAATAAAGGTGAAGACAAATTGGGTAGGACACAGAAATGAAAGCCGCCATTTTGAAATCCACCATCGTGAATCATGAATACAGTTTATAAATTAAAAACATAACATGTTGACGCCTTAAGTGAATTGAACATCGCTAGCCAGTACGAAGTTATAACAGTTGTTAATATGCATCCGAGAAGCGGTTAGAAGTTCAATGTACTCTCCCTCCAATTGTATGTTTAGCTAATAAAAAGACGGTGTAAAACAAATGTGTTTAGCCTTAGGTCACAGAATTAAAGTTGCGGTTTTGTACTCGCACCATCTTTGAAGAAACACTAATACTTATTGGAATGTAATTTACTTCAGGATTACGTTGCTACGGTAACATTAAAAGATTCAGTATAGACTCTTCTTATATACCACTGCACTGACATATAATATACAGCAGCTCTACATGACTGATAGTTTATCACTGCAATATGTATGAGGCTTTCACTACAGCTTTGATTCAGGGACAAAGGGCAATCCAAATTACGTACAAGACAATATGTCTTTTCCCTTTGTAAGGCTCAGATAGCAGATTGCGATCACAACAACATTACTCATCACGTATTTCCAGTTAGATTGGGCTGAGTTCTTCAGCTGCACTTGGCTGCAGCTACTTCCAATGCCCAACCTTTGTACTACTTATGGTCAACTCAATAAACCTTATATTGCAGATAAGCAAGGATAAGTTTAGACTGCAGAGCTACTAACATCAGCGTAGGCCTATATGTAACTTTCTGGTAACACTACAAATCTATCCTATAAATGATATGACAATGGATAACAAATAAAACTCTTCACTAAACACACAGTATTTGAGTCCAATGTATTGTTCAACCGTTTTCATCGACCTCAGAAGCGACATAAATGGTTAAAAAGTATCATATTTTTTGGTTCACTTTTCACTGATTTTTCGGCAGTTTTATTTGTTCATGTTTACATGCATTTTACGGACAGAGTAAATATTCCTATGACCTGAAACTCCGAATTTGGAAGTAGAAGAAACACTTATAATCAAATATCAATACCGATTTCATAGGCGGCAAAGTTGACAAAATCGATTTTCGACCGCTTTTTACCAGTTTCCGACCACTGTGCGACGTTCGACAGGTCATAAGAGGTGGCCGGCGGTAGTCTGTATCGCTGTCTGTATGAATTACTGTCATTGCTTTATGATTCCATCTGGTGGGATAGTGAACAGATAAGTATACAATCAGTGACTTCTGAAATAAAAGATACCCCTCAACACTTAAAAAGTATGACCACCCCCTGATGTAGAAGGTCAAAAGTTTAGAATCAAGTTTGTGATGAAAGTATCGAGTTTCTTGATGGAGATTATCTATCCATAGAAAGTGGTACAAATCAACCACTCCAGGTTTCGAAGTTGATCACTATAGAGCAAACATGATAACAGATAATGGAAGATCCTTGCTGCAATCGATTAATTGTCTAAACGACACATTTAATCTCCATCCTTAACTCTCTACTAAAACTGGAAGTGATAGAAATGCACTATAAGTTCCAGTTTTAGTAATGATCTATATAGAGCCGAAATGATAAGAAAGAGCGAAAAGGCATTTCCTTAATCGATCTAGCGTTCTCAGAATATATGCCATCGTCTCTCTTAACTTTCTATTTAAACCGGAAGTGGCAGACATCAATTACTTCTGGTTGTAACGTTGATCGCTATAGAGTAAAACTGGTTACAGATAGCAAGAAGTGCCTTCTGCAATCAATTGAGCGACTCGACAATATACTCTATCTCCATTTTAAAGTGGTAGAAATAGAGATGCAAGGGCTCGGGAAAAAAACGGCTTTTTTGAAAAAAAACTCGGTTTTTTCTGCTTCGCTTTTTTGCTTGGGAAATGTTGGGCTTTTTTGAAAATTCTGCTTTAAATTGATAAACCAGATTTTGTTTCGCTTCTCTACAACACAAAAAGTCATTTAACTAGTGGTTGATGCCGATAATAATATAAAACCTCGAAAATAAACCATGAATTTCGAAAAGATATTTCAAACAGTTTTACTTCTCAACATATTTACATTATGAATTCCAAAGGATTAACCAATGTATATAATAAGATTTTTTTTTAACCTCCTACATACAAAAGTAAGCAGGGTTGGCAAGAGGCATGGTTGTTTTTGAAAATGCCAAAAACCCGTTTTTTGGGGGGAGTTTAAACTAGGCTTTTTTGGTTTAAACCAGTTTTTTTTTGGGGGGTAGATATTTTGCTTTATGTATTTATATTACATATTGACAGAAATAAGTTTGTTTCGCCTTGGTGTTATTATGCAACAACGGGGTTATGCTGGAAGAGGTCACATAAGCTTAAAGAAGTCCGGTCAGTAAATTTCTTAAATTGAGAAACTCCCGCCCTAGCCATCGGGAAAATCCCGTCATTACTCTAAATGTAAAACAATAACGGAAAAAATCCTGTTATTGCTTTGCATGTAAAATTTAAAGGTCAACGTATCATAATCAGTACGCTAAAACTGAGGTATTAAATTACAAATTTAGTGCGTACATATCATTGAAAGTACAATCCAAGCTAATGTTGGAAGCTACGTAGGCAATCGATAAATTTTGTCAATTTATATCAGTATATTTAAGCAACCTTGGCTTCTTTATAAAACAACAGGCATTCAGGCATGCAGAAATATACAATTTAGTTTCGTTTCGTATGTTCAGGCTTAACATCCTTACGTAATACCGAGGTTATCAAGGAGAAGACTTTCGCTTAAAGTGACATCCGAACCGCTACTTTGTTTAGGCATGAAAGAAGGGTTGTGGTTCGAACGAGAATTGAACATGGGACACCTTGATTAAAAGGTGAAAAGGAAATAAAACTAATGCAGATGGTTTGATGTATGTAAACGTCACCAGGAAGTTCACACGATTCACGTTTTTCGTACCTTTTATTTTTTTTTCGGTTTAAACCAGTTGCTTATTAAAAAAAAAGAAGAAAAACAGCTGGTGTAAACCAGCCAACCCTAAAAGTAAATACTTCTTTTAAAAAAATACTCAAATAAGTAGCAAAATTCTATGTAGTATTTTTACTTCAAAATATTCCATATCCTCTTTTTGGAACAAAATAAAATTAAAATAAAACATAAGAAAAATACTTAGATTTATATGATACACTTAAAGGCTGCACACCTAGAGCTTTTGGTTTTGTATATTCTTGAAATTCTACAGTTTTATATAAGCACCATCATGGTTTATTCAGTCCTCAAGTTTTCTATATTTTTAACAAAAGGGATTGAACATGAAGGGTGTGAGATAAGAACATGGTAACCCATAATTTTACTATTTTAAGAAATTAGAAATTTTCTGCTGCACAATCCATTTTGAAAGTCGGAAAGCTGATTTTTCACATAAGTCTATACATGAGGGATTAAACGAAGCGGTATGCGTTGCTGCCTATCTGATGCTGCGTAACTCTGCAATTGAAAATTTGTTAGTTACCATGTTCTTGGCTCACACCCTTCATATCATTATGGAACTCTTCCCACCCCACCAACACACACACACACACACAAAAAAAAAAGGACTAAGGAATATATTTAAGTTAAGATAAATACAACTGCACAACAAACATGATTGACTGGAGCTTTTGCGCTTCTATCGAGAAGTCCGGAATTCAACTCAGCATTCGACCATTCTGACAAAACTTTTCTTCATTCCATCTATGAAGTAGAAATAGTGCGTGTACTGTGAGTTGGCTGACTTCATTTCTTATTGTTTTTAAATCGTTGTTATTACTAATTACCAGCAGTGACGGTTTTGCGAGGGTTAGGGGGGGGCGGTCTTTCGGACTGAAGCCTGTTCCCCAAAATTACGGAATGTCTAAACAAACGAAATATCTATTAGTTATGCCTTTACTCATAAACTTTAAGCTGCCGTCAAATAAAAATTACGAATGTTTAGAAAAACTAAACATTAGTAAAAAACGCTCCCAAAATACTTTTCTAAATCCGCCACTGATTCTCAGTATAAAATGATCTTCAAGGTTGTATCCGGAAGATTATCGCTAAATATATAAACGAAACGAAATACAGTAATAGTTATGCCTGTACTCATAAACTTCAAGCTCCTCCCAAATAAAATTAGGAGATTTTAGAAAATGAAACAATCAGAGAAACCCGTCCCAAAGTACGTTTCTAAATCCGCTACTGATTATTTGTATAAATTAGTATTGAAGGTTGTATCCGGAAAATTATTGCTAAATCGTTGCACAGCTACAGTATAACAGAAATGTGGAAGTACGGTTAGACGGATATATTGAAAAACGTACGCTTTGACGGATATATAGAAAAACGTAAGTTTAACTTCTGTGTTAGAAGCTAGAGTACTAAGCTCTTAGAAATGAAACAGACGACAAACTGAAATGATATCGAGAAGAAAAAATATCGATAATTCAAAAGTTAAAATAAAGTTAAATAGCTTCTAAAATTGCCCTCAAATACTACATTCTTCATGTTAGCTTTAATTCGTAAAACATGTGCTCCATCCATCTTGATGGTGAATTTTAGAGCGAAATATGGCACTTAGGTCATGGAATTCTTATCTAAGTATAGAATATACTATAAGAAAGCTATTTAGATAGAAAAATCATGAAAATGAAAAAAGCCAAAATTTCCAAAATTCTCGTTTTTTTCCCAAAAAAGCCGGTTTTTTATGTGAAAAAAACATCGATTCAAAAAAGCCGGCTTTTTTGCATCTCTTAGGTAGAAATCTACTACCATTTCGGGCAATATTAATTGAGAAAATATTATGCCACACAGACCAAACGTCTTCACATGATGAAGACGTTACATTGCTACTTGTAACTTCAATATACTTTATTTTTAATGTTTTTTTTTTCTGTATTTGTTTTTCGGTTTCAGCCAACTCTAAAGATAATGCGCATATAATGTTCCTGTACAAGCATCGTTATATAATTCAAACATATCCATTTGCCCTACCGGCTAGTCTTGTGGATTGCGAACACGCCTTTGATACACGGGATTCTGAGTTCAATTTCCGATGGGAGAGCGTTGAAACATTCCAAATCATTAAAGTGTTAGGTTCCATCTTAAATTGTAAATCAACGTCTTATAGAGTCTTGGTACTGAAAAGAGACAAACTCCAATGCAACCAGCAGAACTTTTAACAAGACTACCTCTATATACCTTTATATCTAGCGTACTTATCTCCAATGGATAATTTAACATTGTCAAATTAATGGTAATAAGGAAGTCAAAAACGAAATGAAATTGTTAGTTTTGGGTCTCATAATCATGCCTTTTAGGCTTAATGAAAGATAAAGATTTTAGGTTACGGGAGATGGATGATTTAGGCAAGTGAATGATGATGGATGAATCAGTGGAATAAAAAGGTGGGAGGAAATAGAAGATCCCGAGAAAACCCAAGGACACAATGTTGTCCACCACAAGTTCATTTGGCCAGCGACGAACCAGAGACCCCGCGCACCAGTGGTAAGCACTCTACCACTGAGCCACCGTGCCTCCCAGAGTGATTATGAGGAACAGTTGATGCAATAAGAATGTAGGAGAAAATAGGAGGTCCCGAGAAAACGCACATACAAAATATTGTCCACCGCAAACTTACATGGCCTGGGAACGAACCATAGATCCTTCGCACCAGCGGTGATCGCTCTACCACTGAGCTACTTGCACTCCCACATAGTAGTTGGCCAACTGGTCATTAGTTAATTAGTTGATCGTTAATGTGGATTGTGGAGATTGCTGTAGGACTTTTCGCACAGGAAGTTTCATCTTGATAACTTGGCTCAAATACATGTTGTAGGATAGCAAACCATTAGCCTTTTGTGTCTGATGTAGGTGTAGTGTTATGGTAGATGAGTGCGTAGTGAATTTGACAGAAGTTGCTATTGACTTTATTAAATTTGATTTAATCGTACTTTACATTGTTATTCAGCACTAGTTAACTAACGAAAGTATAGTATCTATATTGTGATATAAAGAAGGTTGCGTAAATTTACAAGAAACCAATCGATACATTTATTTGGAGTGCACTACGTGCTGCGAATATAGAGTCTGTTTTGACGTTTGGTGGAATATTCACTTCAGCAACAAAACACAGGGAGGGACTAACGTCACGTCTCTAACATCATAAACTCAGTACACACAACACAATCAGTACGTCCTTTCAATACCAAGGCTATAAAAGACCAATCTCTCTCTGTATAAAGGAAGACTTCCATAAATTTACTAAATTGTTTGCTATTTGCTTCCTTCACCAGCTGCGAGGGGATGTAGTACCGGCGCTACAGATTAACATGGGATTTAATCAGGGGACCACTTACGGGGTGGTCCACTGGATCCAGACCCCCTCCCCCAAAATTCGTACTTCAATTTAAATAATATACTTGTTTTGTCTGCATCAGGAATATACTTGCAGAAGTCAACCTGGTCCAGACTTTTTTTTTTCCTTTGGAACTCTCCGCCAACAAAAATTCGTGCGTACTCGCCTGGATCTGAACTACAAGGGAACCTTCGTGCTGTTTCATCGGCAATTGAATCCAGAACCTTATGCACCAAAGCAGGGGCGGACACCCAAGAACTTCCTAAGTCAACGTGTATTTGTATACGTTTTTTCAATAAAATTCTACTTGTTTAAGAGGGAAATGATTGATGTAGCATGCAGATTTGATCTTATACTTTATCTGTACTATTTCTCTTATAAAAACAATCTAGTTATATATATTTTTTTCTGAAAATATAGTTGGAAATATTTTACAATTACTTATCCTATTTTCGGGTGGAGAATAATACATATTCAATACTATATACACGTAGTAGTTTGTAGTATAAGATTCCTCACTAAAGCTCGAACCCTTCTCACAAAAATTTCTGAGTGCGCTCTTGCGCCAAAGGCACACTAGACCAGCGTGGAGTGTTAAAGACTTCACGTAGTATTATTATTATTAAATATTTTTAGATATAAAGAATGTACACGGCTGACGTACAGTAGTTTAATGACTTACTCGGCTTCCCTATGCTTGATACATTATTAGTATTACGTAACACAGAAAACTGAAGAGTGCCTCAGAGCTCTGTGCTCTGTGTGGTGAAATGTAATTCTGTGGGAAACGTAGAGATTTTTTTTTTCCGTAGTCGTTTCCACGCGAGATAGAGGGCTCCAGAGACTAGTGAGCTTCCTGTCAAAATGAGTATCAAGGGATAAGCACACCATCTGCAGATGGTAAAGGTTTTCAACCCAAGTCGACATCTATTTCCACACTTGGTCGGGAAAAGTCTCTTAAATTATTTAAATTTTTAAGCCGCGGTAGAATTTCTTACAAGATTTTCTATTTTCGTTTCTTACAAGATATTCCGTTTTAATTGAGAAAATTAATAAATGAAATGTAAGTATACCTTATAAATTATAGGTTGCAAAAAATAAATAAATAAATAAATAACGTGAAATGAATATGAATTATAATAATATAATTGCTGAATATAGGAGAATGCAATATACTGAGACAGCTTACAATCAAAGTTGAAACTGTGTAATTCACAGCCAGTGACGATGCTAGAGTCAATAGCGTCATTTCAGATTTTGCTTAGGAGGGGGGGGGGGCAAGACCTCTTTAAAATTTCGCGTTTGCACTGATTTACTACTATTGTATCGATAAAATCTATATCAATCTCGAACTCAAGAGGGGCAATTTCCCCTCCCTGCCCCCTAAATAACTCCCCTGGCTAGAGGGGTGCCTGGGGGCGGGTGATCCCTGGTGGTATTTTCTACCACAGACTGTCTCTCAAACAACTGTATTGTAGGACAAGTAAGATAAAAATATTATTTTCTGTATACAAAAGATAGTTGCTCCCCTCCCTATAAAGTTCTTTGCTAATCCAGTTGCCCATCCCCCAAAGATTAAAGCTAGCACCATTAGTGTTCATAAGAGCCTTCAATCATTGAGATGAAGCATGTAAAAGATGGAATAATCTATCTTATAGATATTACTACTAATATTAGTATTTAACTAATTGTAGAAACCAATATATGTGTAATTATGCCGGGAGCACGGTGGCTCAATGATAGGGTACTTACCTCTGATGCATAGGGTCCGTTGTTCGATCTCCGGCCAAGTAAGTTTGTGGTGAACAACATCGTGTCCGGATGTTTCTTCGGGTACTCCCGATTTCTCCCATATTCTCATTCCACCATTTTTTTCTATCACCATTCACTTGCCTTGATCATAGTCTCCCTTAGGCTAATGGGCCTAACGTGGGACGTTAAACTGAAGGATTTTATTTCTTGTAATTTTGCCTTACGAAGATAATTTAGGGATGCAGTGATTCAATTGTACTGCGTTGACTTCTGATGCGAGAATCAGTGGTTTGATCCCAGACCATATAAGTTTTGGATGGATAACATCGTATTTATTGTTTTCCTCGAGTCTTTTACTCTTTCCTTCCACTATCATTACCACGAACACCAGGACACCAACACGCCAGTATTTTCCAGATGTTCAGCAGTTTTATAATATATCAACACATTCACTCTGACACCAAAAATTAAAATCTTTTCCAGGAAGCCAGTGTTTCATCACGAAAATAGGTTAAGATCCTCGAACACCAAACGACTTTTCTACTTCAATAATAAAATATGTAATGGTTTTTAACCGCTGCTCCGCGGACATGTGCCGGCCAGCAAAATTACGTTAATTAATATCACTAGGAGCGTGGAGCTCCTATTTTACCAGGTTCCTAACATGCCTCCGTCTTTTGCATGTCCGCGAGTATCGAAATGTTAAAAAAAAAAAAAAAAACTATTGTTGTATAGTGTTTTGCCAAAGGGACCCATCCATCAGAGAACGGATGAGTTGCCCGTTCACCATGCGGTTCCCAAGGTAAAGATACTTGTGAGTTATATTTGGTTCACGAGACACCAAGCTTTAAAACTAAGAGTGAGTTAAATTCAGCTTGAATGACAGTCAATGTGTTAACTACAAAAAATCATATTAACATCTCAGTATGATTAAATTTCCAAGTTGAGGCTGAGTTCAATTCATATGTTCATATTAAAAGAAACACAAGTTATACTTTGATTCTGGAACCGTATGTTGGTGTTGTCTACACAGGAATACATAATAAAACAGGGAAAGTGAGTGTTTTTTCTAAAAGAAAATATGGTAATTTGGGAAGGCTTTGTTGATCGTAATATGACATTAAATAAGAATAGTAATATGATTGGTCATCGAAGTATTAGTCTTTGACTTTCTATTCAGGAAATGCTGCTTCCTTATACGAAATAGGATAAGTAGAAAGAATATTTTATTTATTTATTTATTTTAAAATCGAACGTAGTTCCCCAATTAGAGGCTCAAAATATCGAAAGATACTACGTAAAAAAAAATCGAATATACGTAACTAACTGGTTCATACTAACTTTGCCATCTTAAGAGGTCTTATCCCGGCGAAATTAAAATACCGCTAATTTTATAGTAATTACGTGATATCTTCCAATAGATAAAAGATAATCGAAATGAGGAACAAAAGCGCCCTAGACAACATTATTTTGCGTGAGGTACCGTTATCACAAGTCACCTAGTGGCTTTCCGTTTTCAGCCGTTTAGAAACGCAAAAATAAATGCCGATTTTTAAAATGGCTCGAAATCGAAACCAGATAAGTGAGTCGTGATAACAGTATCTCATGTAAAATGATATTGTCTAGGGCGCTCTTGTTCCACATTTCGATTATCTTTTACCTATTCGAAGATATCACATAATTACTGTAAAATTAGCGGTATTTTAATTTCGGCTGGATGAGGCCTCTTAAATAACTTAAAGTAAAAATACAATTCATTGAATAAAGCAACATTTATTTAAAAATAATAAATGTGTAACGGTGTCTGATGAAGTCAATATATTTAATTAGTTGACAGAACTCTTACACATTTATTATTTTTAAATAAATGTTGCTTTTTTTCAGTGATTTATATTTCTACTTTAAGTCGAACATACGAGGTTAAAACAGAACTAGTGTTGCTTTACTTTATGTTTGTCTTGTTACTTGCTGAGTTGATTCACTTTTTCTAACCAAACCATGTTTCAGGTAATTATGACATTAGTTACTGATAGGAAAGTCGTGCCCAGAAAAAAAAGTTAGAAAGGGTTGTATTTTTTTAAAAAAATATGTAAAAGCATGAAACGTTAAAAGAGATCCAATTCATAAAGTAATTCAAAAACAGTCATTTTATAAATACAAACTTGTAAATTTCAAAAGGCTTTACAACAATGAATACTTGGCCATCACCAACTGACTCACTACCCACTGTGTCCCACAACCAATTGGACCCAACACCCACCGTGACCCACTCTGACCCACAACCCATCATGATACACCACCGAGCGTGGCTCACTGTGACTCTCTGTAACCTCCTGTGACGTACTCCGACCCACCACCCACCATGAATCACTCTGACCCACCAGACACCAAAACTCATCGTCATCAAGTGAAATCCATGATTTACTCTCACCTCTCCACTGACTAAAAAATTTACACTTTTAATAAAACAAGGCTGTGAAATTACTAATCACTAATCGGAGGGGCCGTTCACCTCTGATGCATGGGGTCCCGGGTTCAAAACCTGCTCCCGCCAAGTGAACGTTTTGGTGGACAAACACCGTGTGCGTCGGTTTTCTCGGGGTTCTCCCGTTTCCTCCCACTTTCTTCATTCCACTATTTCATTCACTTCTCATCATCACCGTCTCCTTTAGCCTAGTCGGCATAATCGTGGGAAGTAAAACTCAAAGATTTCATTTCATTTCATTTCACTAATCGGAGTTTGAATTTCCACAGTAAATTGCTCAAGCACCGCTTTGTTCCATTACCGAAAGATCTGACCTTTACGATATAAAATGGTACAGTGTTTGCCATGGGCAATATTACGATTAATTTCAATTTAATTATATATATAAAACTATTTCCTTGTTGGATTACAGATACTTTTCAGTGAAAAATAGAATGAAATTTTAGTCTCAGATCACGGTAAAATAGGCCAGGTAAAGAAAAAAGTTTAGAATTCGACTGTCTCTCTAAAGCCAAGTAGTAAGTCAGATTGCTATTATATATTACAATTACAAATATCAATATCCAAAAGTCCCTGAAGTTCTTTTTTTCACTTAAATATACTCACCTCAGGTAAATAAATAGAAAGGAAGAAAAATGAGGCCTTGAAAATAAAAAATAGACAAATTCACCAGTATTGAGAGGATTCTGTCTATAATGTGGGCAGAGTAGATCTGTGAGTCAGAGTGGGTCATGGTGGATCGGTGGATCTGAGTGCGTCAATTAGGGTTGTGGGTCGCAGTAGGTCACAATCTGTTGACCTACGACCTACTGACCCACTCACTAATTTTGACCACTTGGCCCACGACCCTCAGACCCACTCCATCTCTGCTTTACAATATGATAAGAACTTTTGTAACAAAATATTAGCCGACTTCACTGCAGCCGTTGGGGTATTTCATGGTCTAGCTGCGAAGACTATAATCATACTCTGATAGGACCACAGGGGAAGTATTCTCTCAAACAACAAAAAAGATTATCAAAATCAGTGCAAATATGTGAAAGTTATACGTGAACATAGCGGACACATGTCACAGATGGATCTAATTGAGACTCTGCTCCTTTTCTGATGATGATTAAACATTATAACTGTATTAATGCTCATTTTCGACACTTCTATGGTATGACAAAAAATAAACAAAATACCTTCCTTACGTGATACAATTCAATGATAGTAAATATCGTATTCTGTATATAAGACAAAGAGGACATGAGTCAACTTATAATTGGAAAGTTACAGCGGTTGCTATATTACTATCCTCTGCAGTATTACCAGCTGTTCTTTTATCCATCCTTTAATTTAAGGGAATATAAGGTTCAAAATGAAAGGCCTTTGTATACCCTTCAATTGAAACCAGTTCCAACCTTCGAGTTTTCATGTAAATAAATTTTACAAAATTTGAAACATGTATATATCTTTCCTTCTCAAATTATCGTATAGTTACAATACCACTGCTTCTAATCCATCCATTAATAGTGTATTATAATCACCAGAGAAATCATATCTTCATCAATCGAACGGTACTCCTTATTTACCACCAACTACACTGTAGTCTCGGGCTGACTAAAGCTACTTTTCTTGTTTGCTCTTACTACCATTTGATTCACCACGTGTTTTATTCGGTAAAGGGGATTTTTATGTAATAGCTTTCTTGCATTTAGAAAACAGTATATTTAACTAATTTCATAAGACCGCATTTACATCAAGATTCAACCGAGAATAGGACCTAGTTTCGCTTCAGAATCGAGATGTATTTGCTTATTTTATATGAAAATTTCCTAAGGATTAATGTGTCGTTTGATATTTACAAAAAACGAAAGAAAGAAAGAAAAAGATACTAAGCGAAATTAGAGATTTTTCGTTAGAAATGTTAAATTTATAATCTTCAATATTACTCGGTGGAGCTCATACGGTACAGCCTTCGTGGAATTGAACCATGATATAGTTCGTGGTTGACTACAGGTATGATATCTACGTGCTAAATATTTATGGTCCAGTTGCAATACATTCATCGCCAGAACGGTCATCAAAGTCCTATAGTTTAATAAAGTCTCGTTTCTTGACGAAGATTCCTGATTTACCTAAGTAAAGTAAGCGTCAACTCTCCACTAAATACACAGGATATTAATAAAGTGTATGGAGAAAGCACTGCCTTCATTGCTGCCGGGAAACGCACGAATTACGCTAAGCATTGAATTAGATGTTAAAGTTTATGGCCAAAATAATGGCTGCTTTGAATCATATTCATATATCATCATATCAGGGGTATCATTTAGGGACAGTAGGGGCAATTACGTCCCTGAGTTTCAGATGTATATACATTTCAATCAATAATATTACAATACATGCAAACGTGAAATTTAATGTACATATGTCGGAGGATCTTCTCCCCCCCCCCCCTCCAAGCAAAACCTGAAATGGTGATACTCCATCATGTTGACGATAGGCTACGGGGATTTCTATACTTCGCTAGCCATGCGGAAGTTGACGAATTGTTTAAATGTCCGGTCAACAAGGAACCCTTCGGTAAAATCAGAAATCTCGATGACCCGTCTCCGTCTGTATGGCTGCCGAAGTACGGAAGTCTCCGTATCCCGTCGTCAACGTCATATATATGAAGATTTTAAGACCAATTGCACTCAATTATGTCAAATATTGTATATCCATAAATACAATAGGGGACCCGGGCCCCCTCGCCCCACCAGGATTGGTGCCCTTGGTCAACGTATTAACATGGCTGAGAATAAACTTTACGAACTCGTCTTCATATGTGCCTTTATTGATAGTATTAGGTTATAAGGAAACCTTAACAAGAGTTGATGGTATTTGTAGCCTAAACATTTCACAATGATCTGCAGCTGTATTCTTGTTATGGGTGTAATTTTTGTATTTTGGTATGTTACCGCAGAAAGGTCGGAATTGTATTAGAACACGAAGCAATCACCAACTGTATTGGAAAACTCTCTGCATTTATATGATCTATAACTGCAGCAGCATATCTCGACTGTGCTATTCGATGAAATACGGTATGTAGCACCTTTGCTACAATGCTTTCAAAATTTAATGTTTTTGATTAACTTTTACAATATGTGAAAAGTAAAAAACTAATAAGTTAATTACACACACCACCGTCCTTAAATTTAACAATATTTTTTTAAAAAAAAGCAGTAAAGCAATTAAATAAAAGACCTTGCTCCGCATTGATGGATCGAAATCCACAGTTTAGACAACTGTGCCATGTCAGAACTTGTACTAATTTGAGGAAATGGTCATGAATTGTGTTCAGAATTGGCTTACCGTACGTAGAATTAATGGATAGGTAATGGAATTTTTCGTTTTTAATTTAGCGTTCCAGCGTTATTAACCTAGTTTATCAAAATTCCGCTCGCCGCAGAAAACCTATAATAAAAAAAAAATTAAAAACAATTGGTCACTACTAATATATATTTTTTTTCACTAAAAATTATTACAGGGAACACGTACGAAGGCATAAAAAAATACACTCACACACATGCATCCACATAAGATGAGCAAAGTTTGTTCTTCTTGTGGTTTCCCACGGGAATGTCCGCAGAGAGAGAGAAAAAGAAGCATTTTTGTCCGCAGCATCAGGTTTCCATGACAACCAAAAGTATCGTCCTATCCCAGGTGAAGTATTGACACAAAACGTATATGAGCGAAGGAGCAGGACAGATGGAGCTGGTGCTTTAGAAATACGAATAAAAGAAATACATACATCCGTTTCAAGAATTAAAGATTTCCTTATTTATCTTTTGTATTACTCTTATATTTTAATTTGAGACCTAGTTTAATTATTAAGAAATATTGAACACCCACATCTCTTTAAGAATTTTTGTATCTTTTCCACAGGTAATTTAGTAGGAAATATGCATGAATACTCTCATTTCAGTGCAACTTTGAATACTCATCAGCTTGACGTACCATACGTCAACAGCTGCCTTTTGTAAGAACCTAGCCTAGCTGGGAAGTGTTAACGTGCCTTCGAGGACGTTGTGTTGCATACGCACAATCGAGACCAGCACGCATACGCTCTCACTAGGATTGACAGCGCTTTTCAGTGCTGGAGGGTGACACCTTTCATCATCATCATTATTCATCTGTAGGTGCAACACATCTCTTCATTCGGGCATTCGCCCAAGGACGGATTTTCGATGGCGGACTCACGATTAGGCCCTGGCAAAACGACAAAAGGCAAACATCACGGGTTACCTCAAGTTCTTGTTGGACCATCCGAGAATCCTCAGAAGACTCAGCTTCGGAAGGATCCTAGGCAATGTCATTCTTCCACCAGTAAATCTCAGCAACGCCGAGGTTCCCAAGCTTCCATTGCTTCTGCTTCTTCAATTGTATCAACCGATTCTGTTCGTAGTAGATCACCACAACCACTAGCATCGAACGATAGCTATTCCGAACGTCTTCAGCAATCTCCACCATCCAAGAAACAACATCTTGCATCCACATCGGATCTAGATCAGATTCCAATGGACACTGCTGCATCTACAACCGATAACAACGCGCCTCCTTTGTCTTCTATCTATTCTATGCTGCTCACAAATTTCGATACGAAGTTCAGCAATGCAAAGTTCGTCGCAATTCAACTTCGTAAATACCTTCCTCGAGCTGCGATCACACAAATCCTGCATACTCGAAACGGAATCATTCTAAAAACATCCGATCCAACTCTTCTTACTACCATTAAAAACAAGGTGCCTATAGATACCTTTGGTCGGGATGCGAAGATTCAAGCACTCACATCATCCACTCACAAACAGCCTCCACCTCCGAAACGTTCCCCATTACTATCTGTAGTCATCCGTGGGGTCGACCCATCTTATACAGATGACGAAATCCTAGAGGAGCTCAAGCTGGAGGGTCATACCATCACTAAAGTCTTGCGAATTCGTAATGATCAAGGACCCACATACATGGTTCGTGTCTTAACCACGCATCAAGACACTATTGATGAGTTATTAGCAACAGGTGCTTACATTTACAATCATAAACACCGTGTTGAACCATCACGGACACCGGTTCCTATGCCAGTTCGGTGTGAACGGTGTCAAGTCTATAATGCTCATCATACAAACGATTGCAAAAACACAAGTAAATGCGGATATTGTGCAGGCCCGCATACCACTCGAACTTGTAGCAACTTACAGTTACCACCTAAATGTGCCACTTGCAATGATCAACATCCGGCATATAGCTACAAGTGTAAAGCTAAACCAGAAGCTATTCAGGACCATCCAGAACTCGTAGTTCCACTCAGACCACCGGCACAAACCCACACTACTCCACATCCCATAGATGCACCTGTCTCGTTAGATCAACTCTTGACTTTCCTGACTTTAGCTTTACAGAACATCCATCCTTTTATAAGACCCCACATACTCCAGCAAATCATTCTTGCGGCAAAAACCACTTTTCATGTAAATTTCACAGCCACTTATTCAGGAAATACAGTTCATTTTCATAAATCCCATGCAACTACTCTTGACTAGTTTACTCTATACCATGGCTGTTACTTTTCTGTTTCTTAATATCCGGTCTTTACCCAAAAACAAAATCTTATTCGAACAGCTTCTTCTTGAGGAACGTGTCACAGTGTTCCTACTAAATGAAACTTTCCTCACAAAATCACGAACATGTCGTTTACCAGGATACACTATGTTGCACGCTGAAAATCCTATACCTGCACTCCGAGCCAATGGGGGAGTGGCCATTGGATTTTCTCCTCATCTACCATTTCGTCAACATCATTATACAACGACACCTCTTCCAGAATATCTCCTCGCCACTGTCTATTTCAAAAACGCCATTATCACACTGGCAACAATATACATTAGACCCAACCATCCTCTACCAGAGCAGTTCGTGCAATACATTTCAAATACTTATAAGACGTACATTATCATGGCTGACTTTAATATGCATAGCCGCACCGATGGCGAGAGGACAAATTTTGTTAATTTCATTACGACCAATACCACTGGAATCATACTTGATCTTCCACAAGCAACCCGTCCGATTTCCAACACAAAGCCAGATATAGTTATAACCTCAACAAACCTCGTATCCCATTGCACGCTCGATATTCTTGATCTTCTGGGTAGCGACCATGCTCCAATTAAACTCACCTATCAGCCAAATACCACCACCAGGCATATTTCATCTCCACCACTCCGCTTAAGCGTCCGTTACGATAAGGCTAACTGGGATAAATATCGCACTCATATCTCTCAACTCACTGATCATCTAACTGAACCAAATACAGGTGAAGATTTAACTTCTGTCGTTGATAATATTACTTCAGCTATTCAAGAGGCCAGTCATTTATATATTCCAACTACCAAATCTCGTCCATATCAGCCTAAACTTCCGCCGCAATACCTCACACTGATCCAGCGCTCACGTCAATTCTATAGAGATTATCTCCACACCCGCAACCCTGAAGCACTCCGCCATCACCACCAACTACAACGCACAGTTCACAACTACATTAAAGCGTATAAACTTCGTAAATGGGTAAACACATGCAATAATCTATCCGAGACTTCTCATCCAACCAAATTTTGGAACCGTTTCAATGCATTATGTGGCAAATTTACTAGCACACCCTATCCGATTCTGCAAGGCGACACGCCTGTTTCCACCGATAGTGATAAGGCAAATGCTTTTGCTGATCACTTACAGGAGATTTTCACGCCATCATCCGGCAATGCTCCAGTCGCTGCAGATAGGCTAAACACGTCCACACCGCACCTTCAACCAAACACTGCCCATCTCTTACAGCCAGACACAGCCATATCTCAACCCATTAGTGTTCACGAGATCTCACAGGTTCTCCACCATAAACGAAATACTGCACCTGGTCTAGATAATATAACATACCGCCATATCAAAGAGTGTCCTGCTCTGTTATTACTCCTTCTCGCTAATATCTATACGTTTATCTTGCGCACAGGCTTCTTTCCCTTAACATGGAAAATCTCTAAGACACTCATGTTTCTAAAACCAAATAAACCACCCCAGAACGTTTCATCATATCGTCCTATTCAGCTAACTTCGACTTTCAGTAAGATTCTGGAACGCATCCTGGTCAAGCGCCTACATATCTACCTAAACGATCGCAGCTTAATTCCTATCACACAAGCCGGCTTCAGACCCTCCTTTTCTATTAACGATCAGCTTTTAAGACTCACTTCAATTATTACTCAACATTACAATTCTGCAAAACCATCCTGTCTAGTCCTATTTGACTTAGAGAAGGCGTTTGATAAAGTCTGGCACCACGGGCTAATATACAAACTTCTTCAGTTTCGACTCCCCATGTGCTACATCCGCCTAATATACAATTTCATTACCAACCGTCTCGCCTACATATCCATTCATGACTGTTTATCGCATCCGATCTTTCTACTTACTGGAGTGCCACAAGGGTCTGCATTATCTCCTTTACTCTACCTCTTGTACGTTGCTGACATGCCCAGACTACCTAATAACGTTCATCTTTTTCAATATGGCGATGACACGGCTTTCCTTGGACTCGGAAACTCTATCCAACAGATCAATACCGTTCTACAGCTTGCTATCGATCGTTTCAGTAACTGGTGTAATCATTGGAGACTTACTATTAACGCAACAAAAACACAGGCCATGGTTTTCTTACCTCCACGACGCTCTTCCAGAGTTCGCAGAAACCCACGTCGCTTATCTCTCCATGTTGATGAAGTGCCGCTTCAGGCCAAAAATACAGTAACGTATCTGGGAATTACCTTTGATCGCCATCTTACATGGTCGCAACATCTGAAAACAGTCACTACTAAAGCCTATAATCGCATCAATCTTTTGAAACGTCTTACTGGTACTACATGGGGTCTGAAGCCACACACAATCCTCAACACCTACAAAGTTTTTCTCCGACCAGTTTTGACATATGGTTTTACTGCCTGGATAGCCGCCCGACCTCAATACTATCATAAACTTTTCATCTTAGAACGCCACGCTTTCCGTACAGCCTATCGAATTAAGCTCCCTAGCTCTACGCAGGAACTTTACCGCCATATTACGTTTCCAATTCTGAAATTTCACCTCGAAAAACTGCGGCTAACATACATCTCTAAACGCTTTCAAACTCGCCACCCATTACTTCAAGATGCAATGCATTATATAGCAGTTCATCCCACACCTTACACCTACTATTATCCACCACTCTCTCTACTGTTCACATTATATCACTACACGCTTCAACCACCAGACCCAACTTTGCGATTCATATCAGAATATGTTGTTCACGATCATCTTCCTCTCATCCATCCCTCATTTCCCGCACAGTGATTACCTTTGTTTATTAACTTGGGCTCCCCATGTTCTCATCAGCGCCTAGAGCAGCCCCTAGGCTGAAGAATAAGCTCATTTGTCTCACTAACATCGCCTAAAGTGTTGTATTGTGTATTGCACTTCGCCTCATATTTCATGATTATTGATATATTTTGAAATGTTTTGTATTATTATTTCTATTCTTATATTTCACGCACATTTTTCAATGCACGTTTTCACGTATTTCTAATCAATTATGTTTTTGTAAATTTAACTTTGTTTTACTCACCTCACCAAATGTTAAGGATCAAAGTTCCTTAAGTCACCATGTTAATTCATTTGACAATTTGAAGTTAATAAATATTTCATGAAACACTTAGCCCAACAACAGTAAACTTAGCCTATCGTATCACTGCACCTCATTCCTAACAGAGGGCATAACCCTCTTAAAGGTAGCTAGCCTTTCTGGCTAGCATGTAAAAAAAAATGCAACTTTGAAGGAAACATTCTTCACACAAGGAAGTTCATTTAACCTCAGTGTGTTGTCATAAACGAATTAACACCCACACGTTACATAAAAAAGTGGTAACTGATTGATCGACGGTAAGGCCAAACCGCTTAAGCTTGAAAATTTAAATTTAGACAGCATAGCATTTATGATGCAAGGTCCCACTAAGGAAATTTGATGCGGAAGGGGCTAAAGAATGGTGATAAAATGACTAACTTGGATGAACCATTACCTACTCGAATAACTTCAAATGAACTGATTTCAAATTAGACCAGTTCATGAAAATGAATAACATAGACTGGAAAAAGTGTGTTGGTGTTTGTTCCGATGGAGCACGTTCAATGATTGGGAAACACAGTGGTGTTGTTGCGAAAATTAAACAAGTAGCTCCGGATGTAAAATTTGTGCATTGTAGTATCTATCGTGAGGCTTTAGCCACAAGAAATATGCCTGAGCCTCTGAAAACAGTTTTAATTGAAAGTGTTAAAATTGTCAACTTTGTTAAAGCCAGAGATTTGAATACAAGACTGTTTTCCTTTTTGTGCAATGAAATGGGTGCTGAGCATGATTCACTTTTACTTCATACTGAAGTCCGGTGGCTGTCGAGGGGAAATATATTGAATCGTCTCTTTGAACTTCGTTCAAAAGTGCAGACTTTTTTCTTAGACATAATCCTCAGATTTCAATTATTTTAGTGATGAGCTCTGGCTTGGTCGGTTAGCTTACTAAGCAGATTTATTTTGGCGCCTCAACCAGCTGAATAAGAGTCTGCAGGATGCACGTACTTCTTTATTCTTGGCACATGATAAAATTCCGGCTCTTAGAAAAAGACTTCGCTTCATGATTCAAGAAACTAACACCGACAACACAAGTTCCTTCCCAGTTGGATACTTTCTTAACTGAGAACGAAATAATTCTTCCTACTGAACTCGTAGTTAATATAAAGATTCATCTTGGTAGCTTAAAGATTTCAAAGAATATTTCCCTGAAACTCTTGCTTCAGAATTTTGGATTAGGGGCCCGTTTTCCATTGAAGACACTTTGCCAGAAACGCTAACTTCTTCTGAGAAAGATGAGTTAATCGAGATTTCATGTGACGAAAGTCTCAAACAAACGTTCAAAAGAATGGATTTAATAGATTTCTGGTTGGAAAGGACAAATGAATATCCAGGGCCGACGCTAGCAGTTTTGCCGTCCTGGGCGAAACTTTCACATGCCGCCCCTTTAATTCGCAAACCTTATATTGACAGAAGACGTTCAAGTGTCACGTAAAAGTAAGATGCCCTATTTAAAAACATGTATAAAATGGAAACATAAATAAAAAACTGAACTACCTCTCTCGAATGTTTACGTAATATTTAAACGACTACACACATGACACAATATTCAGTATGCTCGATTTCGCTGTATATCTGTGATATACAGAAGCGAATACAAAAATTAAAATTTTAAAATAATATATGTTTTAGTCACGACTAAGAATTTTCATTTTTAAGCTTATTTTACATCAAAAAGATGTTTCCAATAGAGTATGGAGCATGAAGATAATATAGTGAATCAGATATTACGGGAATCTAAATGATTATCCTATGCCTTATAATTTACTGAACACAATAGCGATACATAAAATTTAACATACCTTAATTGAAAGAAACTTTTCTTGCTTTGATATGAGCAAATTTCTGTATCACATTCGAGTAGTCCAATGTTTCAGCCAATTCGTGTTCTATTCATATCGTCGCTAGACCACTCAAGCGTTTCCGACATGGAAGAACGTGGATAGTTTTTAATAAGCTTAAGTTTCGAAAAACTTCTTTCTCCACTTGCCACTGTTACCGGCAAGGTTAACAAAATAATAAGTGTCACACTGACATTGGAAGCAAAGTCATGTTTCTAAATTAATCTTAAGGGGTGCGGTGGATCAGTGGTAGAGCGTTCACCTCAGGTGCTTGGGGTCCCTGGTGCGATCCCAGCTCGCGCCGTGTGGACTTTGTGGTGGACAAACCATGCCCGTGGGGTTCTCCCGTTTCCTTCCAATTTCTTTGTTTCCATTTCATTCATTTCTCATCTTCACCGTCTCCTATAGCCTCACTGGCGTATTCTTGGGACGTACAACTCAAAGATTTCATTTCATTTAATTAATCTTAAAATCTCTTTTGGTGAACTTTAATCGGATAACGCTTTCAGTTCGTCTTCCAAATCACTGGGATTAATATCTTTCGATTCTTCGTGTGTTAAAATGCTGGCAAGTTTAGTACAATTTTCAGACAAAAGTTCAGATAGCATAATATCTTATACTACGACTATCTTATACTATCTTATACGACATAAGATTAGTTATATCGTAAAGAAAATCGAAATACTCGCTGTGATGTTTAAGTTGTTCAAACATCTCTCTTAAAGCTAACACAATCACGTCTAGAACTTTGTAATAAAAATCGATCTTGTATTTTGTTTGTGGATCTTCAATTGCTTCATCCTCTGCTTCGTACTGAAACTCTCTCTTCTTTCGACTTCGAGCTTACAGTGTAGTACCTATCCGTGGATCATCCATATACAATGCTGATGCTAACTCCATCGCATAAACTAAGTAAGAATGAAACTTTGTATCATTTCTGCATCTTTCAAAATACTCAGATATATTTTCGAGAAACCCGACTGCATCCAACACATGAGAATAAATGCTTTGGAGACTTTTACTTACTATGTTTACGTGAAGTAAAAAGTCATACCGGATATCAAGTGAGCAAAGGAAAGTAAAAGTCATGGAGCTGGTTTACTATATACAGAGCATCGTGGGTACCATTCTATCTGTTCTATTGTCGTTACTTATTTGAAGTAAGGCATCATAAGCCTCCCCTATTTAATATCCAACGTAAGTAGAGTCAGAGCATCAATTCGGCTCTCCTACTTTGTGGTGCTTAATGGTTTTAAAGTGAGACTAATAATATGCTCGTTTAGTATGCCCAACGTTGAACTGACGCAAAAAAAAGTCAAAAACTTTTTAACTATACAAAAAAAAAAAAATGAAACCGCACCAAGATGCTGTGGCTGCATCGTTAACGACAAGGTTTAGTGAATGACTACTGCAAGGAACATAGAAGGCTCGGGAATTTATTTCTAAAATTCTCTTCTGAATACCTGAATGTTTGCCTTTCATAGCGGAACCATTGTCATATCCTTGGCCCCTCATGTCTTCGATAGGAATGTTTATTTCCTTTAGCTGTTTAATTATTTCTTCTGTCAGTCCTAGACCAGTGTTGTCTGTTATCGGTACGAAACTAAGAAAGTGTTAGCAAATTTTTAAGAGACATTCCCCATTATTGTGTGTAATTTGTACACAACGAACTATTATTGTCATTTGCTCTGTAGCAGAAAGACGGCAAGGGAAATATTAAATGAGATACCTGTGGCTAGTAGTTTGATAACTGAAAATGAAGGGAATGTTCTGAATTTCATGAATGTGAGTGAAGTAAGTTTAATTGCATTCTCAGTTGAACACAATTTTATTTTTCCATGTGGGCCTATAACGAAGCATTATATTTTGATAATATTCTTTTCTTTTTTCAAATTTTGCCGCCCATTAGAGTTGCCGCCCTGGGCGATGGCACGGCTCGACCCCCCCTCGCGCCGGCCCTGTGAATATCCAATGATTTCAGACAAAGCTGTAAAATTTCTATTGGTGTTTGCTACTATTTACCTTTGTGGGTGTGCGTTTTCTTCTCTCGTGTATATCAAAAACAACTACAGGAATAAGTTAAATGTTGAACCGGATTTAAGACTAAAATTAAGTCAGTTGAAACGAGACATTAAGAAGCTATGTTTGACTAAACAAGCACAACCTTCGCACTGAAGAAATTACGTGAATTCTGTATCATTTCTTTTTGACACTCGTTGTTTAATGATTATCCTGTCTGGAAGATTATTTAAAAACTGAAGTACCATAATCCAAAATGTGTATGTTCGCTTAACGTTATTTTAATGTTTGTGGTGTTTGCTTCTATTTACCTTTGTGAATGTGGATGTTCTCTCGTGTATATCAAAAGCAAGTACAGGAATAAGTTAAATATTGAACCCGATATAAGACTAAAGTTTAAACCAGGCATTAAGAAGCTCTGTGTTTAGTTACAAGAACAACCTTCAGCTGAAATAAATTAAGTGAATTATGTTTCTGTTTATGCTAATTGGTTGTCCTAAATGTAAGTTTATTTAAATAACTAATTCAAACAATAGTTGAGTTTTCAATGTTTTTCAATATATGTCTGCATTAAAAAAATAAATCTTAGTTACTTAGATATAAAATAAGTTAATATGTGTATAATGTTGCCCCTGAAACAAAGAAATCATGCTTTTACAGAATAAATTTCATACTGGTACGTAATATTTTCTGTATTAAATATGGTGGTACGTCAGAGAAAAAGGTTGAGAACTCCTGCCTTAGATAGAAAGGAAACAAAATGAAATTTTGTTTTACGTCCCACTTTATGCCGGCTAGGCTAAGGGAGAAGGCGATGATGAGAAATGAATGAAATGGTGGAATGAAGAAATAGGAGAAAACGGGAGAACCCCGATTAGGATTCAGGATTGTAGGATTTAGATTTCTGAACTTTCGGCATTATGGCCATTTAGCCAGTCACGTATGATGAATGATGTCGCTCGGTGAGCACACTATCCAGGGAAAGGGAAGGAAGAAAGGATTGGGGAAGGAAGGAAACGGCCTGGAGCCTAGAAGTTAGGTACCACCTCGGCATTTACCTGATATGAATGAGGAAAACTCAGGAAAAACCTTATTCGTTGGCCAGAGCGTTACCGACTAGGCTACGCGGGGCCACGAAAGAACCCTGAGAAAACCTACACAGGCGGTGTTTGTCCACCACAAAGTTCACTTGGCGCTAGCTTAGGGTGACCAGATTCTGAGAAGCGAAAAGTAGGACACAAATATAATGGTATATTATAGTTTAGTGCGTCGACAATGCGCATGTTATTTTAGTTAACATTCACCTTAAGTTAATCATTCTTTTTTGTTTAAAAAAGGGGTACTCAACAAAAGTATTGAAGGAATTCAACACAACTCAAAATAATTTTGTAAATGGCAAATACGTGATTGATGAAACAATTCAACACAATTGGATAACATAAAGGAGTACTTTAATGAAACTTTAGTATATTGAAGCATAAAATTTTAATGAAACATAAAAATCCTGTTCGTCTTAACGGTTAGTGATCCATTAACTTGCAAACTCTTTTCAAAAAATTTAAATTATTTTCCTTAATATGTGGCATCTGTTTACAAATTAAACTTCACTACAGTGCTTGGTGACGTACTTTTCCTTTGAAAGTACAGTGCACAGTAGCTTGGTGTTTTGGAAAATCGTATCATGGAATTCACTACAGGTGAAGCTATAATTACATTTGATTATTATTAGGTGTTTAAGGATTTCAGTTTTCAACTGAGATTTCTCGTCAGTCCACAAATTATTCATTATGAAAAATACCCTCTCAGTCGGACCATTTGTGACAGGGAAGCACTGAATTCCACAATACCATATACTTGGAAATATGGAATGGAACTTTCTTGAAAATGCTTGAATAATTCACTCCATCTTAAATCTAACCTAATTCGAGAAATCTATACTTTTTTTTATTTTTTTCAGAATCAGCATACTTCTTTACATTTGCAATGTCACAAACAGTTACGAATCGGCATTCGTACCTGACTATTTATTAATGTACTTCATGCTGCAATGGACATTATCCCATTCAATTACGGAGTTAAGTTTCGTCCAATCCAAAATCTTCATGTCTAAGAAAGGTGTGAACCACTATTCAATATACTCATTACTAGTTGAATAAAATGAGCACATATCTTTCTTAAAATTCGATGCATTTACTACTCCATCTTCAAAACATTTTAGTTCCGATGGAACTACAAGAGGAAGAAAAATACAGTTATATTTGTCAATCAATTTTGTTTTGAGTTCAGCGACCAAAGCTGAACCTTCAACCATCGAAACACACTGATCTTCAAGAAAATAAACAAAATTATTAGAAACTAATGCCTGAATGTGGATAAAAATAAAGCCATAATTCAGACAAAGGATCATTAAAAAACATTTCAATGATTGTGGGACACTTACCTTGTGATAGAAAATACGTTTCTAAACCTGGATAAAGTTTAATTATACGCTCTATAGCTGGCAGTATTCGATTTCCACGAAGTCACAAAATTCACGCAATGTATATATCTAAAAGTATGTATATATTTTATGAAGAACACTATCTATTTGAACTGGTAAACAGTCTAGAGCAGTTTGTATATAGTTATTCACCACGTGTGCAGCACAACCAACACCCACAATTGGTTTGTTTAATGAATTCTGAAGAATATTGTAAATATTCTTCTTACCTTTCCTTGATGCACCTACAAAGTTGCAGTTGATATTATCAGCACAGAAACCTACAACTTTCTTTTCAATTTTGTACCTCTCTAATGTATGAAGAAGTATGTGGACATAAAGTCAGACGTTTCATTACACTGATCTTGAAAATCGAGAAGAACTTGCACTGCACTCGCAGGACGAAAGTAGCAAACCAACAGTGGAAAGAGTATGATTTGATGAATCTGTATGTACTGTAATATAATTTTCTTGATCTAAGTCTTTCTGCATTTCTGAAATAGTGCAAGGGCTAATCAAATTCATTCCAATAGCTTCAGATTTTGTTCTTGCGCACGAATTCAGGGGGTTCGAAGCATTTCTTGATGAGCTTAGAACCACAGTCTGTTGAACGAAATGACTGATTATGCATCATTATGTGAAATGCAGAACATGCTTCTGCTGCCGCGAGCGCTTATTCCTTTTGTTCGAAGTATTTCCTTTGAAAAACCTGTATTGACCGGAGATTTTTGTTTTTTTTCGTTTTTAGATGACGTTCTATTTCAGATTGTCAATGAAAAACTGAGATGAAGATTTTTCATAACGTACATCACTATCTATCTTCCCTCTCTTAATAAATGGGTAGAGAGATTCTAGTTCTCAATTCAGAACACATTTCTGTCTTGGGGGCATCTCGAAAAAAAAATACAGTCACAATTAAACTACAAAGAATTGTCACAGGCTGTACATCACCCTGTCTGTCTGTTCACACCAGTGTCATAAACAAATAGCACTCTGAAGGAAGCGATAAGACTCCACACCGCAAGTCGCAATTGGGCGAATCAAATTAATTTGTATTATTATTGAATAATAATATAATTTCATTTGCATTTTGATTAATTAGACATATAATTAAATTTGTACTTGTAGTTTAGTTTTATGAACGTGCAGTGAAACTTCGTGTAAGGATAAAGATTTTTTTTATGGATTTTCGGAGCATGGGATTATTTTAAGAAATGAGAGAAAATTTAGACCGCCACGAGGGAATTTCTACTTAATTTGGTTACCGTCACTGTCATTATTTGAAAAAGAAATCTTTCCTGACTTACCGAGATTTTAACAAGACCTTCTCACTAAAAACACTTTATTGCAAAGCATTGGTTTGTTGATTGTTTTTCTATCCTAACAATAATCTTTAGATGAATGTGGAAAAACACAGCAGTTCATCATTCAGAAAAAGAGTAAATGTGATTTAAAATGTTCTGAATAAAGGATAAAACATTAAAATATTGAAAATAAGTTAATTCAGGACATTTTAAATAAGAAGGACATTTCTCGATTTTCAAGGCGTCTTCGCAACACGCAGACAGCTCTTTGAAAAACGGTACTGTACTACTAAAATCAGTACATCTGATCACCCTAGCTGGAATCGAACCAAGGTCCCCATGCAACTAGCCGTATATATATATATATATATATATATATATATATATATATATATATATATATATATATATATATATATATAGGCGCAGATCCATGAGAACCCCCTTAACGCTCAGGTATACACTGGATAAAATGGGTTTCAATATATATACTTAGGTAATGGAAACCTCCATTTTCTTCTTCTCTACTAACTGTAAGACAATTATCAAATTTCTTACTTAATTATTTTAAAAGAAGGGGTCAAATATCAAATTTCATGTCTCTAAAATTAAGGTTTTCCGATATATGGATATCTTATTATAATAATTGTAATACCATCCTTCCTTTTATCTGCCATTCCAATTTCTTCCCTTCTAGGTCAAATATTTAAGAAAAAAGCACTGAAACATGTGTCTTGTTATTTTGAACGAGAAGTCAAAATATCGACGTTCTTCTAACCTTCTAACCTTCAGAAATTCTGACATACAGATATTTTATTATCTTATTATAATAATTGTAATCCTCACCCACTTTCTACTTTCCACTCAGTTTCTTCTTTTCTAGATCATACATTTAAAAAAAAAACGCTGAAAAGCATATCTAACTATTTGTGCCAAATTTCATCTCTGACCTTCAGAGATTCGAGGATATGGACATTTTAATATAATAATTCCTAACGTTGTCTCTCCTCTTTTCTCGTCAAATTTCCCGTTAAATACCACGTCACTTAATGGTACTATACGTCACAAATTCTGAGCACTGTCCAAATTTCTAGCTTAAATGGTTTGATTAATCAGTCAGGACTTTCGACATGAGTTTATAGTACGAACATATTGATATAGCATCAGTAAAATATAACACTGTTATCTAGTTTACGTTTCTGAAGTACACCATATGTAGAGCGCAAAATTTCCGGTCGCCAGGTCGCCACTGGCGACTAGAAATTTAGAGCTGGCGACCAGTGTTTAATAGGAATTGTTTCTGTCTATCCGGCAGCTATCATTCTCGGATTGACGAGTGCGTCTGACTTTGGAATGTTGCGCCTTGCCATATGTATTATTGGATTTTCTTCATCAGATGATGAGGATGTTTCGATCGAAAGCTCAATGTGTGATGTCAGAAATGACTAGTATTAATACTACAATGATAGTCAATAATTCATATGCACACCATGAACCAGGGAACTACCATATTAAAAAACTAATAATAACACTTCGAAAATTAGCTAATAGTATAAAGAACAGTGCAAATTCGTAGGAGGAGGGGGAAAATCATCCACGGAAAATACAGACGTGGACAAATTATTAGCAATTTTAAGATTTTCATGTGAATATTAAAGAAAATCACAATTTAAATTAAAGATACGTGTGTAAATGTTTTAATATCTGAATAATTTTATATCCCGCTACAGTCTATGTACTGTTAGAGTATTTCAGTGCTTTGTATGGAAACCCTTGACTTCACAAAATTTAGGAAATACAATAAATCAATGAATTTGCATGAATTTGTTCACGTCTGTATGTATATGTGGAGAGGTGTCAATCAAATATGTTCCCCGTTTCATTCCTCCTTCTTATAAGGAGAACAGAGTCACCTGTTACCATAAACTTTCATCTGTGAGAAAAAGACATTTTTTTTAAAAAAGCAAAGTAATTAGATGTCTCATTTATCTGTCTTTCTCATCAAGAAGTTACTTCTGACAAGCAGACACTTCGCAATACTGACATAGTAATTATTGAGGTGAAACTATGACAAGATTTTAGTTGAACGATACGTGGTTGAGTTCTACTAGATTATTAATAGTCAGTCTACGTTGAATATAGCATGATTTCCTTTATTTTACACTACTTAAAACCAGCAGCGCAAATATGTCTTCAACATTGGGGTTGGGGACGGATAAGATCGTTCCCATAATCTTTTTTCTTTTTTTAACCGATGTTCAAAATTATTATAAAGTTGAAAAACAATGCTGTGGAGGATCAGGGGAGCAGAGTTGTCTTTAACATTGGTAGACGGGCACTTTTGATTCTTATTCTGGGGTGAGGGGATATGAGACTCATATTACGGCAGATGAATCTGATTTCTGAGGTGAACCTATTATATATCAGACGATGTAGATGAAGTGGTAGTCGGACACAATAATCATCACATTTCTCCACAAAAAACATATTTCAAATTGGATTATTGGGAGGACAGTCCCCCTCAGTTCCAAGATTGGGAGACATGTCCCCCTTATCCCCCGGGATTTGCGTCAGTGCTTAAGACTACATGACAAACTTAGATTTCTCAGGTTCCTTAGGTTCCTCAGGTTCTCTGCTACACACTAATATTTGTAATAATAACAATTTACCGATACAAACATTTAAACATTTCCTTGCATTTAACTTCGTTAAATAAAAATAAATAGCATATTCTCTGGAAAAGTAAAGAATCAACTTCTTTCTTTTATTTTCTTTTTAGAGCTTAATGACCCACGATCATGCAGCGAGACTAAGGGAGACTACAATGATGAGATGCATGATAATGGTGGAATTACGAAAGTGGAAAGTAACGTGAAAATTCTAAGAAAATTCACTCACATGGTGTTTATTCACCACAAAGCTCTCTTTGCAAAAGCTAGGATCGAACCAGAGACCCCCACCTGCCAGAGATGATCGCCCTACTACGAATTTACAGTGACCTCTCCTTTCTGTTTATCCCGACTAGTACCTATTAAAAGAAAATCCTTTGAAAATTCAATATTCTTAGTACGAGATTAAATCATACAAAAGGAACAGGTTTCCCGACGTCATAGACATAAATATAATACAAGTATTGTTGGTTTCAATATTTTGTCGTTACTTTTGGTAGAGATTCAATATATTTAATTTAGTGTTATGTAGTAGTTATTAAAAATGATTAGAAATCTAGTTCAACTGTGAAATGGTAAATAAAATACACATAGCGACACATATTTTGCAACTTAAACTTGAATAAATAAAATAGATACATTGTGAGTGTAGGAGTTGGCATTTCGTTCGAAATAGTTTACAGACCTTCTGGAGAATATTGTAATAATAATAATATTAGAAGTACTTGAAAACAACTCTACTGGGATCGAGAAATCAGAACAGATGAAACAGTACCTGCAAACAGACCCAAAATCACTATTATCAAGACCAAGAAATAACTTTCATAGATGTAGCAGTACCATTGATTCATAACATACGTACAACATTCAGTACAAAAATAAGCAAATACATATATAGACCTGGCAGTATCATAACGTACTACGTGTAAATCATTATTGGACTGAACAAGAAGATTTAGGAGTCGGCTGTGGTGGCAAATCCATGCCACGTAATAGATTTACTACAATAAAGCCGAGTATTCACTTCAGCGACAACAATCTGAATGATTTAACGAAACGTGATAAAGGTTTCAAAATAAGACCCCTGAAAAAAAAGTGAATGAAACATTTTGTAAATATGGTGTGTTCGAAGACAAAATAGCAGTAGATGAGATGATAGTAGAATACTATGGACAAAATACATTGAAGTAGTTTATAAAAGGGAATCCCGTGCGTTTTGGATACAAGTTTTGGGCGCTTTCTGGGATCAGTGGACATAGCTATCAATTCGATCTGTACTGTGGAAAATCGAATATAGACCAACACGAGGAAAAAGTGAGTTTGGGATCACATGCAGTTGACAGTAATTGACGATCCTCTTAGCTAGGTAATATTCTTTGATAATTTTTCTTCACTCGAGCTTCTAAAGGAATTGGCTGACATAGGTTTTCGTGCGACCGGAACCATGAGGGAAAACATAACCAAGCAGTGTCCACTTCTGTCACTGAAGGAAATAAGGAAGACACATCGTGGTTGTTTCCATTACAGATTTGAAAAATCCAACAAGTTACCTTTAGTTAGATGGAATGACAACAGTTGTGTAACGCTTGCCACAAACTATGATCATATTAAGCTTCTTGGCTTTGGAACTCGTTACAACAGAAAAGGAGAAAAAATGTCAAATTTCACAACCAAATAGTGTGCGAAATTATAGCAAGCATAAAAGTGGGGTAGACTTACATGACTGGTTGGTTTCCAAGTATGTAAATTCCATTAGGAGCAAAAAGTGGTATTGGCCCATAGAGATACGTATTGTTGATATGTGCCTTGTTAACTCTTGGCTGAGTGGCGTTTCGCTTCTAGATTTTCGGAGGGAAATAACACTCCCGTATATAAAGAGCTCTTCAGTACGGCTTTATATTGGTTGCCCTTCATTTCCCGCAGCAAAATTCCAGATTTCAACAGTCAAGACGTCTCTTAGATATGACAACGTAAATTATTATACGAATTGCAAAGCAAAACCTCTGTCGTACTGTGGAAAGTGCAATGTTACACTGTGTTCTAAGTACTTAATTCCAGTTCATTCACCAAAATCACCCTGAATATTGAGCCATGCTACAATTGTCATCCTCTATGTGATTGTGAATACTTTTGAGACATTTATAGACATTCAGATACAGAAAGATACAAAAAAAAAAAAAAAAAAAAAAAACTAACATTTCTGGCAAAACATAAGATCATATTTGTTAATTTACGTACCTCTTTTTACCACTGTCTTATTTATAGGACACCTAGTTTTGGTGGTAAAAAAATTTTTTGACTAAAACTGACGTTGCGTACATCAATGAGGGGTCTTTTAGAACTACTTTCTAACACATTTATCAAAGAATTCAAAAAATTGAAAACTTGGTAAATAATGGTTTAAAGCGAGATAAGTAATAATAATAATAATAATAATAATAATAATAATAATAATAATAATAATTATTATTATTATTATTATTATTATTATTATTATTATTATTATTATTATTATTATTATTATTATTATTATTATTATTATTATTATTATTATTATTATTATTATAAGAAGAAGAAGAAGAAGAAGACACTCAAAAATCTTGGAATTAGGAGCAGTGGTTTCGATATTATCATTTATATTCTAGCTAACAATGGCGTAGCGTGATTTACTACTAAAAGCATGGTTGCCTACGGGACATGAATTCAGCCTATCTCGTCTTGAAACGATGTCGAAACAGTATCTTCTCGTCTAGGAAAGTACTGTTTCTATTGGAAGAGGTCTGTCTCGTCTTGTATATCGTTACGAAAATTTTATAACGTTTCGTCTCATGAGCAAAATCCGAACTGGAAAGATTAGAAGTTTAACGTAGTTGCCGACCTATTTGACAATTAGTCGTGTAATTAATACAAGAAAGTGCTTTTCTTCATTTAGAATGAAAAAAATATGAATTTACTTTAATAAAATAATAGTTTTATTTTGTTTATTTATTCTCTTCTCTCTCTCTCTCTCTCTTTTTTTTTTTTTTTTTTTTTTTAAGATTTGAACTAGTCTTCAAGTTCATGTAACAAAGTGTCAATGATGTCAAAATTTTTTAACTTCTGCTCTAATGTAGTTTCTGATTTTTAAAAAGCAATATAAACCAAATTGAATCAAATTGAAATTGTAAATTAACCATTACAAAAAATATTCTTTATCAAAATAAGAAAAGGTAAACAATTTTTAACTGTAATTTAAATAGTATAATAATTTAAAATATCCAGTGTCAGAAACAATTAATCATCATCATCATCATCATAGGTATTCTGCCATTATCGGCAGGTCACTGGCCGCAACTGAAAAGCTTCTATGCTCCACGGTCTTCCACTAACCTCTTCGTCTTCACGTGCGATTTTTCTGTTTTGATATCTTCTACTAATTGTAATCTCCTTCGCTCTCTCTCCCTCTCTTTCTTTTCTGCCACCATGCCCTCTAACACGTTTCTCATGATACAATTTCTTGTTAGTCAATGTTCCAACCAGTTTATCTAAAATAGTTCTTTTCTCCACCACCATTTTTAACACTCCCTCATTCATTTCTCGCTCGACCCAGCTATTTTTTTTATTCTTCTCCACACCCACATTTCGAAGACCTCTTGTCGTTTTTCATCAATTTTACGCAATATCCATGTCTTCGACCCATACAGCACAACACTTTACACGAAGAAACTATAAAGACAGGCATTTATTATTATTGTTAAAGTATGTGACAGCAAAACGTGAAAATATGATATTTTAATGAACTAATAAGAGTTTTGTGATTCAACAGATTTTCAGCATTGTCTAATAGGTAGATAATACCCACCATAAGATGTAAATTTCTAAGTTATATTCTATATATGATTATATGATATTCTCTATATATATGGTATTCTATATTGCCAACAAAGGCAATATGTATGATTACAACATTTCTTGAAAATACAGTTCGTACTATCAATAAATATAAGTTGTAGAACAGTGAACTACCCTGTAAATGTTCAAGCTCAAAATAATAATAATAATAATAATAATAATAATAATAATAATAATAATAATAATAATAATAATAATAATAATAATAATAATAATAATAATAATAATAATAATAATAATAATAAATAAATAAATAAATTTTGATATTTTCTGAAAACCTAGAATTTATAATAGCCATCTGGGATATACTGATATCAACTGGAAACTACTGTAAATACATAATAAAGCACTAAATACCGAATGAAAAATGCAGATAATGTGGAGATATATCAGGAACAATTTAACATTACACGCTCATGCCACACACTGGCCTTCACAGATTACATGAAATGACACAATGATGTTGCAAAATTCATTCATCAGTTTCTGGCAGAATTTCAATTATCTATTCACATGAAACTAATCAGCAAGACCACACCATACTACAAAAACAGATCGGACATAACTATCATTAATAAAATTGACCAAAAAAGTCGAAATGACTCTCATAGACGTTGCAGGTTTGTAACACAAAATTAAATATTGTTGCCGCAGTTCGATTAAGCTTCTTTTAGTTACCACCAAAACTCACTACAATAAATATTTCAAGAAATTAAACTATTTCTTGTTCCGTTAATACACTGTATTATAAATGCTTAGTACTTATCATTTCTTCACTATAATTTTTATACATATTTATCAAAGATGGCTTCCTCGCTTTATTATAAAGGTAACCAGGAAAGTTCTGTCGCTTTTTAGAGGTATGTGTTCAATTGGAACTCACACCGTGAGTTGAATGCGAATGGAGATAAGGCGAAGGTCAGATGTCGGTGTGAGTATATCCAACATACTACCTGGTTGTGGCAGTTCAGTTACACCGTGATGTTGAGTAAGGTCTGAGTGAACATGGGACCTCCACAGAGCGTCATAAGGGCATGTATGCTGTACGAGTTGAAACTGGGGTAAAAGCAGCTGCAGCGGGGCAGAAGATATGTCATTGGTGAGGGTGTAGTGACAGTGCAGAGGAGGTTTAACAGGTTTAAGAGTCTTCATCCCGGCGAAATTAAAATACCGCTAATTTTACAGTAATTATGTCATATCTTCAAATAGATAAAAGATAATCGAAATATGGAACAAGAGCGCCCTAGACAATATTACTTTACATGAGAAACCGTTATCACGACTCACTTATCTGCTTTCGATTTCGAGCCATTTTGAAAATCGGCATTTATTTTCGCGTTTCTAAACAGCTGAAAACGGAATGCCACTAGATGACTCGTGATAACGGTACCTCACGCAAAATAATATTGTCTAGGGCGCTCTTGTTCCATATTTCAATTATCTTTTATCTATTTGAAGATATCACATAATTACTGTAAAATTAGCGGTATTTTAATTTCGCCGGGATGAAGACTTAAGGACGGTAATGAAAAACTCGAAGACGCACCACGTGCCGGAAAACCAACACATGTACAAAATGAAGATCTTCAAGCAGCAATTGAGGCGAACAGTAGCCAACATGTGAGGAACTGGGACTACAATTCAGTGTGAGTGGAGAAACCATTCGGCAGCACCTCCATCAACTTGGGAAGCACTACAAGTTGGGTAGATGGATCCCACATGATTTGACTCCGAGCCAAAAAGTAACGCGAGCCACCTGTGTTTGCTGTCTCGTCTGAGGAAGCAACCATTTCTGGACAGGGTGTTGACATAAGATGAGAAGTGGGTCCTGTTCGAAGCTCCACGGCACCGTCATCATTGGTTAGCATTCCATGAACCGGTTTCAAAACAGCCGAAACCAGCACTTCACTAGAAGACGGTCATCCTATGTGCTGGGTTGACCGCTCGTGGCATCGTGTATCAGGAACTGCTAGCAGCTGGTCAGAGCATCCATGCAATTGTTTATACTGTCAGCAATTGAGCCGTGTTCAAGAAAAACTCAAAACTCTGGAGACTGCACTTGTGAATCGCAAAGGGAGTCCTCCTGTTACAGGACAATGCTAAGCCCCACGTGGCTAGGATGACCAGGGACATCATTCTACGTCTTGGATGGGAAACACTAGTACATCTGCTATACTCTCCGGACATTGCACCGTCTGATTATCACCGGTTCCACTCCTTGCACAATCATCTTAGAGGACGCCAGTTCATATCCCTAGTAGAGGTGCAAAATGAATTTGATTCCTTTTTCGCTTCTCGGCCTACCAAGTTCTACCGCGATAGAATACATGACCTTCTAGAACGTTGAAATAATGTCATCGATGCTGCTGGGGACTATTTTTGATCTTCCAAGTGCGTCTTAAGTGACATATCGGTATTCGAAGGTGGATGTCTGAAAGAGCGACAGAACTTTCTTGGTTACCTAGCGTAAACATACAAGTATGGGCACAAAAATGTTTCTTAGGTACCAGACTATACCAGACTATTGTCCTTAACAACAAAATCAATAAACATTGACATCTATCTATTGTAAACGTGAAAAGTCTATAAACAAAAATTATTCGTAATATTATATAATTTTCTTCTTCTTCTGTGATTTTGTCGGTATATCCAATTAACACAAAAATAATTATTTTCTGAATAAATAAATAAATAAAATAAACCAAAATATCACATTATCGTTGCAGGTTCGATCCCGAGCCATGTGATTCTATGGTGCATCAACATCGTGCTCATGAGTTTTATCGGAGTTCTTCCGTTTCCTCCACATTTTCATTCCACCACTAAATTCATAATCATTTACTTTAATTAATCATCATCTCTTTTAACCCAAACGGTGAAGTAAAACTATAAATTATTTATTTATTTTTATTAATACAGTTACATTTTCATCAACAGATGGGCGGGGCACAGAAGGTAACGCCTTCTCTTGGGCCAGTGACATCAATTAACTATAAATTTTATTTCAATCATTTTATTTTGATTTTATCGAAAACCATGAATGAGAATTTGCCGTGACTACAATTTGGTTCTTCTTAATGAGACTTATGATTAGTATATTTCTTATCTTTTTGCATTTTTTAGAATACTAAAATAATACCCTGATATATGCAATGATTTTAAAGAATACTCACCAATTTACCAAAACACCTCTATACCTACATCTATACTGCATATAAAATAACATGTTTGTATGTGTGAGTACGTATGACTGTAATGAGATTTTTGCATGCAAAGAAGTCTCCCAGAACTTTTAAATTTTGTACACATATAGACCTTTATCAGGTCTAATCACGTACGAAGTCGTTTTCTCGATTTTCAACAAAAGAATATGTATAGTAAACTATAACACCTGTGAGTTTTTTTTTCTGTAGCCCAGGTTGAATAACTTTCAGATCATTCAATTCTTTAGCATTAACGTTATTCTTTCCGTACAAAGAACGGGCAATTCCCGTGACTTGAGATTTAATAGACGCAATGCTCGCCGTTACATGTTTTACGCATTTCTTTACTTGAAAAATTATGCATGAGTGCAAAGGACGGATATTTCAACTAGTCTTGAGTATAAATTTTTATTCATCCTCGTAAGATATCTCTTTAACTGTAAACGTTTTCTACAGAACTCTGGTTGTCAGACTGACATTCTGAAAATATGTGAATTGTGAATAGAGACGGAATCGGACAGCCTCTATTATTTTTTAAAAAACTATTTTTTCCACATATTGAAAGTGTTGAGACAAATTACCAAAAAGACAGAAAAATCTATTTACATAATGCTTCATCGATCCGAGTTAATTCACTGGAAATTTCTTAGATAGCAGAATGCCAGTCTATGGACATACATATTAACATGTTTACAGAAAGGAAGAGGTTGAGCTGCTACATTAGATCTCTTCTTGTTGTGACGACAAGATTAAAAGGGTCTTTCAGAAAGGGCTATCATGTAAACGAAGATCATTTATTGCCTTTCTTTCACTTAGTAAGAGGGAAAAACAACACTTTAGCGTACTGATATTCTCTCCTAGATGGCAAAATATTTCTTAGATCAACAGTGGTAAGACAGAAAAAAAAGTCACTTCTTAGTCTCTCCAGCGTTCACTAAAAGTTTTCTTCAGTACAAAATATTAATCAGACTTGGAGTATGATTTAGATGTATTTTAGAAACTTTTTTTGTGTCATTTACATGTGAAAAATGTCCTCAAGTGATCTATCCATGAACAGTGTTGCCAGATTGGGTTACAAGTAGCGGATTGGACGATTTTTAAAGTGCCACCGCTACTAAAATTTGAAATTGGGCGACACGCTACTTTTTGGGTTACTTTTAATTAGACCCTATCTACAGGTTATAACTTTAAAATGCGCCACTTTTTTATTTTTGTTTATGAAAACAAGAATTATTAGTTTCTATAATACAATAAAAGTTTTGTTGGTTGAGTATTCTATACATAATGACCAACAGTTTTACTAAAACTAACATGTTCAATACTAGTTTAATTCTTGTTTTAGACTTTTTTAATCTCAAGATATGGCAACTAGACTTTTGTTAATGCATTTAATGCATTTGTGCTTCTTTTTCTACGCAATTGTGTACTAGAACCAACAAACGCATCAACTTTATTAGATAGCAACGGTCGCCGATCATTTGAAAGTGAATATGGAAGAAAGTAAATAGATACTCGTCATTTTGTTATAAAATTACATAGCGAGCGCATTTTATCTGATCCCAAACGGTTATCGTCGAATATACGCGGTTAAAGAAGCACTCTGATTAACCAAATTCAAGACCTCAACAATTTATCCCTTTACAAGGGACGTTTAGTTCATTGCCTTCGTGGCCAAGTCGGAAGAGCACGCAGCTAGTAATCCAAAGGTTGCTGGTTGTACTCTGAGGTAGGTACATTTTTTAAACTTGTTTAAAGTATTTTTAGACTCACCTTAATGTAAACACATTACGCATATAGGCGATGCCGTGATCCAGTCGGAAGAGCATGCGGCTAGTAATCTAAAGGATGCTGGTTCGCACTCGCCCTTAGGTAGGCCTACATTTTTTTACTTGTTTAAAGTGCTTTTAGACTCACCTTAATGTAAACACATTACGCATATAGGCGATTTAACATTACATGGCTGAGTAATTTTGTGGTTCATTGACGCTTACGGCATGAGGAACATACCTAGAACATACTAGGCACGTTCCCCAGGTACATGTCAGGCATGTGCCTAGGGGCGGACATAGACTGTGACTATAACTTGCCATCCATGTGATTTCTCTCAGAGGCACATAAGGCAAATCTGAACACATTCCCATGTACCTGAGGAAACATGATAGGTATATCCTTCCTATGTAATTGTGCTGTTAGGGTAAGAGTACATGCATCACTATAGCAGTATATGTGTCACTCTTAGAAATATATATGACACTGTTAGAGTATATGTGTCACTCTTAGGAATATATGTGTCACGTGACTGTTAGGAATACATGCGTCACTATTAGGAGTATATGTGTCAATGTTAGAGCATCTGTCACTGTTAGGAGTTCGTACGTCACTGTTGGGAGTATATGTGTCACTGTTGGAGTATATGCGTCACGGTTAGGAGTATAAGCGTCATTGTATGTGTCTCCGTAAAGTAACGAGAAAACAACAAACTCTGGAAAAGAAAATACAAAGAATCACGCGAAACTTATATATATGGAATGTAGATACATAGCATTATCCTTTAAGACGTTAAAGGACTGTCTTCATGAACAAACTCAGCCAGAATATCGATCTAGATATATATGTTGCAAAAAAAAAAATAATCAAAACTTCGTTTACATGTATGGGATATGAGTTGAAGATAGCTATTGTTAAAGTCACTGTTGCCAATTAAAATGTTAACGGACTTGATTTTATTAAGGAACTCGGCCAAGACAATCGCTCTAGTTATCAATTTCAAAAAAAGAATTCAAAAACTCGGTTGCATGTATGGGATACGTGATATAGATAGTCAGCGCTAAATCCACCATTGCCCGTTCAGATATTTTCTTTTCAATAAATTAAATTGTACTGTCAATTATTGCACTTACAATGTTAATGAGATCCAGATCTAGCGAGCTCATTCATTAAGCCACTGTTTAATGTTGATAGTTTATATTCTAAGTCTGTTTAAAGTGTTAACACAACAATCTATATTTTAAGAAACCACGTCTATTTTTTAATATATTATCATTGATTTACTCTATTATTTTTTTTTTCTGTTCGTTAAAATATTTCATAAATTATGTCTATCTTTTACTTCCCACTAATATGTTATATTCCCTGAGTTACTATTTACTTTTTAAACAATGCTTGTAATAAATTTTAGTGCAGCTTTATGTCTTCTGCTGCAATATTGGTGGTGGAGTATTCAATTATTAATAATGAAAACTGTCAGCTGTGTTGTTTGTTGACCAAATCTATCGAATGAAATGTGTGGTCCTATCGAAATCTCCTGTATGGTTTAATGGGAAGGGAAATACGGAAATTTGCTTTATTTCTTTAGATTTGAAATCAAATGAAATGAAATCTTTCTTCTACGTCCCATGGTTATGCCGGCTATTCTAAACGAGACAATGAGAAATGAATGAAACGGTGGAATGAAGAAAGTGAGAGGAAACGGGAGAACCCTGAGAAAATCCACGCGCACGGTGTTTGTCCACCACAAAGCTCATTTGGCGTGAGCTGGAATCGAATCAAGGACCATTCTTTAGAATTGAGAATTTACTAAGAACAAAACTGATTAGCAAAACAATAATTACTTGAAAAAGACTTTAGTTTTGCTCTTGGTTCCATTAGTTCTTATTATATTACATCTGTTCGCTAAAGGTACACTTTTATTCCAAATTTTCTACTTACATTTTTTTTAATTTTTTTTATTCTACACAGATCTTATCTCCCAAGCGATGTATATTGATGGATCGTTACCATGTTTTTGTTTATTTAAGTATAGCCCACAACATTGGTTATAAGTTTGCCACTTTACGAAACATTCTCCATGTTCATTTGCGCCATCATGACATATGTTCATATTTCAAAGCTTTTATTATAATACATATTTTTTTTCTTACTTATCTATGCACTAATGACAACTAATTAATCATATAGAAACGTCCATTTGGTAAGTAGAGCACCGTGTGTGAAACAGCTTATAGGCAAAATGTGGTGCTCTGCTAATCCTGCATAGTAACAGCGATGTTAGATTAAATGGTCATCTGCATGTTCCCATGTCTATTTCAAGAGAAGTACTTTGCGTAATGCTGTACCTGTTTCCCAACTGATATGGGATGCCAACCACATTGGACGCTCAAACATATTAGTTTTCAGCGCAGACCAAAGCGAACTCCCTCAAACACACACACATGTACTCAAATATCTAGCTAGTCATTATAAACATAAATGGCAAGGCCTATTAGCAAATCATTAGAGAAATTTCAGTTGTTGATTTCATTTAAAAATATACTGAACCTATGAGGCAATTAAATACTTCTAGAAATACCATTTTTATGTTATTTGCTGTATGATTATGTACAGGGAAACACATCATTAATTCTTTTCCGATTGTTTGATATATATATATATATATATATATATATATATATATATATATATATATATATATATATATATATATATAGAGAGAGAGAGAGAGAGAGAGAGAGAGAGAGTCTCAAAAGTCTCCTGATATAGGGTAACTCTGTTATTATCAGAGTTACAACAAAATGTATGAGGGGAAACTGTCTTTAAATATGATGTTTTCAATCTTACGTGATGGAATTATTCAAATCGGATGAACCATTTTGGCTGTACACTCTTCATGTACCAAATGTTAAATGAAAATACAACGTTGCCATTTACCTGGACCCACAACATAAGTGAATGAAGTTACTTTCTTTTACACTAACGTGTCGATGGCCAGACCCTACTTCAAACATGCCCCCATTCACCATACTCTTACAAAATTTATCCACCTCCTGAGAAATAGCAACGTTGCAATTTCATTTAACATTGGGGGCATAAAAAGTTTACAGCAGTGTTGGTCAAAATCAATTGAAATCAATTGCGTTTGATCAATCAATTCAAAGTAATAACTAACTAACTAACTAACTCTATGGCCTATGGAACCCGGAAGTTCAGTGCCGCGTTCACAAAAGCTCTCCACTGACTTCTATCCTTAGCTAATTGCATCCAGTTTCTACTTTGTATTCCTATCTCTGCGAGATCCATCTTAATATTGTCCTCCCATCTGCGCCTAGGTCTTCCTAATGGTCGTTTTCCTATGGGTCTACCAGTCAAGACTTTGAAAGCGTTTCTACTTTCTTCCATTCTAGCTACATGACCTGCCCACCTAAGCCTCCTAGACTTGACGACCCTAACAATGTTGGGTAAACCGTATAAACTATGTAGTTCCTCGTTATGAAGCTTCCGCCATTCCCCATTCTCGTTCCTCTTGGGTCCGAATATTCTTCTCAGGATCCTGTTCTCAAATACTTTCAGTCCATGTTCTTCCCTCAGAGTAAGCGACCATGTTTCGCAACCATACAGAACAACAGGCATGATTATCGTTTTATATATTTTAAGCTTCAAATTCCTCGACAGAATTCGCGACGACAAGAGATTTTGAACCGAATAGTAACACGAATTCCCTGCTTTTAGTCGACATTTAATTTCTTCGTGAATATGATTTTCGTCTGTTAATATTGATCCTAAATATTTGAAAGTATCCACTTTATCAAAAGTATTATTTAATATTTTAACGCCTCCACAATTTGCCGTATTACGGTCCCGACGCACTTCCATGTATTTAGTTTTCTCTGCATTTACTTCTAAACCCATGTCCCTGCAAGCGTCTAATAAGATCTCTGCATTTATTTCTACTGTTCTCCTATCATCCCCTATTAAATTTACATCATCAGCATATGCCATAACCTGGTGAATGCCGTTCAACTCTAGGCCCTGGTTGCTATCTTTGATTTTCCTTATGGCGTATTCCAGCACAAAGTTAAATAATAATGGCGACAACGCATCTCCTTGTTTCAGGCCATTTTCGACGTGGAAGCTCGTGGACAAAAATTTTCCTACCCGGACTTTACTTTGGGATTCACTTAAACATATCTTAATTAATCTAATTACCTTTCTCGGTATTCCAAGTTCTGTAAGAACGTTGTATAATGTTTCTCTCCTAACCGAGTCGTAAGCCTTTCTAAAATCAATAAATAGTTGATGTACCGGGGTATTGTATTCCCACTTCTTTTCGAGTATTTGGCGAATGGTAAATATTTGGTCGATAGTCGATCGATTTCGTCTAAATCCGCACTGATAATCTCCAATAATTTCATCTGCGTATGGGGTCAATCTTGCTAACAGAATATTTGAAAGGATTTTATAGGATGTTGACAGAAGAGAAATGCCTCGATTAATTATTACAGCAATTATTCAAAGTAATTGCTCTGAAAATTAACTGCAATTTATTTCAATTTCAATTGATTTCAATTTGTAATTGACAATTAATTTCAATTGCAATTGAATTCAATCATAAAATTTGCAATTAAATTTTCGTCAATTGTTAGTTGTTAATTGGTCACCAGGCAATTAAATATTTAATTGTTAATTGTCAATCGCAAAGGGTGCAATTGAAACATTTAATTGTTAATTGCAATTGATAACTGAAACTTGTAATTGTTAATTGCAATTGAAATCAGCAATTAAAACTGAAGATAAGAAGATGTGTGTATATTGTGTTGTCCACTTGTTACTGTTTTACATATTTCAAATAAGGTACTTATAAGAAATCCTGGATAACTACCATCCCTTCACCCCTCTGGGAAGAAAGCCGTGAAACTAAGTATTTTTAAAATATATTAGGCCTTATGCAGAGTCATTCTGACGTATGATTAGCATCATACTAAAGGCCTGACTACTGTAGGAAACATATGTTAGTCGAACTCTTTAGTATGACACTAATCACGCGTCAGAACGACTCTGCATAAGGCTCATTATGTTTATGGTTCTATCCCCCTCCAAAGAACTCTATACGCCCGTCATGCATACAATAGGGATGGGCACGAGCGAGTTCGAGCAAGTTTTCTTTAAAACTCGACTCGACTCGAAGCAGAAATCTTTGAGCTTGACTCGAGAACTCGGCTCGAAAAATTTCCCCCAACTCGACTCGAATTCGCATCGAATTTCGAGTCGAGTCGAGCCAAAACGAGCCAATTCGAACTAAATCCTTTGTGTAGTTCCAAGTACTACTATCTTCAAGTATCCTACATAGACAATAGAATTATCAATAATACTACTAATACTACTACTATAACTAATTATTATTATTATAACACCGTGTACAAACATGGAATATAGGCGGTTTGTATCTGAATACTAAAAATTAGGTAACTGTTGATCTCGGTTGTCAAGAAATCTTCAGGAGGCAAGGACATCGGTCACGAGGTTCTTGGTTTGAGTTCAGAAGGAGCAAGTATTCGGGAATTGAGCCAAAAATTGTTAAAAGTTATAGGACTCCAGACAAACATGTTCAAAACTGCTCGACCCGGGTTTAGGGATGTCAACGACTCTAGCGTCTCGCTCACGGCTCATTCACTAATTGAGCCGAACCGAGAAGTGAGCCGAGCCAACAGCTCACCCAATCGAGCCAGCTCGAGCCGATGGTTCACACGAGCCGAACCGAAACGAGCTGATTGATTACTTGATTACGCCAACCGAGCCGGTTCGAACCATCGGCTCAGTTGAGCTGACTCGAACCCAGCCTATGGACTCGTTTCAACGGAGCTGGTTAGAGCCATTGGCTAGAATCGAGCCGAGTCGATGACTCGTCCCTACCGAGCCGCTCAAGCCTCGGCTCAATTGAGCCCAGTCGATGGGTTATCCCAAACAAGCCAGCTCAAGCTGTTCGCTCAGTTGAACCGAGCCGAGCCGGTTGACATCACTATCCCAGTTGGGCTTCTGCTTTGGCTAAAGAATTGGACCGTGCAGTTCTCAGCCTTGATGGTAAGAACTACAGTATATACTTACATTGGTGCTCACGGCGTCATTAACTTGTTCTGCCACCAACGAATTTCGAGGTACTTTGTTTTGAATCTTTTGTGCGTGTTTTCTGTCACTTTGTGCGCCTATTCCCACATTTTGGGTGTCACCGGAAGTGGGTCAAAATGGGCCTACAAATATGGCGGAACAAGTTATTGCTGTTCCGGAACCAATGAATTTCGAGGTCGTTGCCTTCACATCGTTTTGTGTGTCTACTTCCACGTTTTGTGCGTCATGGGAAGTAGGTTAAAATGAGTTCCCAAGGTGAGACGAAAATGACTCACTGTTCCGCCACCAACGAATTTCGAGGCCTCTTCTTTCGCATCGTTTAGTGCCAGTTTCTTGCCATTTTGAGCGCGTATTTTCACGTTTTGTGTGTCACCGGAAGTGCGTCAAAATGGGCTTCCAAGATGGGACGAAAATGACCAAAAGTTCCACCACTATCGAATTTCGAGGTCGTTAATTTCACATCGCGTACCCTTTTGTGCGTCTATTTCGACGTTTTGTGCGTCACTGGAAGAGGGTAAAAATGGGCTTCGAAGGTGGGACGGAAATGACCCACTGCTCCGCCACTACCGAATTTCGAGATCCATCCTTTCGCATCGACTAGTGAATGTTTCGTGCCGTTTCGTGCCGAATGAGAATGGTCCAGAAAAACAAAACTAACAGTAGTCGGAAGTCCACAAGGCTTATTTTATTTTTTCTAATGTGTACAAATAAGTAGAGATGCAAAAAAAGCCGGCTTTTTTGAATCGATGGTTTTTTTCACATAAAAAGCCGGCTTTTTTTGGGAAAAAAACGAGAATTTTGGAAATTTTGGCTTTTTTCAACTTCATGATTTTTCTATCTAAATAGCTTTCTTATAGTATATTCTATAGTTAGATAAAAATTCCATGACCTGAATGTGATATTTCGCTCTGAAATTCACCATCAAGATGGATGGAGCACATGTTTTACGAATTAAAGCTAACATGAAGAATGTAGTATTTGAGGGTAATTTTAGAGGCTATTTAACTTTATTTTAACTTTTGAGTTATCGACATCTTTTTTCTTCTCTAGTTTGTCATCCGTGTTTCATTTCTAAGAGCTTTTAGTACTCTAGCTTCTAGCGCAAAAGTTAAACTTGTCCGTTTTTCTATTTATCCGTCAAAGCGTACGTTTTTCAATATATCCGTCAAACCGTACTTCTACATTTCTGTTATACTGTAGCTGTGAAGTGATTTAGCAATAATTTTCCGGACACAACCTTGAATACCAATTTATACAAATAATCAGTAGCGGATTTAGAAAAGTACTTTAGGAGGGTTTTTTTCTGATTGTTTCGTTTCCTAAAAAGTCCTAATTTTATTTGGGAAGTGCTTGAAGTTTATGAGTACAGGCATAACTAATATTTCGCTTCGTTTATATGTTTAGCAATAATCTTCCGGATACAACTTTAAAAATCATTTTATACTGAGAATCAGTGGCGGATTTAGAAAAGTAATTTGGGAAGGATTTCTTACTAATGTTTAGTTTTTTTAAACATTCGTAATTTTTATTTGACGGGAGCTTAAAGTTTATGAGTAAAGGCATAAATAATAGATATTTCGTTTGTTGCAGACATTCCGTAACTTTGGGGAACGGGCTTCAGTCCGAAAGACCGCCCACCTAACCTTCGCAAAACCGTTACTGCTGGTAATTAGTAATAATAACGATTTAAAAACAATAAAAAAGGAAGTCGCCCAACTCACAGTACACGCACTATTTCTAGATTCACAGATGGAATGAAGAAAAGCTTTGTCAGAATGGTTGAATGCTGGTTGAATCCCGTACTTCCCGATAGAAGCGCAAAAGCTAATCACTCAGTCATGTTTGTTGTGCAGTTGTATTTAGCTTAACTTAAATATATTCCGTAGTCTTTTTTTTGGGGGGGGGTCCGTAATGATATGTTGAATCCCTCTTGTTAAAAATCCAGAAAACTTGAGGATTGGGTAAACTGTGATGGTGGTTCTATAAAACTTAACTGTAGAATTTCAAGAATATACAGAACCAAAAGCTCTAGATGTGCAGCCTTTAAGTGTATCATATACGTAAATCTAAGTATTTCTCTTATGTTTTATTTTAATTTTATTTTGTTTCAAAAAGAGGGTATGGAATATTTTGAAGTAAAAATACTACATACTATTTTGCTAGTTATTTGTGTATTCTTTAAAAAGAAGTGTTTACTTTTAGGGTTGGCTGATTTACACCAACTTTTTTTTTTTAATAACTGGTTTAAACCACAAAAATAAAAAGTATGAAAAATGCGAATCGTGTGAACTTCATGGTGACGTTTCGAGATATCAAACTACCTGCAATAGTTTTATTTCCCTTTCACCTTTTAATCAAGGTGTCCCATGTTCAATTCTCGGTCGAACCACAATCCTTCTTTCATGCGTAACTCAAGTAGCGGTTCGGATGTCAGTTTAAGCGAAAGTCTTCTCCTTGATAACCTCGGTATTTCGTAAGGATGTTAAGCCTAAATATACGAAACAAACCAAATTGTATATTTCTACATGCCTAAATGCGTGTTGTTTTATAAAGAAGCCAATATTGCTTAAATATATTGATAGAAATTGGCAAAATTTATCGATTGCCTACGTAGCTTCCAACATTAGCTTGGATTGGACTTTCAATGATATCTACGTACCGGTACTAAATTTGTAATTTAATACCTCAGTTTTAGCGTACTGATTATGGTACGTTGACCTTTAAATTTTACATGCAAAGCAATAACAGGATTTTCCCGTTATTGTCTTACATTTCATGTAATGACGGGATTTTCCCAGTGGCTAGGGCGGGAGATTCTCAACTTAAGAAATTTACTGATCGCACTTCTTTAAGCTTATGTGAGTTCTTCCGGCATAACCCCGCTGTTGCATAATAACATCAAGGCGAAACAAACTTAGGCTATTTCTGTGAATATGTAATATAAATACATAAAGCAAAAAATCTAAGTCAAAAAAGCCTGGTTTAAACCAAAAAAGCCTGGTTTAAACATCCCCCAAAAAACGGGTTTTTGGCATTTTCAAAAACAACCACGGTTCTTGCCAACTCTGCTTACTTTTGTATATAGGAGGATAAAAAATTCTTATTATATACATTGGTTAATCCTGTGGAATTCATAATATAAATATGTTGAAGAAAAATTGTTTGAAATATTTTTTCGAAATTCATAGTTTATTTTCGATGTTTTATATTATTATCAGCATCAACCACTAATTAAATGATTTTTTGTGTTATAGAGAAGCGATACAAAGTCTGTTTTATCAATTTAAAGCAGTATTTTGAAAAAAGCCCAAAATTTCCGAAGCAAAAAAGCAAAGCAGAAAAAACCGAGTTTTTTTCCAAAAAAGCCGGTTTTTTTCCGAGCCCTTGCATCTCTACAAATAAGTAACGAAATTTCAGTACAGTTAAGTCACATTTACTGATCGCTCCATTTTGCCTTTTTTTTAGTTACTGCAGGAATAAAAGAGGATCGTAAAAGGTAGAGGGACGCAAGACGTCACGCCGTCCCTCATGCCTATCATTGCCCATTGTAATTTTTTAGGAAGTAGTAGTACGCTTTTTTTAACTGGGGTAACGGCGTGCCCCCGTGTTTCCCTCACTTTTATCCCTGAGTTGTTGCCAAAACTTTTAGAAAAAATGTCACTATTTGTATTCTCAATTTACAAAAACGCTTTCTCCCGTGAAGCGGGAAAATTTGTATGATGGTTTTCAACCAATCAAAGAATAGAATACTTCTGTTCCTCATCTTTTGTCACGGCTTCATTATACTTTTGGATGAGTTTTATACATCTTTCAGCTACATCATTCACAACAGCCATTTGTTTTGATAATTCACAAAATTCTTGTAGAAAAGAATGATCTCGTCAGTGTTGTGGAGTTTGAGAAAAAATAAGACTTGTCTTTGCCTTTTTCTATTAGAACATCATATGCCGTATCGACAGTGTTCTCTCTGTAACTAGATTCTCCAAATTAAGTTCTTCGGGTTTCTTTGTCAGCTTAAATCATCATGGAATGTTTGGTAACGCTGGCCGCTGCTGCCTTTAGACCATCTTTTCCTTTGTTTCTTCTGGTACTCTGTCATTAAAAAAAAAAAAAACTAATCCTGATAAATATTCAGACAAAAACCAGACATATCTTGCAAATGCTGTATATGCACTACTGGAAAAAGATTCCTTTGGGAAGGTTTTCAGAACTGACAAAAAATTAATGTCATTGGAAGGAGTTCGGTTGGCAAGTGGAGCTTCATTCCACTCTTTCACGTAAGGAAAACTGACAAACAGCGCTACTCGTGTGATTGATTATATTGGTTTCGTGCACAGTTATTCTAAACAGAGACTTAACCCCTTACCGCATGCCGTGCCATATATGGCACATACCCTTTTTTCACTTTAGCTTTTTTTGTGATTTATCAAAGGCACCAAATGACTGTTTTGTCTGCTGTGTGAGATATTGACGTGTATGAATAAGAGATTTTGGTGTCATCTGGCATGTTCTTTGTGAGTTGTAAGTATGTCATATATGGCACTTACTTATTTCTCGTCGGAATTAAGTGAAAAATCTAAAATTCAAGTTTTAATTCATTTTTAAAGTTCCCATATGAGGATTTCCAATACTGATTTTTTTCGCTAAAAGAAAAAAAATCACGCAGAAAAAGGTTAAAAAGAAAACTTTTCAATGCATAAATGCCTTTTCCCATCCATCTAGCCTGATGTGATCCTGGACCTCGAAATGACTGTCATTGTATCCACCAAGACAATCTCAAATATAAGAGGTAAACACAAAAGTTCCTGATAATCATCTCTACGCTTCTGGGCATCAAGAGCACTTGGTAAAAATTTTAAAATCTGATATCGTAGTCTACGCATTAAATAGGTCGTAAGTTGCCTTTGCCAAATCATTATGATTTATTGATGACCACCGTTTGTGAAATCGTTTGAACAATGAAGTTAATGAACCTTCTGTTGGACCAAAGAAACATTTGAAAACACTAGAGAAGACTACCTCCATATCATGATCACATCATAATGAAAGCTACAAATTTATATCTATCCAGCAATCTATTATTTATATCTATATCTGTTAGCACAGCTAATGTGTTAAATTACATTTTAGTCTGGAAACATACTATAGTATACAGGAATATAATGGGACTTATACCCATTACTACCTAATATTTTTGTAGTGAAGCATATATTTATCTTAAATTTATGAATACGGAGGAAGACTTTCAAAACGATCTAGCGTATACCTCCCAAAGACTCTAGCATTAGATCATTGGTACTACTACATCAATAAAAAGGTATAAAATGGAGCGATCTGTAAATATTGAGCCATATTGCTGAAATTTTGCAGTAAGTAGCTTATGACCAGAGGAAAAAATAAGCATGTGGAGGATTATTTTGAACAATAGTTTTTTTTTTCATTTGGTTTTGGATCACCCTAATATATATATATATATATATATATATATATATATATATATATATATATATATATATATATATATATATATATATATATATATATGAACCAAACCTTGTTAAGTTTCTTGTTTGCACGTCTAACATTGTAGATACACACACACCACTTTTTATATGTATAAAGTAAATTTACTTTATACTTTTTATGTAAAGTAAAAAATAAAACGAATTCTTTAAGTTTTACGTCCCAGGCTTATGCCGGCTAGGCTAAAGGAGACGGTCATAATGAGAAATGAATGTAATGGTGGAATGAAGAAAGTGGGAGGGAACGGGAGAACCCGAGAAAATGAAAAAAAAAAACTAGTACTATGAAAATATTTTACAAACTTTGATCAGACATTTCATGCTATTTACAAGTTTCGTGGAATTTGATAGTCTATAATTAGAAGACTGCGTGAATTTCAAATATCTCATTTGCATATTACCGCATCCGCAGATAATTTCCTAACAGATATACAATAGTTTATTTGTCCTGTAACAGTCACGATTTAAAAAATTGCTTCTAATATGATAATTGCAAATATTTAATTTGCATTTTCTTGAATGCTATCAATTAAATTCAAGCTAAGCGTTAAACACAATTTTCCTCCTTGCTAGTCTGGTGGTTAGCACGTGTGCCCTTGGCTTGAGTGGTGCCGGATTCGATTCCCGGTGGGAGACCGGGACTGGCTATATAAGGAGTCAATAATAATTACTGTTTTGAAGAATGATCACGTATAACGTATATTATTCTCTTTTCACCAACATCTGCACATCCGCCATCAACAAAGAAAGTGAAAATAAAGATGTTTCATATCAGACGCCGTTGTTGAATCGATTGCATTTCTTTTATTTTTATTTATTTATTTTTAAAATTTTTTCACAGTTTACAGTCCTGTGGTATATTGTTGTTATCTATTGTCACTGTGATTAATGTACCATTAATTGTTTTGACACGTTTGTTTTACTTTCCATTCACGGAGCAGTTTCTGAACGAGCAACGTCTTCTTATTGTTATCTCTTTGCTCTGACCAATGGCCGACAAGGTCATATAGCTTACAACCTGTGGCTTCTTCTTATGAGAGTTACTGGGTTAGGCCAACAAACGACACACTCTTTGGGATTCATACACGTTATTGAATGCATCTAGACAGACATATGCAAAAGAGTTACCAAAAATTTTATGAAGTATACAGATGCACGTAGACACAGTAAGGATGGATCTGTACGTCCAACATTCTATTTACGTAAATGATATGTTGCCAATTACATATATGTAAAATATGGCCGTTTTCATGAAGGTTTTATTTTCAGACTGTGTTTTATTTACAAATTCAGCGTCCTATATGGAACATCATTTATATTTGTAAAAACCTTGATCCGATCAACAGCGGGTACCCGCATCCGCACTGACTTCTATCTACGGGTGTGATCATCGAAAAACGGTTGTATACAGCAATAACAGTTGTATTCTAAACGGCCCAGTAGTTTTTTTTTTACGTTAAATACAATCAAATACAAAAAACATCCATTCATATGCTCGATAGTCATTATACTACAGTAGTAGACAAATAGATATAAAATAACAAGTATTGTACAGTTGGTTGAACATTAAGAGGAACGGTTTTACAACTTCTCTACATTTATATCTACAGGAAGATACCGTTGTTAGAAAATGAAAATACAGATACAAGAGGAACCTTAACCACAAAAATCGATGAAAGTTTTTTAATAACAAGCAGCCTGGCTTACAACCGAGATGAATTTAGAATTCCCTTCTGAAAAAAGGCACAATATTACTTCTTCTCTTATTAAAATTGGACAGTATTTTCAATATAACTGAATTTTTTGTCAGAAAAATTTATATTATTTATAAGGAATTGGAAAAATATACATATCAAATAATACATTTGTACAATACATTGATGCGTTTACACAAACACACACACACACACACATATATATATATATATATATATCGAGAGAGAGAGAGAAAAGAATCTAAGACACATAAAATGACTAAGTCAGAGGAAATATGGTTTGTTTATCTTGAAGGCGGAAATAAATAGAAAATATTTTTTGTACGGGTTATGTCCAACTATGAGAGAGAATGAATTAATGTGAACAGAATTTTTTGTTTGTTATTTGTTTGAATTGCGATTTAGCATTCCTTTCAGCATGGAGATTGTATGAGACAAAAACCTACAGCTTACTGTGAGATCCAGAACATATGACCTCCGACCGAAAATCAAGTATTGGTCTCCCGCGCCGAAAGCATGTAGGCCACGGGTCTTAACACAATTTTACTACCTAGGTATATTTCAGTTGCTTTATGACACTTTATTAATCTTTGTCGTGAAAATAGAATGCATTAATTAGCTCAAATAAAGGTTAGCAGTGATATACGAAGAATCGTTTTTAAGTAAAAACTGGAACAAAAAAAGAAAAATAAAAACACATATATTTCGGATGTTTAGACCTATTCTCAAAAGCTATATACCTTCAGTTACTTTCCCGCATAGTTTTCGATTATATTTGAAATGTTTGTAACAGCATGAGAGAAAAGATTCTCGCATATTTTATCATAGGAGTCAACTACGCATCTAAGAAGATAACCATTTCTAGACAGTTGTTTACATGTTAACTTTCTCCTGCACTCCCTTAAACAGTCTATCGGTCACGGCATTGATAGTAGAAATTTTCCATATCCGACAACATTTCTTGCGAAAGAAATAGATGACCAACTTTTATTCACAGGTAGTGGGTCGCTCGATTTTAAACCTTTTCATTATTCCATACAAGCGTACCTACTTTCGATGTAGATAAACAGTGTCTGTTGGTGTGCAACGCATGCTGGTACTTAGTGTGCATCTGTAAACAACGAATACAAAACTAACAAACTATTTCACGTATTCAAATTGTTCAGTAACCTTAATTGGTATTACTAAGACAAAACTCAAAATTGTAGAGCCTAAAAACGACATTTCTACACATAAACTTACTAATCACTGACAGAGTTCCTTCGTGGCTAAGAGGTTAGCATACACGCCTGTGGCGTGTGAGACCCGGCGGGAGGTAATGTGGTTCGGATTCCATGTTAATCAGTAGGTTCCATCTCATATAACCTCGCTGCTGAAAGGAACGTTAGACCCACCAAATCAAATCAATAATCATTGACAGTACATTGTAATTTAACAAGGAAGATATGACAACAGATTTGTTAATTATTAATCGTAAGAACACTGTATATAAGTAAAAGTAATCTCATGATTAACACAGATGTATTTGATCAGGTTTGTGCTACATAGTCTTATGAGGAAACACTAGAATAGTTTACACTTTCAATCCTAAGCCTAATAAGGAGTCAGAATATCTCATTAATGCAAAGGGATAAAGCCTAAATCTGGCCTGGGTATTAAGTATGAGTCTACGAGATACATTCTTTGTATGGTGGTCAGTTCTCGGCAGAGGCAGCGGAACCGGCCGGACTGCCCGGACTATAGCCCAGTCAATATTTTGGGAAGTATCAATTAAAAGAATCACGACGTATTAAAAAAGATTATAGAAATCAAGTAATGAATAACCTCTCTCAGTTTTTCCATGGAATCAATTATTGACAACGGTGTAATAATAAAATTAACGTTCTACTTCCAAAGACTATGTGTGCTGCTTTTGCATCCATCATCCCTACTTCCCAATGGTTTTATTTTTCCTTCTTTCTTCCGCTTTCGACTACCACACCAACACTGTAGAGATAACATTCTGACAAATAAATAATAGAGAGTAAAATAACATGCACAGTATTGTTCTGTTTTCGCTTTGTCGCTTCTCTGCTCCTCACTCAAAGCTGTTGAACTCAATGTCCATCGAGTGAGTGACAATGAACAGAATTATACAGTATAAGAAGAAAAGGAACTTATTTTTCAACACCCTAGAATCAAGTATAGTCAAACAGAGCTCTTGCTTGCTCCACAAGCTTCTACTCTTCTCTCTTGCACTTTATTTAGGTTGATTAGAGAAGCTCCTGCTTTGAAAAAAAATGGAGAACACTAAAAAATATATAGATCACCTTTGCTGGTGAAATATCTTATTATTATTTCTAACGCCACTCATGGTGCATATCAAACGAGCGAATGAGTACGAGAAAAAGGGAATGAACCAAGGCAGTAACAAGTACGTGTGTAATAGTATATATTTTCACATTTTCCTTGACAGACCATTGTCCAAACAATTACAGAAAAGTAATATCAGTGCAGAAGCTGAAGTGATGAGTAGACGAGCAGAAATAACGAAGCATTCCTTTCAGTCGAAATTTAAAAACTTAGTTGAAGTTTATCATAAAGTTTTGAAGAACGCAGAAAATTTAACTTTGAGTCCTTCATTACCACGGCAGAGAAGAACCCCAAAAAACCTAGATACGGCAAAATGCGACACTGGTAATGTACAACACGGAAAGAATATTAATGTGAAAAATACTTTGAAGCCTATGACTTGGTTTTAAACACTATGATCAGAAGATTTGAGGACTATATTTTCTCTGTGCTGTAGGATATTTAACAGTTGCTGATTGGTAATACTAATAGAAACTCTTCCACATATCCTCACTTTTAATCGAAAAAAATTCAAAAGAGTATATCATTTTGATAACTTAAAAGCACAGTTAAAGATGCTTTCCTCGCTACACCGAAACAAAAATGATTCTTTAAACATTATTGAAGGTGCTCAAGACCTGGTTGTCTCATTGAAATCTGAACCAAACCAGATAACTCATGATTTGTTTTAGTCGAAAGTTAATAATCTAACAATGCTTTACCTTACCGTTCCTATGGCATTAGTGACAGCAGAAAGATTATTTTCGGCTCTATGAAGAATGAAATCTTATCTTTGGAGTACCATGACCCTACATAGAGTAAACTATTTGATGATTCTTCATTCCCACAAAGATCTTCTCGAGAAAGTTATGGAATAATCCAGTACCACTGCGGATTAGCTCATATTACTAAAAAAGAAAACGTATTATGGGAATTTAAGTGCAGGCAACTAAGTAAACTGACTGGTGAATGAATATTTTTCATCTTGAATATATTGTGATAATGGTCACTTCTAATTTGATAATGTCACTTTTTTAAAATAAAATTATCTTTCGTGTAGCTCACCAAAGTCTACAAGTTAAATCTTGTGTATTGTGTATTGAAGAGACTGAGAGATTACAACGTACGATAAACTTTCCTTCCTATTCGATGAACAAAACTTTTTTTTTTTTTTTTTTTTTTAATTCAGCTCGGGCAAAGGTTTAATTCTTCCGCTGCCACTAGTTCTCGGTTTTGTGGAATACATATTCAGGCTTGCACCTAAAAGTAAATAGTATATGCTTGAACTCTAGCAATGAAATTATGACGATCTAGTATGCAGAAAAGTGTTGCCAGTTCTAATGCTTTGTGGTTCTTCGCAATACCACAATAATGGTACAATAATGGATGAATGGTTTGTTTAAAGGTCGTTTTACTTTTATCTCTGTAGGTATTAATACAAGAAGAATTATAAAAGGATAAAGAACAGATAGCGAACATTGTAGCAGTTTCACCCAATATTAAAAATGATAAACTAATGTTACACCTTTTCCACTTTATGATTCTGTTTTAGTAAAGAAGAATTCGTTTGACTTATTATTTTCGGTATTCCACCCAACAAATCCAATAGGCCTAAATGTTATATTCATCTTCAAACAGAATTATTAAAGATAAGATTTATTAGATAGGTATTTCCAACTTCTACCTGCTTGCTGGAATTTATATAAATGTATAAGTCCAAAAAATAAATAGTTAATAGATAAAACTGTTAGGTAGAACGTATGAAATGTTTGCATTCTATTATTTTAACTTGATTTTAATCATTGTATTCTTTTAGAATATAAGAAAACGTTACCAATACATTTAAGAAACCTCAAATTCGTGCAAAATAAACTACGTGTTTTCTTTTTAATTATGCTATAAATTTTGACGTCATAGTCCGGGGCTCATTTGAAAATTAAATGAGTCTAAACCATTTTGTTGTTATGAATATGTATATCTCTTCGTTTTCGTTGTTGCACGCAAGGAAGCTTCTATTTACTGTTGTTACAAAACAAAAGTGAAAACTTTTCACGTTATTCAGATTTCTTGTTCGATAGTCTAGTAATACGAGACCACCACATCACCTTGTCGAATTTATAGGCTCTCATTGCATACTGTTATGCGAAAAGTCAAACTCAAGATATGTATTTATTGTTGCCAACTTAACCTTTTACGTTATTAGATTACTATCAAGCAAAATAAAGCTAAATTTCAAGTAATATATGTGTGTTTCTATTAATACAATGCGTGTCACTGTTAGGAATATGTGTGTCCCTGTTAAGAGTACGTGGCTCACTCATGGGCGCCGATCCTGGGGGCCATCCCCCCTAAGCTCATGTGGGGGCCCCCTATTATATTTATGAATATACATTATTTGGCATAATTTGAATGCAATTTGTCTTAAAATCCTCATATATATATCTTCTTCAACTGAATGCCCCCCTTCCAAATTTACAAAGAAATCGGCGCCCTTGGACTTACTGTTAGAACTATGTGTGTCACTGTTTGGATTATAAATGTCACTGTTAGGATATGTTTTGCTGTTAGGAGCACGTGTGTTGCTGTTAGCAGTACCTGTGTCATTGTTAGGAGTATGAGCGTCACCGTTAGGTCCAAAGATGTTATAAAATAGAGGATCTGCCCATATGTATCTTCATCCTATTAATCAATGAAGTTAGAAAACAACCGAACATCGACATATCTGATTGGCTACTCTCGTTTCCGCCATCATCTAATTGGCTACTTTTATTTCCGCCATGATTATTGGCTTAAAACTTTCCGATCTTATTGCACGGAGTGGGCAGAGTAGGAGTGGCGAAACTGTGACGTATGGCTTCAAGATTTTGTTGTAAGAGCAGATCCTCTATTTTATAACATCCTTGATTAGCACTATGTGTTCACTGCTAGGATTATGGGTGTCACTGTTAGTGCACTGTGTGTGTTACAGTTAGCAGTAAGTGTGTCGTTATGAGGACAATATGTGCCACTGTTCGTACGAAAAGTGGATGTGCTCAGTGTGTGAGGTGCCATTATATATGAGTAAGCATTTTTCAAATAAAACCGCACTTTTTCTCAAGTTGTTAAGTTGGACAATGTTTTATATTCTTGCTTGTAAGTGCAACACTGCAAAAATGTATGTTACACGAGTAAAGTTAAAGTGTAAAAGTTATTGTATGTGTTTCCTTGTGTTTGCGTACCTTATCTTCACAGAGACATTTGTTTTTAGAAGGTTAGGTTAAGTTAGATTAAGAATTGACTTTGTTGCATGGTGGTATTAAAAATATACCACCCCATAGCTAAGAAAATATAGGCAAGAAAAAAATGTTTTTGCATTTGCATTCTCTATAGAATCAGTACAAAAGGAAAAAGTACGTAGTAGGTGTAAATTCGATCTAGATAAAATTTGTGCCTCAAAGAGTTTACTCAATGTATGTCACTCTTAGAACAATGTGTGTCACTTTTAGTTGTATAGTGTCACTGTTAGGACTATGTGTCACTGTTAGGAGGACGTGATTCACTGTAAGGATTGTGTGTGTGTCTGTTAGAACAGTGTATGCTGTTAAAGAGGAGCCAGCAAGCAAGGGCTACCTACATACTGTTCTATGGTTAAATCCCAACCCAATCTACCTAATAACTCAATTTCACTGGAAGTGGCGCTTAGCATTATGTTCGCTCGAGCCGTTCAATTATTTTCGGTCTAATCACTTTCCATGTTGTCTATGCGAACTGGTATGTAATAGTTCTGCCAAATAATTTGGATTGACATTTATCGTGAAAAAATAAGGAAGTTGTAAAGAAAACTTATAATTTTTCAGGAACTTGAAAATCCATATTACAAATATAGTAAATCTAATATAATAATCATGTTTTTAGTTTCAGAAACTACTGTTTAACAATGTTTCTAACAGAACACTCGTAAAATTAGTTTCCCTTAACAACACTCACTCCATGATTTGCAGACAAAATTTCCCTCTGACACTCGTAGTTTTGCATAAATCATGATCAAATTTGCATTTAACTACACGAACAGAGCAGTGGTTCTTGTGTTAGAACAATACGCAGCAGTATTCTCATTCTACCACATATTTAACGAGAATATAAGGGAAGTTGTGAAGTTCCTTGCATATTAAGTTGTCGCTCAGTCATTTAAATTAGTAATTTTAGAGAAAAGAACGAAAAAGCAAGATTATAAGACTGACAAACTTAACATCTATTCTCCTCTGCTATTGTGGGTGAGTAAGTATAGTGAAATTGCCTCGGATGAATCTTGAGACAACAGATAGGTGGTGTAGATACCTCTAAAATATATTAATCCCTCACGTTTCAAGTCTCAACTCTATTGGTTCATGAGGAATAGCGCAAAATGGGAAAAGTGTTATTAATTTATTTCTCAAGAATGGCTCAATCGATTTTGTTCAAACTTGGATGTATGTTTCGGTGTACACAAAAACTTCGTCTGAAATCTTTAACAGCTATCCCTGCCATTTTCCCCTCAAAAAATTTGATTCAATGTTTTGAGCCTCTTTAGACTTTTGATGGTATGCGACCACAATGAAAAAATAGATTTTAGGTGTCGCTTTAAACTTAGAAACACGTATTTTTTTTAAAAAAAATTGTATTACGGGTACACCATTGTTAAAATTGGTCAAAACTAACCATACCGCAACTACAAGAGGTCAATTGCAAAAAGAAGAGCTATTGATGTAACTTTTGCATATTTGCTGCGTGAGAAATCACACCTGAAAAATGCCAAACTTATTTGGTGGTCTGTGAATTCCCATCCCCATTTTGGACCGAAGTGAAACTGTTGATATTGGTGTTTATTTCAAATGAAACAAGCAGCCTGAGCATGAATATGAGGTTAAAGTTTCCATTAGACGCCCGTAAGTACCTCATTTGAGGATGCCTGAAGTTGCAATGTGAGTGTTTATATATAAAAAATAATGTTACCTATACCTGCAGTGTCAAATTAAAGTGGAAAGAGAATAACCATCAACGACAACGTTGTTGTAGTGTCTCTCATAGGTCGTGGGGAATGGGGATAAGATGTTATTATATATTTCCTTTTGTCTGACTGCATTTCACAAGTCGTGGAGTAGTGGTGAACTTCAACATTTGAATAAAAGGTATATTTTATCCAAGAAATAGAAGAAAATATAATGTAAACGGAAAGTAAAGTAAGTTGCATGTAAAAGGTACAACTATTTCAATATGCGAAACAAAGTTGAAAAGAAACATTGTAGCATGTACTACAGTCCTTGTCACTGTTTTCATTTATGACCACATGAATGTCTTAGAGTGCGAGTTCTAAAGTTTGAACGAATAAAACTTCGAATTATAGAGATTATACAGTCATTTTTAATGAGGAACCTGAAACTTTTTATATATCGAATTTTTGTTGTGGCCATTTAAATAACTCTAACCTTGATTACTCGAAACGGTTGATAACTCGACTCCCTTTAGCTTCGAGTTATCGAGATCCCACTGTATTATTCTGCCTTTCTGCTCCAAACAACAGAACGCAGTACTGTTAGTAAGCGACAATTCAGGCCAAAATACCGTATTCAGTGTTGTTAATGAGATATAATGCAAAATTAAGATCCAAAATAAATTATCTATTCTTTTTCTTTTCTTTTTCTTTTTTTCTTTGCTTAGCTACTATATTATGCAAAGATGAGACATATAATAATTGATAGATTGCATCGATTGGAACAAGATGATATAATTGAAAATAAATTATCTTGTGTAGTTCTCGAAAAAAAACGAATTTTTATGGAGCTAAAAATAATTTATTTTCTTGACAATAATAATTTATAATTTTTATTCTGTTGGAAGAAATTATTCCTTTTAAATTTATTTATTGCATACAAGTTAAAAAATACACTGTTAAGTAGCAATATTATATCTATTGTTGTTTATTTTCTTCTAACAATGATACACATGTACATACTCCTAACAGCGACATATGTAGTTCTAACAGTTACACTCATACTCCTAACAGCGACATAAGTAGTTCTAACAGTTACACTCATACTCCTAACAGCGACATTATGTACTTCTAACAGTTACACTCATACTCCTAACAGCGACATTATGTAGTTCTAACAGTTACACTCATACTCCTAACAGCGGCATATGTAGTTCTAACAGTGTCACTCATACTCCTAACAGCGACATATGTAGTTCTAACAGTTACACTCATACTCCTAACAGCGACATATGTAGTTCTAACAGTTACACTCATACTCCTAACAGCGACATACTGTATGTAGTTTCACAGTGACTCTCATACTCCTAACAGTGATACACGTACTTTTAACAGTCATACACGTATTCCTAACAGTGACAAATACATAGTGCCAACATTGACACACATATTTTCCTAACATTGGCATCCAAAGTTCTAACAGTAACATACGGTCTCCTAAAAGCGACAGACGTACTTCTAACAGCAAAACATATAATCCTAACAGTGACATTTATAGTCCAAACAGTGCCATACAGTACCCCTCTTAACAGGGACAAACATATTCCTAACAGTGACACGCATTGTACTAAGACTAACGTACATATGTTACTTAAAATTTAGCTTTATTTTGCATGAAAGTACCGGTAATCTAATACCGTAACAGGCTAAGTTGGCAACAAAGAATACATATCTTGAGTCTGAGTTTCAGCATAACAGATCGCAATGAGAGCCTATAAATTCGACAGGGTGATGTGGTATATTACCAGATTATCAAACGAGAAATCTGACTGACGTGAAAGGTTTTCACTTTTGTTTGGAAACGACGTTAAATAGAAAAAGCTTCTTTGTCTGCAATAAGGAAAACGAAGAGGTATACATATTCATAACAATAAAATTGTTTAGCCTCGTTTAATGTTTAAATAAGCCTTGGACTCTTACGTCAAAATTTATAGCATAATTGAAAAGAAAACACGCAATTTATTTTTACAGGAATTTGAGGTTTCTTAAACATATTAGTAACGTTCTCTTAGATTCTAAAAGAAAATAATGATTAAAACCAGTATAAAATAATAGAGTGTAAATATTTCATACATTCTACCTAACATTTTTATTTATTAACTATTTATTTTTTGGACTTATATATCTATGTAAATTCTAGCTCATGGTAAAGAAATAAAAGTGGGAAATACATGGCTAACAAATCTTATCTTTAATAATTTTATTTTAAGATGAATATAACATTTAGGAATATTGGATTTGTTGGATGGAATACCGAAAATAATACTTCAAACCAATTCTTCTTTACTACAACAGAAACATAAAGTCGAAAAAGTGTAACTACTTCTTATTATTATTGGGTGAAACTCCTACGATGTTCGCTATCTATTCTTTATCCATTTATACTTATTTGTGTATTATATAATACAGAGATGAAAGTAAACGACCTTTACACAGACCATTCATCCATCCTCGTACGCGAAGTACCACAAAATAACAGAACTGACAACAACTTTCTGCATACAAGATGTGCGTATATAAGCGTCTTTGCTTCTGTGTTGGTGTTTTGCCCCTCCCGGATCCCCTTCCTCCTGAAGAATATCCTACGGTGTCTCTGATCAAGGATATTGGGATGGAACCTACTGCTTAAATTGGGATTCTAATTACTTTCAGTTTTGCGTCCAAGGAAAGCACCCGTACTAGAATTCTAACTCAGGAGCACACAGAGAAAAAAAAAGACAGTGCTGCAATAATGCCAGTTATGATTAGGTACTCCAAGATATATGGCTAGCTCCAGTGAATAACCGGCTAAGTCGGGAAAAGTAAATTTTACAGGAGAGCAGTTTAAAGGTAAATTTTACAGCAGTTAATTTTGACATAACTGGTTATGCACATGCTGTAACTTCCTCAATTTCATGAATTCGCGTTAGCTGCTTCTACACAATGTAGAACTCACCAAAGGAAGCGTATACCTGTAAAATCTCAATTTTCAAAAAACAAAGTCGACTTTCCCGGTTGTTCACTGCAACCAGCCATATATACTTCATCTCAACACGAGATATCCGTTTATCAGTTCTACCTTTAGAATTCATTATCTTGCTATGTCTGGTTCATATATAAGCTCATGCCGAGTGCATTTTTCTTTAATATATGAATTTAAAAAAATATGCATAATAAAGAATTTCATAATATGAGAATTGTATCGCATAATGAATTCAAATGTATCTTACAATAAATGCACATTTTTCTTTGCACGTATTCAATAAGATTCTAAAACTGCACTTTCTATGCAGAGTAGCAGTCGTGCGATGTATTCATCTGAAAATTCTGTCCTTAAATCTGAGTTGGAGACCAAGCTCTTCCTTCCTCGCTCGGATTTTCATCTCTCCGAGAGCCCCGGACCTTTTGTCCTGGGTATCTCTCTTCAGCTGTCATTCAAACTACAGCTCCCAACGGCAGGCGAGAGCAAAAGCAAATGCATAATTAAAATCGTGCATTACAATGTATTTTCCAAGGATTCAAAAATATTCTGGAAGCTTTCATTTTTCTTTGGCTTTGTCTTGTTTACGCTTTTAAGATATGTTCTACTTTCATTCAAATATGGTTATTATTTTTACTTTTCTTGTCTAATCGAAATTCGCAACACTATAGCATCTATTATAGATTGCATTAGCTATTTCTATCTGTTTCTTAAAATTATGATTTTAAAAGACGGTAATAAAAAATAAACTTCGTTCTGTACTGAAAGAAAATGGAATCTAAGAAAATAGAGTTTTTGGTTCAACAAGTCATGAGAGAGTTCTGTAGGTTAGATTAGATGATCCAATATAAAATTTGGAATTATAAAGCAGAAGGAATCGAAATACTATGTAGTATACAAGCTCAAACATTGGTTCTCTTCCTTGCTCTCCCTGATGGTCTAGTGGCTACCGCGTGCACATTTAATGTATGTAGTCACGAGTTCGATTGCCGGCGAGAGAACATAAAAAAATTGAACGCACTACGGTAGCTCCGACTCCATCTTAAACTTTAGATCCAGGTCCCATACACAAACATTTCTTTTTCAGAAAAGTAATACGGATTAGTCTGGATTAAAATTCGTGTCCACCTACAAATGTAAGTTCTAGCGCGGACAGTCGTAGGTGTTTTTTTTTTATTTTTTTTATTTTTTTTTTTTTAAGTGTAGCTTCCTTCTTCAGCCCTAAAACTAAAATATGAGTATATCTACAGTTTGAAGTGGAAACGGAACTACTCTAATATGTTTAACGCTGTCCCACTGAAAATCGATCCAAGACCACATGCACCAGCGACCCCATACATTGGCACTACCCAACAAGGACAGACTTATATTGTAGTGTATACCGTGTTTCCCTAAAAGTAAGACCTAACTACAAAATAAGTTCTAGCAAAATTTTACATATTGCTGGAAATAGGAGCCCAGCCTGCAGTAGTTGGAGGACTCGAACCCGGGTTACTTTGCACATAATAAATTGAATTTGTGTAAATAAATAAACGCCAATGTGCCTTTGGACAGATTAATTTATATAAGGCCCGGTGTCATTTTCGGGAAAACACGTTATATTGTAAAATGATTTTTAAATCGAATGCAATATTCTCTCATCCTTACACAAGATATCATTAAAATGCCATATGTTTTAACTCAGAATAGTTTCTGACTTACAGCTTCTTATATTGGAGTAATGTTAGGTCTAATTGAAGTATGCATAATCTGTGTCATCATCATCATCATAGCTATTCTGCCATTATTGACAGGTCACTTACTGCAATTTAGAAGCTTCCATGCTCCACGGTCTTTCGCTAACCTCTTCGTCTTCATGTGAGGTACATCTGTTTTGATATCATTCATTAATTGTAGCTTTCTTCGCTCTATCCCTCTCTTTCCTGCCACCATACCATTTAGTATGTCTCTCATGATACAGTTTCTTCTTAGCCAATGTCCCAACCAGTTTCTCTTCTTCTTCTAAATAATATCTAAAAATGTTCTTTTCTCCCCCGGCGTTTCTAAGACCCTCTCACTCGTTCTCCGCTCCGTCCAGCTAATTCTTTTTATTCTTCTCCACACCTACATTTCGAAAGCTTCCAGTTGTTTTTCATCATTTTTGCGTAAAGTCCATGTTTCTGACCCATACAGCAAGGTACTCCACACGAAGCATTTTATAAGTCTTTTCCTCAACTCTTTACTCAAGATCTCACAAAACAGTCTTTTCTTTCTCCTAAAGGTTTCCTTCGGCATTCCTATCCTTGCTTTTATTTCACGTTCACACTTCATATAATCACTAATAATACTATCTATGTATCGCAAACTAGTCACTTGTTCTATTTTCTCCTCTCCTATTTTCATATTTGACACTGACCCCTTCTTCCAATCACCATAGACTTCGTCTTTCTAATATTTATTTTCATCCCATATTTTTCACAGCTCTCTCTCATTTTTTAGTGAAGTCATAATTACTATACTTCCGCATCTGTTACTCCCAGTCTGGTCCAACCGACTTCTTATCCTAGCTGGTCTGAAAGCACGTAGTGTTAGTGCTGTGTTGCAATTTAGCTTTTGAGATCAAGTGCTTTTTCAGCATCTCAAACGTTTCCGTTGGAACTCACCACTTAAGTGTGCACAGAACTTCATATTTACTCTTGTTCCATTCTTGAACTCGTGTGAACGAGGTATCACACTACCAATCTATACTTAGCCGCGTCACGCACCACACTAGCGACTAGCCCAGCCTCTGCATGTGTTCTCAAAATCACACATAAGATTCACCACTATGAAAAATATCCGTGGGAAAACTAATTTAGCAGCAAAAATGTCAGTCTCGTTTCTTAATTGCCGTACTATGTACTTCCAACATTGACACAAGTATCATCTGTAACAATGATGTATAAGAAGTACGTAATTTTAAATGTACAATTCAAGGTAATGTGATTGTTCAAAAGCAATGAAGGTCACCCAATACTGGAAGAAAACAGAGAGATCGCATGGAGTAACAACTGTATTTCTGTGTATCTTTTCTCCTCTTCTGGTTTGATCCTCTAATAGCAAAATGCCATTATTTTGAAAAGATGCTTATCCTCTTTGATGAGGTTTTGCAAGGTTTGGAAGAAGTTACGAAGAAAGGGATCAGAAAAATTACATTTCTCCCTGTTTCCTTAATCTTTTCTTCGATAATTTTGGGAGAGATCAGATTATATCTGTTCACTGGAGAGGAACAGTTCTTAAAGAGGTTGATATGTGGGAAGATTGGATACTATAAAAGTCTTTCACAGGAAGAGATTCTTCTCACACTTAGTCTTCGCGCTGCGTTACTTGCTTTTCAAAATGAATTGTCCTACCTATTATCCTTAGAGACAAGGTAGCGTAGTCGGCAAGGCGTCTATACTTCCCAACTGGGTTTCGCAGGTTCGATTCCTGATGGGGTGGGTTCGAAAGTTTTCTCATTCTACCTTCTTTCCAATGCGGATCCAAGATTCCCCAAATCTCTTTAAACTAGGCACAACCTAAAGAAATAAAAGAGGCTTAAGCGGCGTGGTGAATGCCGAAGTCAATAAAGTGTGAAGTACTTACCTCCTCACACACAGATCTTGAGCGAGTCATTTCCAACTAAATGTCCCGTGACGTCACAGTTTGCTGCACGAATTCTCAGCAAACATCCTTACGGGCTAGCGTTGATACAAGACAGTGGGGACAGAAAACCAAGGGGTAATCGATTGTTTTGCAGATGCACTATTAGTGGATTCATGATTAATCAAACACTGCCGACAATTGTTTTCCTCCACTCCACCTACTTTGTTCACTTCCTTTTTTAGCTCAATCCGATCTCTTTCTCTTGTCTTTGATCATAAAAATCACCTTCTACTCCATACATTCAGGCGATAGAAAAGACTGCCTTGGACTTCCATATAGTATCTATTTATTTTTTGTACATTTTACTCAGATTTGTATGCAAAGATAATATGAATAGGTAATTGATTGGTTGTTTCGTAACATCCCTTTCTAGCACAGAGATTATATGAGGCATGAACTTATAAGTTAACAAGCGTCTCGAAACAAATTAGCTGGCACTGAAAATCGAATCCAACTTCTGCTGCGCCTAAAGGCATGTATTCTAATCATGTACCCACGAGAAAGCTCAATTATTCTCGTAAGGTAAAACTTGAGATTGTTGCATTTGAAAGAGTCAATGAGCGGAGAAGATAAGGAATTACAGTTGAGTTGAATATTTTGTGTTTGGTTCTTTTTTGAAAACTAAGGTTACGGAGATCAGAACCTACTATTAACACTGGCTCCGAACAAGAACCAGGGCTTTAATTAGGTGCAGTTGGCTGACGCATAGATCATCATGCAGGATAACTCTTCACGATAAAGATTGTTCCTTACCAGACTATCTCGCCCCCAAGAAAGCTAGATTAGTCGTACACAGCAACGTTAAAGATCCGTGCTAGGATGGATTAAAGGTGATTAGATTTACTGTCTATAATGGATCATCTGGCTATGGCGTGAGTAGTAGTAGAAGAACTATATCTCACCGAGTCAGTAAATATTTTTGAGAAGTCAAAGATCAAGGTCCCTGATCAGGTGTCAATTACCTAGGGGTACCAACAACCACCCTCTATATTTTGGCAGGGGCACGTTGGTACACCCATAAATTTTGGCAGTCCTACTTAGGACCATCCCTCTTAAATTTTGGAAATTGCCAAATCTTAAACTTTAGTATGGTAGTATAGGACCAAAGTATGTACAGTACCTCTGTAAGTTTTGAGTAGTCTATATCGTTGCCTTTCGTGGGTAAAAATGGACAAAAATTTAAAATTTCGGAGGGTTTTAACCTAATTTATCCTCTTTGATGAGGTCTTATTACTTTATATGGTTATATGTATGTGTACAGGGGTCTATTCTCTTTCATAATTAATAGGCACAATGGTGCACTCCTTTGAAATTGCGGGAGGGGTACAGTGGCTCCCACTTTAAATTTTGGAAATTGCCAAATCTTAAAATTTGGTATGGTAGCGTTGGATTAGGGTATACATCCCTGTTAGATTAGGGTGGTCTACTATCTCTCTATCTCTTTTTCTTTTACGATTTAGAGTGCTCCGTTTGCAACTACTGAGAGTAGAGGTCGGTGATGGTGTTTTGAGCAAGTGGAAGGACCTCGTAATTCATCTCTTGCCGACAATTTCCTTTCGTGGGTGCAGAGGTGGTGTGAAGAATAGGGTGACGTGTGGCGACAACCAATGTCTGGTGCTCTTGGGAGCTTCATAGAGGACCAACTTTTCGTTACCAGTGAGCAAGCGACCAAAGATGGGTGTACTCAGGTTCCGAGTGAGCAAAGAAAACTGTCTGTCACTCGTTGTTGCTTGTTGGTTGCCGACAATGTGTGGAGTACCCACTGGATTAACTCGTATGACTTCCCTATCTCATGCAGGTGCAGTCTGTCTGTTTCAGCGGTAACACAGAACCTTTCTTCAAGTTCATCACACGTTAGACTACTGTTCTTTTCGATGGTTGCTTTCAGGACCTCGTTATCTAACACATGCGATAGTTCACTGTGAAGTTCATCTAAAAGCCTCAGATCTCCCGAGCGGAATTTCTGGAACCAATGCCTGGGGGTGCGTTCGTTTACGGCATTCTCTCAAAATACCTGGCATATGCGGCTACTTGATGCACCAGCTGACAGTTTCTTTAATCCCTCCATTTTTCTCCGACATTGGACAAGATATGACTGCTATATGTGCGTAATGCGCCCATACTAGTGAAGGGCAATCGTCAGACGAACTCCAGATCGCTTGGCAGGCACGTGTGTCATTTCGTTTCCTCTCTGTGAGTGCATGATTAATGGAATGTTATATACGGCAAGAACTCTTTTGGTTACATTATACTTGTTATTTATCATACTATTCTTTCTCTTTTCAAAGTGAAAAATATATTAAAACTATTTTTACTCAACTTCTTATCTCTTCGAAGCTTCATTACGTATTTAGATCATTAAGTTCCTATTGCCCCTATATCTTTCCAGAAAGTCCCAATGCTGAAAACTACACCTTTACCCGTTATTTTACCAAGCTCTTTCTTTTAACACTATAAGGGACTAACCTTATTACTACTTTGTCACCAAAGTTGGACTTCAGTCCTCTCTTCACGTTTGTTTCAAAATTACTTTCTTCTTCGTTCCATTGCTAGTAAGGACAAAATGTGTCCGAGGTTGTGGTTACTTCGCATACGTAGTTTCTCTCCTCGGCGAAGTTTCTTAGTAAGAATCACTGTCTTTTATGAGACCACACAAAGCCTTGTAAGACTCCGCAAACTGTTTCGTGTTGTAACGCTTTCCACAGCAAATGGTCTTTGGGTCTATACACGAGTCTTCTTGCAATCTGTAAGTTCATTCTCCCGTTGCAATAACACAGAATAGTGTTTTACGTTGTGAACAAAAATGGACTATTATATTGTGTTATCTAGTGAACAATTATAGAAAATTTTTTAAAACTGTTTTGTATCATCTCTCTTCTTAAAATTCAAATAGAGGCTTTTGCATCCCTTTCACTTAAAAGGGATATTTAATTTATAATGAGACTTTCGAATTAGGAAGTTTTATCACGAACATTTTGCTGGGAGACACGGTGTACAGTAAAGATCTCACTTCTGGATGTAAGGGGTTCCAGTTCGATCATGTGAGCTTGTAGTAGACACAGTGTGTCCATGAATGCTCTCAGGCTTCTTCTGTTTCCTCTCACAATTTCAATACACCATTATCTTTCAGTAATCCTTTATTTTAATTAATTATGTGTCTCCTTAGGCTAAAGGGCATTAGCCATTATATTTCAGTCAAAAATTTTCTTGTAGGTCTTATATCTGGAGAACTACATAGTTTAGCCAAACCCAAACTATCACTTAACTCAGTATGGTTTGCTTATTCCGCAAAAAAATACGAAAACTCGGTTTAGGGGCCATTCAAAAAAAATTGTAGCCCTGATGCAATTTTGGATCAAAAGATCCTTTATATATCCAATCAAAAATTTTCTTGTAGACCTTATATCTAGAGAACTACATATAATGTAGCCAAACGCAAATTATCACTTAACTCATTATGGTTTTCTTATTTCGCAAAAAAAAGGAAGAAAGATAGAAAGAAAACTCAATTTAGGAGCCGTTCAAACAATTTGTGGCCCCTAATCCAAAATACTAATTATTGGCGAAGATCGCAATCTTTTGATACATTAATTTCGATCATTCCAAAATTCTTATTATTACGTAACATAAGCTATAATTGCAGTTTTTTCAAAGTTTTCGTTGTTGTACACTTACAGTACCACTATTGACTCAAAAACTCATGGATTTAAAATGCTAAAACAATGATTTAAGTTATTTAAAATAATACTTTTAGTTATATGTCCCACAGGGTTCTATTTTGGCTAAAGAAGACGGACTAATGATGGAGAATGAATGATAATGAAAACAATTGGTGAAATAAGCATATGAAAGAGAACAAGAGATCCTCGAGGAAACGCACGGACACGATGTTGTTATACACCAGAAACGTACATGGCCCGAAATCGAACCTGGGTCCCCACGCACCAAAGAAGAGTATTTTACCACTGAGCCACTGTATTATCTTGGTAAAATTCTTTCAATGTGGCCAAATAACCTCTGAAGTATAACATATTGTGACAACAAGAATAGAGGATTAATGTATTTGAACTGCGGATTTACGAACAGAAAGTCACATCACATATAAAACTGTACATTCTAAGTCATTATCATTCATTTAAGCATATTGCTAACAGACGTTGCCTACATATATATCTACTGCTCTGTGACGCACTGATTTGTTTCAGTCTCAGTAAACCACATAAATGGACATCAGAAACAGGTAAATGCAGTGGTATCGAGCATAGAAGATTAATGTCTTTGCCGTTAGAACGTCAGGCCATAATTACACATATACAACAAACATTTCTCCATATATTTTTTTTTTATTTTGCAAATGACCGCATAGTTCTATTAGTAAAATATCAATATACTGCAATGAAATTTCATATACTATTTCACATCCCTTACTGTGATGTATAAAAACAGTCACAAACGAGCAGAAATCAATTCATAACAAATCAGAAGAGGTTTATTATGTTCCGAAGCTCAAATTGAAGACCCAAGAGGGAAGCCAAACACAAAACATTTAATAAATAGTTTATCTAACACGTAAAACGATTGATACAGTTAATACTAAAATAAGGAGCAGGAATTGTAATAATGTCAATTATTGTTATTTAAATTCACCTTAACAATATTCCTCGTTTCACGCTGAATTTTATATATAGTTAAACAACGAAATACTGGCAAAATGTTCTGTGGTGATACCTTGTAATTTTACCAAAGATCTTACGTTGTTTATACTTATAATTAGTGCTTAAATATATTAAATATATACATAAAATATTATTTCGTCAATAGGTACAACATACTCTGAACGTCATAATCGTGCAACACACACTACAGCATAGGCCAAGAGTTCCGCACCATAGAGGATTTGCAGAAATCTTGGTCTAAACCACAATATTTGTTTTATGAGATTGCCACCATTCTCGAAATATCTGTGGATGTTGACTCATGTCTACTAATAGAAGTGCCACCGATTCTGACGAAAAAGACAGCACTTTGAGGCAGTTTTCTTTTTCTGTCTGTGATTCTTACACTGCACACGTTGTTTTTCAAGTACTGCTACACACAAAAAATTTATTGGATACCAATTCAAAATCCATTTTCAAGTTTCTCTGCAATTACTTTTATACAGTCACGAATTTATTGATGCACGTAATATTTATATACTCAATCATTAATTTTACATCACTTGACATTAAAAGATAAAAATTCTATACTCAATTAGTTTCTTCCGTGTAAGGTGCATCGTATTTTTAAAGTATATATTGCCACAAATATTAAATTAGGTTTTTTATGCTCCAGTACGGAAACAACATACGTATAAATAAAAAAGTACAAAAATATTTTTACTGCTTTTGGGAGCTGAGATTTAAATACATACATATATATTTGAGTTTCATATATTTTGTCACATCCCTTGATGCCATGCTACAGGAGCCAATGAGAAACAAATAATGGTATAGTAATGAGTAATGAAAGAGCAATATGTAAAGTTTATTTTGTGAGTGGAGTTTGAACCCACGACACACAATTCTAGCCCCTCACAACGTAAATCTTTGCACCTGTCAACCATGCCAGCCAGCAGAAACTATGATGGTGGCAAAAGTTTAGGAGGATGATAACACTGATCAATAAAGTAGAATTACAAGAACCCAACCAGTTATTGATCATTGTGTCAATTAAATTTGATTAGTTTTAATCACGTATTCGATTCATTATCAATGACTGCAGAAAAATCAAATACAATATAAACACAACACGAACATCTCTACATGATACGCAACATAATAAACTGCAAATTGTTATTTGTAATTTCAGGTGTAATAGTAGTAATATTTATTGATATTATAGTAGTATATGTGAACATTGCAAAACTGATATTAAAATATAAATAGGTTTATTTACGTAGGGGGAACAAACTATATCAAAGAAGTACTCTTAACTCCAAATAAACGTATTGTTGTACTACTTACGTAATTGCAATGCTCCTAGTTGCAGATGTAACTAGAAGTATGAAGTATTTCACTACTCACCTGTAAAGAGATTGAAATCAATAATTAGTTTTAAGAAAACTATTTACATTATACGTACTATATAGTTCTTGCGCCCAAGTTTCGACCCTCTCCACACTAGAGGTTAAAATAATGATTTATTAAAAGGTATCTTTCGTTACGTCTTCTAATAACAATAGCAAAGCACGTACATGTTCAATACCATCAGTAACCCTTTTCAAATAATTAAATTGAAATAATATACTTAAAGTTTCAACTAAATCGTCACTCGTATGTTACTGTAGAAATACATAAGTATTAATGCTCATATCTAACTATGGTTACGACCCTTGTCCTAATTTGAAACAATGAAGCTTTTAAGTCGGAATTAAATCGTAACAATAATTGTCATTTATATCTGCATATTGCCTGCACTCTAGAGCAGGGCTGTCCAAATGGCGGCCCGCGGGCCGCATGCGGCCCGCCAAACCATTTCCTGCGGCCCACAAAGCTTTCATGATTTACGATTGTTATAACTGATAATATTTTAATTTATATTCATTCTTTCTTTTAATGTTCCCACTCTTCTTTCGGAATAAGGCATCCATTTAGCGCTTCTATACAACAAAAAGACTCAGGCATCCAAGACAACACTGGAGTCGGTAATGTAATTGTTGCTGAAAGGGACGATTACTTCAATGAACAAATATATATTTGATCTAAGTTTTTAAATCAGACCCTTTCTTCCTCGAACTTTGCCTAGAAGCCATAGCGCGCAAGAAATATACCACTTCTTGTGATAAACACAATTTAGCATACTTTCCAAGTTGCAATCGTCTGACATTAGATTTTGAAAAGGAAGCATTTAATTTTTCTGAGTTCTGTAGAAACATCGACAGTATCATGAATGAATTTAATGCGAGATTCTCAGACTTTGACAAACTAAAAGACGGCATTGCATTATTTACTAATCCATTGATAATAAACATCGAAGAACAAGCTCCAAACTTACAGCTCGAACTTTGTGACTTTCAGGCTGACCCATTGTTTCAGACAAAAACAAAGAAAGGAGTAGATTTTTCAGACTACTTTCTAACAAACGTTTCCCTAGCTTTTGTGTGTTGTGTCGGAAAATAGTGTCAATGTTTGGTAGTACTTATCTATGTGAAAGTGCATTTTCCACCATGAAAATTGCAAAGAATCGCTCCAGAAGCTGCCATGGAGATTCTTCTCTTTTACATCTTCTGCGGGTTACATCTTTTACAAGAGGAATGGATGTAGATACCCCAGCCCTTGTAAACGCTGCTAGTCACCCTCATTAGTCACATTAAATAGGTATGTAATATTTCAAATATATTTTTTTTATATTTTTCTTTTGTAATGTAATAATAATACAGTGAAACCTCTATTAACGGACACCTCCCGTAAGGGACATATTTTGTAATCCCCAAACTCTGTAATAGGAAAAAACATATTGGCAAACCTCTCTAAAGCGGACACTCTCTAGTACGGACACGGACAGTCTTTTCTGTCTTTTATAGGTATTATTTACCTCCGTATTACGGACACTTTCTCTAGAAACAAGTTGAAAAGTTCAGTAAAAATACATTTTAGTAATTCATACATGTGTCACCAAGGGAGCATTATGACAGCACTTTGCCTTCTCAACCGTCTGCTTGCAATCCAGACGAAGCGTCTCTGTTTAACAACACTCTCATGTTTTGTACTTCCAGCCCTCTCCCACCCAAGCTGTTTTAGACACAAAAGTGATTGATAATTGTCCGCCGTTTGGAATGACATGTTATTCTACTGTCCTAGTGGAATCTCTAACCAAGCAAAAGACAAGTTTAGTATTTTTTGCCCGCGGGCACGCATATTTTCCCCAAAAAAGACACTACTGGACTTTAATTAACCACAAATTAAAGCGACATACTGAAAACGCAGTAAAGTATTAAGTATAAAGTGCAGATAACTATAACATCTTATAGTTATCCCTCGAACATAGTATTGAATGGCGGAGGATAATGCGGGTACAGTAACATTTTGGCAACATTCGTAAATATATGATTCATCCAAAAAATATTTTTTTCGAATTGCATATTACCTTATTTACTCATTTACGTAAGAAAATATTGAAACCTCCCTAAGGCGGACACCTCTTTATAGCGGACAATTTTTTATTCCCCACGGCTATCCGCTTTAGAGAGGTTTCATTGTAATAATAATAATAATAATAATAATAATAATAATAATAATAATAATAATAATAATTATTATTATTATTATTATTATTATTATTATTATTATTATTATTATTATTATTATTATTATTATTATTATTATTATTATTAGCTGCGGCCCTCCACCTTACTAGTAAAGACAGTTATGGCCCTCTAGCTCATTATAATTGGACACCACTGCTCTAGAGGCATCTATTGATATTAGAGAAGCTGATAGCGCAGATAGTGACACCTATTAGATTAACTATGTACAGTGTCATCAAGCGCTGGCTCTCTTTTCCTGACGCCGCTAGTATCGCTTGTTTACATGGTAGAAGACGGTGTTTTTAAAGAGTTGCCAACGAGTTAAAACGTTAGGAAACTAAACGAGCCAGAGACAAAGCCAGAAAGCCGTTGAGAGGGAGAGGAAGTATCGATAGCAGATGTTGTTAGTGGTCGGTATCTTATCTTTCTTAAACGATCGGCACATGAACAACAGAAATAATTATTACTTCACAAATAATAAGAACTTGTGCTTTCATTTGATATTAAATAAGACGCATGACCATTTGGAAATAATTTATTACTGTTAATATTATTAATTAATAGCTGTGATGTATTTGTTGTGTCAGTGTCGAAATTCCAGTAAGATCAATCGGTTTGCTGAATTGTCATACTAGTGACAAAGCTTGAAATACACGAGTGATTAAACGGAACGGATTGTGTTGTCTTAGTGAACTCTACTCCCTAAAGCAAATCTCAATTTCTTTTCTGTAACGTAATGAGAACAAGTAAAAGTTAGCATTTATCGTTCTGGCTTCAAAATCGCTGAAATCCCGGGTTCAAATCCTAGGATCCTATATTTGTAGTAAGAACTATTTTTCCGCGAATCACAGATTATAAAGCAATGTTACTGGCAAAAAAATCCAATTGTTCATCAATTACCAGTCATTTGATTAAATTTATCGAATTCCCTCTAAACACAATATTAAATAACATTGCACAACATTATTACATTAATAATGTACTGAATATTTCAAAATTCTAGTACATTTCACACATTATTCCATCAAACAAAAATGCTTACATGATATTCTACTTGGGACGCAGATTATTGCAACATAATCTGTAGTTGGTAACCCTGCTGCCAAGGGATGTTTTGGTTTTAGTTTTACTTGTAGCCACGATCCGCTCACCCCTCTGTCGACTTTGTATTATGAATTAGTGTTACTCAGAGACTGACAGAAATAGGATACAAGATAAACGAGAAGAAACTTAATAACCCCTACATTTGGAGAAAAACCTACAGCTTAAACATAAACCAATAACCTACTCGTTACGGTTACAATATTGTACAAGTTATTTAAAACGATCAAAATTGCTGTACAATTTATTTAAAACGATCACAACTGCTAAAGCTATAGTCTGTCGAAAATCATCAAACTAACAGTAGAGTATATTTTTAGATTTTTCCAGAAGAAAATAAATACTTATAGGGTCTACTATTTGCTCGTTAATGGAAAATCTATTTACGGAAAATAAATGAATTCGTATTATTCGTTTTTCGAAGAAGAAAACGTTTTAAAAATTTAAATAGACATTAAATTGAAGCACCCCGCCGAAGAACGATATATTTTTTGATTTCGAGAAAAACGAGGTAAAATTTTAGATATTGTTCAACCATTCGCAATGGCTTGCAACTGGTTTTATTTTTTCATATTGTACTCCGGAAATTTATTACAAGTTTTTCTCGAAATCACTAAAACATAGTGTGTATATATATCGTTGTTCGGCGGGGTGCTTCAATTTCTCTTTCCGGATTTTTCTAAGAGAAACTATAAGTGTAATGGACGTACTCAGGAAGTGGGTCTTGACAGGTCCAAACCTAAACGAAATCTCGACATCTCTATAAATTTAGTTTAATTTCAACGGCGGTTTTACAAATTTAAATATATTTTTTACCCTTAGAATGAATTTGAATCTTTCCAAAAAGTTCACGATTTCCTCCGAGAAAAAAAAGTTATTCCAACGTGCCCGGATTGGTGATATCGAAACATAAACAAATCCGTTAAGGAGACAAATGACTCTCACTTCCCAATAAACTATATTTATTTTTGATTTTTTTTTTTTTTTTTTTTTTTTTGTAATTGGGGAATCTCATTTTTTAATTTTTAAAATTTGGTTTTAATGAGTTGAAAGATGTGAGGTCTTGAGTACAATAAGCGGATGTTCGAATCAACGGCCATATAGTTGAACATACAGAAACTACTATTTCGATATATAGATGTTGTAAAACGTATAACTTCTTTGAAACTTTGAAATAATTTAATTTATTAATCACAAAACTGTAATTGTCGTTATAAAAACAAACAGGAAAATTACCCTCCTACCACAGTTTTTTATTGTTATAAATAAATTATTTGCTCTTATTACCTATGATAAAATTTGATAACATTATAATAGTTCAATATCTGTGATTCAGATTGCCATCCAATAAATAAATGTCTTGCTCTCTCTTTACCTTTGAAATTAATCAAGAGACAGACAAATAGTTAGACAAACCACTCTGCAAGAACTGAATGCTTCGAAGAATTTTATGGATTAACCTCGTTCAAGTCAATTACCTTTCCAGACCCATAAAAACCTATCACTTGCTCGTTGCAGTCCCTTAAGTTCTCGTGATCTATCGTCGGTTGTCTTGTTCTCGTAGTACGTGGACACAAACTGAACGTTTGTAGATTCAAGTTAAGGAATAGAACTTCCATTTTAATCAAATCAACAACAGGGAAAGACCTATATTGTTATGTATTCATGAATATAGTATTAGTTTACTTTTATATTCTGCCATGAACAGTAAGCTTATTACTAGAGCAATGCAAAAACAAAGTAAAAAGAAAAAAAAGAATAATAAAAATAGATAACATAACACTTTACACGTATGATTGCTGTCATGAACATGAGTTTGGTTATCAAAAAACTAATTTTGAAAGAGCAATAAAGCAATTTTTTAACAATCTATTTATAATGCAAAAATATCAGTCTGTGAGTAACGCTAATTCCTAATAGAAAACAATGCCGTTCAGCCTTCATCGTTGCCGTGCCGTTGAGCCTATCTGCCTTCATTTGAAAATGAATAGTGATAATGCTGAGCACGAAAGTGCTCTGGTATTTATCATATTGCTTATTATATAAAATCCATAAGTATTTATTTCATGTTAAGCCCAATATGAAAAGGTAACCAAGAAAGTTATGTCGCTTTTTGTGAAGGTCTGTGTTTAACTGGCCTTCACACTGTAAGTTGAATGCGAATGTAGATAAGGTGAAGGCCAATTGTTGTGGTGGGTATATTCAACATAATAAATGGTTGTGGCAGTTCAGTTACAATGTGAACTTGCGTAAGGACAGAGTGAACTTGGAACTTCTACAGAGCATCATAAGGGAGTGTATGCTGTACGAGTTCAAACCAAGGTCAAACGCCGCTGCAGTGCAGCAGAAGCACCGCCCGCTGGAGTCACTCCTTTCGCTCGTTCTCTATACTGTCTGCGAATCACCAAAAATAACATAGAGATCGCCGTACGAATATTTTTTCAAATCCCGCCGCATGGGTGCAGCACTAAGCGAGGCTTGTTAGTATACATCTCATAGAGGAAAATACATTGTAGGGTTCAGTGTTTTCGCAAATTAAAATGTATTACTGTTATATGGTCTTTTCTAAGTTGCGAAGAGGTATTTTAGAATACGTTGGGATATCGTTTCACGAAATGCCATCGAGTATTCAACTGCAGAAAAATGGTTAATAAATAAAATATCAAGACATGATGATACGAATGGAAGTAGCTGAATTTCTCCAGACAGATCTATTGTTTGTTGTCAACATTCTGTAAAAGAAGTTTTTTTTATGTAAAGTTCGGAAGCTGAAACAAGACTGTGCCCAATGTGTTCTTAATAGACGACTAAAAGAACCACCTAGAAAGGCGAACTTCCATAATCTAAACTGTGTTACGTTCGTTGAGGCTACTATACCGGATTTCAAGAAATCGGTGGATTCATTGAGTAATATGAGCCATTATGTTTCCCAGTTCTGTAGAATGCACTTTGTAGAACTGTTATAGTGATGAAAAGTACAAATTGCTGTATCAGAAAAAACAGTGAAAAAAAAATGGGAAACCACTATTCACATATGGAGAAAGCATAAACGAAGCGTTTTGATTTTCTTGCAAATTCAAACTCATTTCCAGAAAGACAGTCGAAACTCTAGAAATGAGTATTGGAGAATTTCTACTATGTTTCGTGTTATTATTATTATTATTATTATTATTGATAATGACGTTGAGATTTGAAGTGACGTCGTTCGCCAGAAAATAGCTGCAGGGTCGGTGTAAGATTTAATGTTTTTCCACCCATAGGCAGAAAAATATTTGCCGCCTCTCATGCTGATGTACAAAATTTTAACACAACATAATATTTATATATATTTTTCAGAGTAACATCCCACGATTATACCCGTTAGGCTAAGGAAGACGGATGATTAAGACAAGTGAATGTTGATGGAAGAATTGGTGGAATGAAATGTGGAAGGAAACGAAGGTACCCTGAGAAAACCCACGGACACCATGTTGTTCATCACAAACTTACTTGACCGAGGATTGAATCAGGGGCTTCACGCATCAGAGGTAAGCGCTTTATCAGTGAGCCACCCTGCCCCTATATATATTATTTTTGTTCAAATTTTAACGAATTTTCGTTTCCAATCTGCTGTAAAGAAAGTCAAACTTATACAAATTTACGTCTTTTAAAATAAAGTTACAGAGAATGATCAGTTTGTGTAAGAATAAAATAAATTGTTTCGAATTTTCGGCCGTAAAATGTTAATATTCAAATACTAAAAAGTCACAGTATGATTGTGAAACAGTATAATATGGAAATTGTTGTCATTGTTCAAAATCAGATGCGTAGGGTCTATAAGCGTTTGCCCTTAAAATAAACTGCCTCCCTCCTTGTTTTGTACTGAGTGAAGGTATCTATTAACATAATCATACTGAACGTCATGAAGGCTGTTTACTGTCTTTAATCATTTTTCATCTTTTGCTTTTTTTTGTTTGTTTGTTTTATTTATTAAATTTTGGTCCAAGGGGCGATCATAAAATCGTTTTGCCCTTAGGACCGAGTCTAGTTGTTCTAGTGTTAAATCCAGTCTTGCGGAAGATATATACATGTCAGGTACAAAGTTTTGGGGTTGGCCTAGAAAAAGATGTATGAGAATGCATCTTGAGAAGATGGATAGAAAATCCTGACTTCATTTTATAGTGTGTAAATTCAACGGCATTCTTGTGTTTTTGATATGATGAGTCGTTGCTATTTTTGTCAATAATAATAATAGCATAATGATGGTGGTGCTCAGTCAACACAAGCAATGTGATCTGCTTATGTTGAGCCTTATCAACTGAGTAGATCGTAATTTAATTGGTTGGAGTGTGTTTAGTCTATTTTGGATTTATTTCTTTGAGAAAATTAGGATGATACTTTATGTATTTTCATTTAAATATTATTTATTTTTATATGTGAAGTATGTATGCAAATCACAAATTACATACCATTAGTGACTGATACAACTAACGACGACTACATGTCTATTGCGCTCTTTTTTTGTGTGTTAACCTTTCTATTATTTCGTGATAATAGATATGTAGAATTCCTTCTTTTGTTAATTAAAAGTAAAATTCTTATTTAAAAAATATATAGAACTTTGCCGTATGGAAGTAAATTATTGAAAAAGTGTACTATTTCCTACAAAAATTAGGGGAAAATAGGCTGAATTACTGTATAGCTACATTGAAGTAGACGAGAACAAGCCTCGGCTGGTCCTGCCACCTAGCGGTCATTTTTTTGTTTTTGTCGTACGTTATGAATCGTTGTTTCGACAGGCAGTATAGAGAGCGAGCGAGAGGAGTGACTCCAGCGGGCGGTGGGCAGAAGATATGCCAGGCCATTGGTGAGGGTGTCGTGGCTACGCGGACAGTGCAGCCGTGGTTTAACAAGTTGAAGGGCGGTGACGAAACACTCAAAGACGCACCACATGCCAAAAGACCAACACATGTACAAAATAAAGATCTTCAGGTATCAATTGAGGCAAACAGTAGCAAGACATGTGAGGAACTGGGACTACAATTCTGTGTGAATGAAGAAACCATTCGGCAGCACCTCCATCAACTTGGAAAGCATTACAAGTTGGGTCGATGGGTGCAACATGATTTGACTCATGGCTAGAAGGCAACGCGAGCAGACAACTGTGTTTCTTTGTTGTCTCATCTGAGAAAGGAGCCATTTCTGGACAGGGTGTTGACATGTGATGAGAAGTGGATTCTGTACGAAGCTCTACCGAGCCGTTATCATTGGTTATCATCCCATGAAGCGGTTCCAAAACAGCCGAAACCATATCGATATTCGAAGATTGTGGTGAAAAAGCGACAGAACTTTCTTGGTCACCTTCATAATTTAGCAACTAAGCAACACAACACAGTGCATATAAATTACAGACAGTTGTTAACTGTTTACCTTTAGGACAGTGCAATATTTAACTAACTTTACCGTCAACCGACTCAAAACTTACTACTATTAACAGGTCGTAATTAATTTGTTATCTGCCATGGTCTGCTGAAAGGTAATGTTTTTCTTCTGCTAATAGTTGTCCTCTAATCGCCTCTTTTCGAGCACTTAGCACAAATTGATCGTTCAGAGAATATTTTAAACACGATTCAAACTTGCAGAATGAAGCCTGTTGTTGTAGCTAATTTATTTACAAACTGTATGACCGATTCACTTGTTTGCGTAACAAAGGGAAATGATATCTTTCTGGCATTTAGTTACCCTTACTTACGTAGTAGAGTAGCATCTTTTTTAGCCTCTCATATGATTTATTTGCTGTCAATTCTGGGAAACACATATTCCTTAAATTTCTATAAGTCTTCGGACGAATTACTGAAACTCATGTTGTCACCATTCTGTCTCGTGTAACTAGATTCAATTTGCACATCTGTTCGAAATGTTCTATACCATATATTTGTATCGAACCTTCCTTGTAATTAAAAGCTTTAAAATTTGACGGCGTGGTCATTCTAAAATAAAACTGTGCAAGCGTATGATGTTTCTTTTCCACGTCAAGTGTTTGGCTTAACTTGTTCAAAGTGAAGCATACGAGTAGTCAAACATAAACAGATAAATTTTATTGCTTTGCTAATTAACCACAGAAATAACTTATTAAACCCCAATCGCCATATAAGTATATTTTACTATAAAGTGTGAGGCAAAAAGAAGCTAACATTAAAAGAGTGTTCTTTTCGTTTTTGTTTTGCAGATTAAACATGGCGTGCCGATATTCAATTGAGAAATGAATTGAGGTTTTTCAGTCCCTAAGCATCGTACAAGAAGAAATCGCGGCCTAAACCCGACGGCATGTACCTTCACGCTTGACAATTGGTAGGATCTACGAGAAGTTTGTAAGGACGGGGTCCGTTCAAGATGATTGCAAGGGAAAGTGGTAGAAAGAGATCTGTCCGAACTGAAGAAAATATCTTGCCATGCTCAGCAGTTCATGGAGGAGTAAGCGCCACTTACAATTCTCCAGCTAGGATACTTTCAGCAAGATGGCGCCCCTGTCCATTATAGTCAGATGGTTCGCGATTACCTGAATGACACGTTTGGTAAACATTGGATTGGTAGAGGTGATCCTCTCCCATGGCCAGCACGTTGCCCCGAGCTGACGTCCTGTGGCATAGGTTGTGAGGCATGATCAAAGAACGTGTGTATGTTACCAAACCTAGCTAGCAACTTGGACGACCTGAAACACCGCATCACTCAGGTTATCTCTGCTATCTCTGCCCAAACCACCCAGAGGGCTATACAATCAACAATGGACAAACTCCATAAGTGCATTGAGTGCGATGGGTGCCAAATTGAAAGCCTGTAACCAAACCCTTGCCTTGTAATTTCAAGTGAGTAAATCCCCATTTAATGTTAACATCTTTTTGCTCCATACTGTACTCAACAACTTCTATAAACACTTTTGTTTATGAACTTCAACAACTATTCTTAAAATCATAATCAATTACACGGTCTTATATCAACCATACATATTTCAGTAACTGCGATTAATAAAAACAACAAGAGACTCAATCCCAAGTACAATTACAGGGTATGTGCCTATTTCTTAAAACTTTCGGCCTCCCAAAAATGTCTCTCAATACAGGAGCATTACGCGTTGGTCAAACTCTTAACATGACGCTAAAAATGACTGCCTATGACTCTACATTTCTTAAACTAATTAATCATATGTGGGGCGCCTAGCTAAACAATGAATTCAAATAAATTAATTATTTTCGTGTGTCGCAGGATGTGCTTTAGGTCACGTTTTTGACCAATTATGGAATATTACAGAGCACGTAAGAAAGTACATAAAATCATAAATCCTAAAAAAAATCGTTTAATATGTTCACTTACACTACAATAACTCGTCCCTCTGTTTACCTTTAAAAATAACATGAAACAAGTCTATGAAATATATGTACAAAAACTTCCTTATAGTATATTGAATTCTAGTTGTGTTCGATTGAGTAAACACCACATTGAATTTGATTGTCGTCTGTGGCTAAGATTTTAGTGTGCGTGTGTGTGAGTGTGCAAATAAGCACAAGTACTTAATATTCATCCAACTTATCAACTTTTCCATTAAATGCAGTGAATTAACCATCGCGGTCGCAGATGTCTTGCTAGCTTAAGTTCCAATAAACTTGTGAACTCTGTTTACGGACTTCGAGTAACGTAAAACACAAGAACTTTCCACTTTCCACTAAATTACCACATCTTTAAGGATGAGATTCAGTCTTTGCTTCTCGCTCAATAACTCTTCCTTCACTCAGGAATAGTACTGTAATGTAATTACTTCTCATCTGCTAATCATGCAACTTATAAATCAAATGGAAACTACATATTCTCAAAGAATGTTGTACATTTAGTTTTCGCCATGAAAACAAACACCAAAATTGTGTCTTTAAGTGTTGAATTCATGAATTGTACAACATGAGAGGGAACAAAATACTATATTCTGGAACATTAATAAAGTAATAGTTTTAAAATGGCAAATTACCTGTACGGTTTAACGCTCGGCAGCGCATATAACGATATCTATTAGTCAAGCAGGCAAGCGATAGTGTAGATAGCAACAGCTATTAGCATCAAGCAGACAAGCGATAGTGTAAGTAGTAGTATCCATTGGCATCAAGCAGGCAAGCGATAGTGTAGATAGTAACATCTACTAGCATCAAGCAGGCAAGCGATAGTGTAAGTAGTAGTATCCATTTGCATCAAGCAAGCAATTAATAGTGTAGATAGTGACATCTATTAGCATCAAGCAAGCAAGCGATAGTGTAAGTAGTAGAATCCATTAGCATCAAGCAGGATTTTAAAGGATTTTAACTTGACGTACAGACTGACACATGTGTCTTTTATTATTAGGATATTGCATTAATAATGTACTAATATTCGATAGAGTTAAATTTTAACCGTGAATAAACTAAAGAAAAATTTGCTTGTGACTAACTTTTCCTTTTTACATAACTGACGTACCTTGGCTAAGTCTAAACTCAGCATTATCTACCGTCACATAAGAAGTCAAATTTGGCGATCCAGGGAGAAAATGTCCTTTATGGTGCTTCATTCTTAAAAATCTTCCGCTTTAACTTCCCACGATTATGCCTGTTAGACTACGAAAGACAAATGATTAAAGCAAGTGAATGATGATGGAAGAATTGGTGGATTAAGAATGTGGGAGGAAACGAAAGTACCCGAGAAAATCCACGGACACAATGTTGTCCAGCACAAACTTACTTAGTCCGGGATCGAACCAAGGATCCATACACCAGAAGTAAGCACTCTACCACTAAGCCACCGCGCCCATCTTAATTTTTTAAATCTCTTACATTCTCTCAATGGCTCTTCTTGAGGCCGTACTAGGACTTTCTGTCAGAAGATCAGGAACAAATGCCAATCACTGCCAATACTGACAAAGTTTTGAAAGAACTGCATCCAAAACAAACTAGACAAGATTTTTAAGATACAAATAACCGTATAAAATTAACATTTTTCTTGTACTTTTTAACCCAAACCCGTCCTCTCTTTATTTTTAAAAAAATTCAGTACATTTTAATTTTAATTATCTCTATTATATTGTAGCATATGTCTACCCTTCCTTTCTCCTCTATTTTTAACGAGCGTGGCTTGTTTCCAGTAAAAGAAAATCTTACATCCATAATTTGACAACACCAACTATAATAACAGTTTAACCCCTCATTGAAGGTATCTGTAAATGTTGAAGATGCTGGAGGTAGTATGTGCTATACATCATTGTACTAAGCCCTTTCTTTCGTAGCCACAGTGTTATATAAGAACGTAGGACACAAAAACTCAAAACTTGACTGAAATCTGACGCATCTGTTTTTTTTTTTTTGTTTGTTTTTTTTTTTTTTTTTTTTGTGGGAGGTAATTGTTTAGCCAGTTTTTCGCTTCACGCTGTAAAATATGGTTTGGTTCATTAATACTGCTCTTATTCGATAATTACAAAGGTAATCATACAGAACAGAATACTTTATCAATATCAAATCTATTATATATTACAAGAAAGTTATTTGAAACTTTCGAAAATTTCTTATATTTCTTAATTTTGATCTGGATGTCATTATGAACGTAGCAAAATATATTATATTCACAAGAATATCTTCTTATGAATTCATACAGAACAGAAAATATTTAAGATGTCTATAATACCTTTATCATTAAAAATGCTTTCTCTGTTTCTTTTATTTTTTTGCTTTCAAAATTGATGTCTAGATTTGTCAAGCTTTTTGGTAAGAGTTATGAAAATTTTCAGGCAATATTTGGAAACTTAGAAAACACGAAAGATTTCTACCAGAACTTAGATATTTCTATATTGTAAGGTGAACCAAAAATGTAAGAAATGAAGGGAAAAGAAATTAAAACAGCTCTTTCAAGAGCCATGAAGAAAATATTTCTTTAGCAGCAATCAGTGCACTTATAGCTGTGTATAATTATCGCCATATAGCAATCTTAACATATGTAAATAAAAACGAAAGCGACTAAGACCAATCTCAATCATAATTTCCACATAAATGAGGTTCACATGTTTTTTTTGTTTTTTTTGTTTTTTTTTTTTGTTTTTTTTTTAAATTTCGCTTTGACAGTACAACTCAGGGGATGGAGAGTGGTGTATATATATAAACCAGGAGAAGGGGTTTGAAAATGACCGATATAAGTGTCGAATCCATAGTTTTCGGGGTCAGTGAGATGAACAGTGACACTTCCAATGTCGTTTAAATCCAAATTCAGTCCCTGAACTTGGGGAGGAAACCCTTTGCTTCTCACACAGTCAACTTTATGTGGCAATGTCTCGATTTGGAAATCTGAAAATGTATATGCTCTGGTTGAAGAATGCAAGACAAAAGGCATCATATGTCAGGGGGCGCTTCAGTAATAGTAAAAAGCGACTGACAAACGGGACATACCATTCTTTTTTATTTTAACCCTGCAAAGCGGATAATTGATGCTAGTAACTGAATAATGAAGATGTGATTCACCTTTTATATACGTTTTGAAAATAGATAGACAAAACATCATACAAGTAAATGATGATGTAATAGTAACTGGAATGATATTGTTGGGGTAAGGGTAGAAATTCTGAAGAAATTTTACAAGCTGTGTTTATTTATGATAAATCTTGCAGAGTTCGAATTCTGAAAATGTTAAAGTGCTACACAAAATTAGCTCTTCTTGTTCTTCTTTCTAGACTTTTCGATTACCATTTCTATTCTCGCTTCTGATTCTTGTTCACGGTTTATATCAGGGATGCAAATAAGCAACAAAATTTTACCAGCCCAAGAAAAAAGCTACTAGCCCACATCCCACAATAGATATCATTTACTTACTTGCGGTGAGTGGACGAGTGGTTATTTGCCATACCGAAGAATTCTGATGTTTGGAAATAATAGATATTAGTTTGAATGCAATGTTTCCAAACACTTTTCTCTTGGTCTCACTAATGTTGAGCTGTGTTACTGTTCTAGGTCTAAAATAATAATTTATTCGATTCATTGTCTAATTTAGAAAATTTTATTATATTTGATGTAATGAATTGTCTTCTTCATTGTTCCAAGAAGACTCTATACAAATAATAGAATCAAAAAAACTAGATGGATTGAGTGCAAATATTTCCATTTTATCCTCTAAGAATATAATTTATTTACATTAAAAATTATGTGATCTCTATTTGCATTTAATTTCTTCTAAACAGATATTTACCAGCGATAATTAAATCGAGGTAGCACGAAATTCGCTTAGAAATGTACGCAGTGTTAATATCAAAAGGAGGTCAATATCTCAGAGAGAAGTATTAATATTTTAATCATGCGGGAATAAACTAGTATTTATTAGGATTCTCGGGTTCTAATCCATTGCCGGTCACCATATCGGCCGGATATCATTATGAAGTTTATCCTCTCTACTGAAGAAGTTGTAAAACACAAGAAAGTAGGAATACCTAAAGATCCTAGTATTGAGGTTGTTATAAATTCAAGTACTTGTATGAATACAACTATGCAACTAAATATACAAAGAGAATAATATGTCTTATAGCAGGGGTGCCCACAAGGGGGGGGCTATGACGCAAACTGCGTCATTGAAATATTTGGGGGGGTTAAAAATCTATATAAATATGTTTGACGGGGGGGGTAAAATTAATCGAAAAGTTTTTTTTTTCATGGAAGAATACCTATGGATAGACAATTGCGGGGGGTGCGTCATGGACATAAGGGGGGGGACACCACTGCTTATAGTTGGTTCCAAATTACTACCAGTAATAATAAATCTAATTGTACATAATATAAAATATGAAGTAAGCCTAACTTTAGTAATAATTGTAGACAATATAACATACTCAAATAGTATTTAATTATAGTTAACGTAGAACAATTTTCCGCTCCTAGAACATAAATAATATAGCACTCAAGCCAATTCACAACCCTTTTAATACCCAAGAAGTTCACATAGTTGTTATTATGTATTCCATCAAATAACCCACAATCAATAAATTGATTAACCCACCTCTAATCCGTATATGTTACTAATTCCCTAACACTTCTGATCCAACTTCCAACTACTACTAGGAGAGTTTTAGGATCGTGTCTTTAAAAATAGGCTCGAACTGACTTCCATCTTCATTCTCACTGTCTTTCTTCTTGTTTGGTTTTTCGGTGCGTAAACTGGCCTTACCTGCTGTATCAGACAGTTCGCTAAATTGCGTAAGTGAATATCTTAGTTTGGTAGACGTTTTGGGAAAGAGACGATTAGACAAACGAAGAAGAAGGTATGGCTATACTAAGAGAACAGAGATGTATTGGGTGACTATGTTCTGGGTCAAAATTTGTGAGAAGATCGTGGGTCAATAAGACGTGACTCCTTACAACTCACCACCCATCGTGACCCACTATAACCCACCATGACGCACACACCCACTGCGTTCAGTGCATTGAAGACAGCATCTTTTGAATATTGGTGAATTTGTCTACACTCTACTCTCAAGACTTGCATTTTTCCTTTTTCATTTGTTTCTATTTAAATGAAATGAAATCTTTGAGTTATGCCGGCTAGACTAAAGGAGACGGTGATGAATAGAAATGAATGAAATGGTGGAATGAAGTAAGTGGGAGGGAACGGGAGAATCTCGAGGAAACCCACGCAGACAGTGTTTGTCCACCTCACTTGGCGGAAGCGGGGTTTGAACCCGGGACCCCATTTACCAGAGGTGAACGCTCTACCAGTGAGCCACCGCATCCCCCATGTTTCTATTTACTTACCTGAGATGAGTATATCAAAAAAAAAACTTCAGGCACTTTTGGATATTGATATCATCATCATTATAGGTATTCTGCCCTTACTGACAAGTCACTTGCAGCAGCTGAGAAGCTTCCATGCTCCACGGTCCTCCGTTAACCTCTTCGTCTTTACGTATGATCTATATTGAAATAATAGCGATAAGACTTACTACTTAGCTTTCAAGACACAACCTGTGCGTTTTTAGAGGAACTAGCTACTGGAATAAGTGTATTTTTCAACAATGATATGGTAATTAAATTGACATTCATCGTATTATGGCTCATGACCGACACGTTACCATTTTATATCGTAAAGTTCAGATCCACTGATATTGTAACAGAGTGGTGCTTAAGCGATTGACAGTAGAAATTCAAACTTCGATTAGTGATAATTTCACAGCCTTGTTTTATCACAAGTGAAAACTCTTTAATCAGTGGAGAAGAGGGCGTGCATCATGGGTCAGAAATGATGACGATGGGTTTTGATGGGTCAGAGTGGTCGTGGTGGGTCGTAAGATAGAATGGGTCGTGGGTCACGGTGGGTGGTGGGTGAGTGGGTCATGTTTTAGTTGACCATTGCCATCTCTGATAAGGAAGGGTCTTAGAGAAGTATACAAAAATCAATTCTGATTGGGTTTGGTAAGTACGTACTGAATCGAATGGTGTAATTTCTCTTTCTACGATAGTCTATCTAAATTTTTATACTTGTTAATATATTTAACCGTATTTTGAACAGGATTTTGACACAAAATTAAGAAGGTGATGTGAGAACATTGCGTTCCTTATTGTCTTCAGATAAGCGGTTACAGAGAAATTCATCGACTTGAGTCCCTTCTGATCAAACACTGTTTACCAAATCCTTATCCACAGAAACACCATGATCGTATTATTAAAATAGCGTTTCAATTTTCTTAATCACACTGAATCTCAACATGAGAGTACTATTATTTAGACCCCTTGGTCAATAGGCCAAAGTCGACAGTGGAAAGTCATAAATACAGCTAAATATTTATCAAAATCAACAGAATAGAAAAGAGCGACAAGTGACAATGACAGTAATAGAATGAATGATTCCTAATTCAAAATATGATGCTACATCAGGCTCTTTTTTTTTATGTGTCTGTCATGAATATTGTAATAACCTTTTTGCATGCAATAATTCAAATCTGACAGACACGGCAAAAAAGGTAATTGCTCTATTGCATACGTTATGTGCCATTGCGCACACGTACACAATATTCATTAAAAATGCAAAATATTCCTTTCGCATTTCAGGTCTTCTGAAAAAGGTATATCCATCACAGGCTGCTCTTGCACTCCTACTCTTGGTCTCGTTAATCACATCACAGATGTATCTATGTGTGTGATTATTTCATGTCTCCTATTGTCATTTGTATCATCACTCGTTTCCAAGCCTCGCATTTTTCGTTCAATTGTTTCTGATAGTACCCATCTATAAAGCCAACATCACTACCATCGGAAGTATTGACATCAATCTGTACGAATATAAAATACCGTATCCATATCAGTATTGCACCCGCAATATTTGTATTCACGTCCTTAGCATACCTGTGTACATCCATAGGTAATGAGGTAATAATTATAAAAAGCTTATATGCTGTATAACAATTATGATTTCGAATATAGTTTCTAAGACTGAATACTTCTTTTGAAGTTTGATAAGTCCTGTGATAATGCACCAATAAGATTCAAGTTGAACACTAAATACAATCTTTACCACTGGTCTAATGTCCAGCGCGCCTCCAGTGTATGGAGTTCTGGGTTCAATTCCCCGGGGAGAGAGCCTTGAAATTTGAACACATTAGAGTGGTTCAGATTCCACCTTAAACCTCATCTAGCCTTGGCTCTGAAAATGAATTCGAAACTCCAGCTAAGCAACTAATTAAATACAATTATTTCGATTGTAAATCATCTGAGCTAAAATAAATAATAATATTACAATTCATAGAGATATAAATTACAAAATTATTGGGGAAGGAATGGAAATTATTAAAGAATTATTATTTAAGGCCCTTTCAAGTACGGATTTCTGAGAAGAAAATTGGTAAGCTGGAATACCATATCTGGCAAATAATCTAATATATAAGGGTGCACCACTTATACTGTCCAACTGTGATAACGAAGAAACTAAAAAGTGGGAGAAAAGCGAAACTCTGCACAAAGCAACTGTAAGGAGAGGGATATCTGTGCATGTATTAAACAAAAACATCCAATAAACAGTGTTGCCAACCCAGTATAAAGTTATGTTTTCTTTCGAATGAAACTACTTTAACTTATTACATATTTGAAATCAAAATGACAGACGAAAACGTAAAATACCACTTTATTATTCAGTGTTGCAAACTAAGGATGTTATAGTATCACAAACATCCTAAGTTTGGAAGCGTCAAACACACCTATGGCACAACGGAGAAGCACAGAATAATGCATATCAAAAGTACCTTATCGTTGGATAAGGTATCACTTGTTTCGAATGAATAGCAACGATACCAGAGCTTAAAAATTTGATTTTTCAAATGCTTTATTTCGGAAAAAATGCTTAGATAAGTATCATATTTAGATTTTCTAATGGATTTGTGAATTATTATGCCGTTTACATCACTTTGATATCTTAAACCGTTCCGGAGAAATGATAAATATTGCCGTAGTTTGAAACACTGCTAAATCATGTAATTGCAAGAACCTGTAATTACTGCTACTAGAAGTTACTATTATAAAGCTATAAAAAAGAAGGAAAACAACAATCATTTTAAATATTTTCCAAAAAGACGCCATTTTCTGCAGTGTTGCGACATTTATGAATGTTTATCACATGCCCACTTTTGAAATGTCCACTATTTCAGGTCTAGTAAGTTGGCAGCACTGAACGTTACACAATTTTCATCTATTGTCCTTGTGGTTAGTAGTCACGGAACATCGAATAGCGCATGATTATCATCTGTTTTCTGTACGAGTAGGAATGAACTTGTTACCATTAGGTTGGTTCCTTGGCCGGTTGATTTTCTAGCAAACAGTGACGTGGATTGACCACCCAGATCTTGTGATTTGACATCATATGATTTCTTTCGGTTGCAGTATGTGAAATCTAGTGTGTACGTCAACAAACCACAGTCACTCCGAGAGATCAAGACTGGGATTCAGCGTGAAATTTTAAAAATAGAGGTGCAAGTATGCCGAAATATTATGGAAAATTTCATTCAAAGAACGAAAGTGTATCTGCAGAGTCATGGAAGGCATTTGAGTAATATCATATTTCATACGTAATCACAGGTAGCATACACTGCAAAAATAAGTAAATATGTAATATATAAATTACTTAATTTCATCAATAAAATTTCGATTTAAGTTATTGTGCACTCAATAGCTGCATCCTTTATGAGACACCCTTTATAAAAGTTCAAAAAATAAACAGCACGAATGTGGGATGAAAAGAATTTACAGCGCGCCTTCGGTGCGAGTGGTCCCGGATTTGATTCCCGGTGGAGAAACTCGATCGAAAAAGTGTAAAAAGCTTTGTAAGGCTAAGACGTCATCCCTCAAAACGTAATAGGCTAACATAGCTATAGATGCCAAAAGCCCATAAATCTAAATCCTAAAGAATTTACAGCTCTGTTACAGATTGCATAGACAATAAATAAATTAACACTTTTGTAGTAGTGCTTGAAGCCTGTCATAGTTCGTCTAAGAGATCGAGCTGACTAGGGGTGTTTTAAACCCAAAATAAATTTCTATAACATTTCCAACAAATATCAACTTTTTTGCTTTTATTCAATCTACCTACAAGTTATGAGTTGTAGACTTCTTTCAGTATTATTAGTCTTAAGTCTTAAATCGATGGGGAAGGGGGTGGAACTAACTAGTAACTGAAAAAGAGAAAACAAAAAATCTAAGAAAAATCGCAAGTGGAGCAAAGAAACAATCTCATATCTAACACTGTAAGCTGCTTCAATCTGTGTGAAAATCCGAAGAAAATTCCTCGTATTCGCCTACGATCACAAAACAAGAAAATCTGAGGATTGACGGAAAAAGATCGAAAAGTTCTTCTCCTATATACTACCACTTACTCGACGTTACCACTTTTTCTCAATACAATTTCCCCAGATTTTTTTTATATATCTATATATTTTTTTTATTTTATTTTGCCACGTTTGCTTCCCGTTGCAAGTACGAAAGTATCTGACATTGAGGAACTAGATGGAGGGGGACAGGGTAGAAGATATTTTGCAACGACAGCGAGAACTAAAAGACGGACGCCTTACGTAATCGATATTTTTTGCTACGAAGCATCGGTGACAATAACACATACAGTATAAAAAGCACTACTAACACAACACATGCAGACTCTGAGAGTGACGTAGGTTGATTATTGGTTTCTGTATAAATATATATGTGTGTTTGTCTGTGTTGGTGTAGAGGAAAAGATAGTGAAATGTAGAAACCACATGGAGTTGGCATAACATTTCCAAATCTGAAAAAATAAGAAAAGTCATATCGGAGGAGGACATAACTGGCATATAAGTTGCTTCTGTCCAAATTTTTTGAAAGACAAAAAGAAAGAAAAGGAAAGAAGAAAAAGGAAACAGATTGAAAAGATTGAAATTCAAGAAACTATATTGCTTAACTTATCCAGAAACTTTAGAAACAAAAAAACAATATCTATTGGAAGAAAAAATATCTTTTGGTTGGCCGTTAAATATTTTCAAGGGGAGTGTATGGCTAGGAACAACGAATAAATAAATAAATGAAACTAAATCTTAAGCTTAGTTTTCCACAATTATGTCCTTTAGGATTAAAAAGATGAATGATTAATGAAAGTGGATGCTAATGGAATAACTAGTAGAGTTATATGGGACAATGAAACAGAAGAACACTGAGAAACCGCACGAATACGATGTTGTCCTCCACATAATGGCATGACCCGGGATTGAACCAGGGACCCGTCATATCAGAGATAAGTGCTCTATCATTAAGTCACCGTGGCCCGTTCTTGAGAAGATCGTTCGAAAAAAGTCACCCTCAAAAATAAACTACTCCTCGATTTTCCCCAGAGAAATGACTTATACCACATGATGAAGTTGATTTTGAAAAATTGATTTATAAAATATAAACAAAATCGTTAGAGCGGTTTTCGAGAAAATAGCGTTATTTATGTGTACCTTTAAATACACTTCCCTTGTTCTTAGGGGTAGGAAGAAAATTCGAAAAAATCTGGAGAATCACATAAACAACATTAAGGTTAAAATTTAATTGAGATTGTAACCCGCATGGGTTCGATTCTCTTGTTCGGGCTTATTAGCATTGGACATAAACAGTGGACTCAGTGGTTAGAACAATTAAGTACCCCACTTTCTGTATAATAGTGGTTAGAAATCGTGGGAGGGATCGCACCAGATCACTAATCAAAATGGATTCGAACCAAGGTAGCGCACGCGCGTACCCACCGTCGTTGATATGCCCACTTTGTATCTGCAGAATATGCATAAATCCCTGTACTTAAGTTTAACCGTTTTTATAGTGATTCGTGTGAGAAACTTGGACAGAACAACTGAAAACAAAACAATCACATGAGATTAATTTTACTCAAGCAACATCATAGTACACTTTGCATATACTTACTTATACGTTTCATCAATATAAATTTTATGGATACATTTTAATATTTTATTTTTAATACCTTCCTTCTTTTGTTATTTAATTTATTATACTTTAGCCCATTTTAAAATAATATGATACATCGTCGGAGCCGGCTTATTACGAAGTTGGTGATATACGATTATATTGCACACTTTAATCACTAAACACTAATTTCCACAACATTTTAATTACGGAGGGTTCAAGGGGGGGTTTATTGAATATTAGGAGGGCATTCCTTTTAGATTTCTCTTCTAATTTCGGTGTAGATTTTAAGGCTCTCGCTGAATTACTTCCATTTTACATCTTCCGACTGAGTAGATGTCCGTGGATTTACTTACTGCACAACAAATTAATGATCCAAGAGAAGATCTGTCCTTTACTTCGTTCTTACCATTTACCAGAAGTATGGACATGATTCACTACGAAAATTAATATTTCCTTTCGATCAAACATGATTGCAATAGATTGTCACAACGTGCTCACCCTTGATTTTTGGTAAGTCAACTTATTTCGTTGTATTCTCGCTAAGATTTACCTCATTTTATGTATATAACGAAACTACGTAGGTTTTATGAAAAACTAATCCACTTAGTAGGACAATAACATGAACGATTAATAATTTATTCGTAGATATCTTTAGGGCTTCATTCACACCTTTTCTTCTGTATTCTCCATTGGCATAGTACAGTACCCGCCTTGTACCAAGAGTCTGTATTCTTGCGCTTGTTGGCGACGAAGAAAAATTTTAAGAATATTTATACGAAGTATTCTTTACAGGGAATATACATATCGATAAATGTTATACGCAGTCGCCATTAGAGTAATATAATTAGAATACTAAAAATAGTAAAAATATTCATCGATTACGCTGGGATTAATAGAACTATTTTTTTTATAAAGTCACAACCGCATCTCGTTCCTTTGTGTTATGAACAGGAAATGCAAGTCACCACTGCAGAGCGTTGCCAACAAATTGAAAAAGATAAAACCACAACATAAAGTTTGCGTCAACGTACAGTGCATGGAACCGTATTCCACTTCAGACAAGAGTAACTGTGAAAAATTAAAATGGCATGGGAGTGAGGAAGGACACACGCTCACAAGATATATTGAAACCTAAGACCTATTTTTTAAAAAATAAACCTAAAAATTAATGACGTACGATTACCACTTGCCTATTAAGATGAAACTAAAACTGAAGTATACGGTAATTAAACTTTTTATTACGACAATAGCAAGATGACAGTACGTAATATGGTTAATAAGATATAGCTTAAGATTATGATTAGCTCTTAGACCAGTTTCGTTTGTACGAAAAAAAACTTCTTAAATCCCTCAATTGAGTTGAATAACATTTGAAGTCTACGGACTCAGATGGTATTCTGCACAGCTGAAATTATTATAATAAAGTTTAAAAAGTTAATAAAGTTGTACATACATTTTTGTGCTAGCTAGAGGTCCGTTTCTAGAAAACTCAGTTCAAATGTTAAAAGTCATAATGGAAGAAAATTAACAGGGAAGAAATGAACTTGGAAAGAAAAGTCTAGTAAAATCTCAGAGCAAAGAAACTGTTCATAATAAGAAAGTTAAAAATAATGGACGTAATGGATAACATTTTATTTATTTTAGTTTAACGTCCCACAGTTATGTTCTGAGGCTAAGGGAGACGACGATAATGACCTGGATGATAATGGTGAAACGAAGAAAGTGAAGAGAAAGAGGACAACTCTGAGAAAAGTCACGCACACGGTACTTGTCCACATTAAAGCCCATTTGGCGGGAGCTGGGACTGAATCAGGAACCTCATAGACTAAAGGTGGGCTCTCTTTCGCTATGACAGCGGAACCCCCGATAACATTTTAACATCAACAACTAAATGAAATTTTCTCGTGTTACATTCCATGGTTACACTCTTTAAACTAAATGAAACGGGAAGTTTACGAAAATAAATGATAAAGAAAGAATTGTCAGAATGAAAATATGAGAAAAATCCGAAGAAGTCGGGCAAAACCTATGCACACGACGTTCTTCACTACAAACTCACACAGCCTGGAATCGAAATGAAACATGAAGTTTTTAAGTTTTACTCCCACAGTTATACCGGCTAGGGTAAAAGGGATGATGATGATGAGTAATGAATGAAATTGTGGAATGAAGAAAGTGAAAGGAAACGGGAGAATCCCGAGGAAGCCAACGCACATGGTATTTATCCAATACAAAGCTCACTTGGAGCGGGCTGGAATCAAACCAAGGACCCCATGCACCAGAGGTGAACGCTCTATCACTGAGCCATCACGACCTCAGCTTGGGATCGAATCAGGAACGCTTGCAGAAGAAGTGTGGGCTGTATTACTGAGCCGCTGTGTCATGTATATCTACATCCAGCGTTGTGAATTCAAGATTTCTCCATTTGCTGTACAATCGGCAAGAAATATCTCTCTCTATATAAATTCTTTGGGTTTTGTTTGATAGGTATCGTTTCGAACACCGTAACTACATGAAACTGGAACCTACTACTTAGCTCCTTAAACTGAGCTTCTACAGAAAATCGAAATCGGATCTTCCACAACAAAGACAGGAGCAACAGCAATTTAACCACAAAACAACTCCAAACTAGTTAGTCATTACTTAATAAACAATCTGCATATTACATCTTCCTGCAAATTAAATTGCTTTTTTCAGTTACATGATTCAGCATTTAAAACACATTGAAAAGAACTGCTCTTTAGTTTGTTTTTCCTATGCCTTTATAAATGACGCATTCAACATTTTATACAGCTCGCAAAATGTGTAAATCGCCTTTACAGACTGCTTACAAATTTGTTTTATAAATCTACACTTAATGAGATCTATTTTAATTCACAATTCTAGTTTTGTGTGAATCAACAAAATATTGTTTTCTTTATTTCCATTATTTTCAAATTTTATTTAATTTATATGGAAGTCAATTGGGACTTTATTTAATTAAATCTAAAATGAAGTTACGATAATTATGTAGGTTCAATTTTTCCTTCCCAAGTTAAATAATAAGCTTTCTGTTCATTGATGGACAGTACGTAATAATACAGATTTTTAGGAACATATTGTTTGCAACTAGCGTTAGCAAAATATAAATAGGGCTTCCACTTATATATAAAAAAGCAAAGTAAATAGTAAATTAATAATAAGTCAAACGTTTATAAAAGTAAGTTGTCAGTATCGTTAAGTTCTTCCATGTGCAGAAGATTGATCTGATTTCTTGATCCAATGGAATTTAAAACTCGTTTTTTGGTGTATTTTCTTCCTAAATACTTCCTTCTCCTGAAATCATCAAACCATTAATTATTACTTCAAAACTAGTTAAACTCAGGGGTAAAAGTGAAAGGGAATGCGGGGTGAGGCCGTCCCCTCACCTCGAAAAAATATGTATGGCATTTTCTCAGTTCCTAAAATAATACAATGGGCAAAGATAGGCAGGGGGAACGGGCAAAGATAGGCAGAGGGCATCATGCCGCTACCTGCCGTCCCCCCACCTTTTCAGATTCACTATTACCCCTGGTTGAACCCAAGTCCAGTCCTTCTCATACAGTTAGTTCACCAATCAGCATTAGATACGACACAAACACATCAGCAACCAATTACAAAGGATAAACTACCATTCAAACTAACCATTCAAAAAATCTATCAAAACTCACCAAGAAATCATGGAAATATTCTACTCAGCCACAGAGAAAACTAAATCAAACATCATCAACTTGATTTAACCACTTCCCGGTCCACTTTATCCGAAGTAACCAGGTCCTGGCGGAGCAACCCGAGTTATTAAGATTTCCGCATGTGCTTCAATTTGAACCAGGACGAGTAAATTCACACTTTGTTTCGTCGACCGTTCTTTCGTGATTTATTGCGAGATATTTCGTGTACAACATAGTCACGTTTGGGAAGAAAATTCAACCAGAACTGATCTACTTAGTAAAACGAAATAACTCGGGTTAATCTGGGAAATGGTTTAATCAGTGTTTGTGCTATCTTGTCAAGAAGACCGCGCCTGACAGGGTTGCAGTGGCGCAGTGGTAGAGCGTTCAGCCCTTGTTCAATTCCTACTCACTCCAAGTGAACTATGCGATGGACAAATATCGTGTGCGTAGGTTTTCTCGGGGTTCTCCTGTTTCCTCTCACTTTCTTCATTCTACCATTTCATTCATTTCTCTTCGTCACTTCTCCTTTAGCCTATCCGGCGTAAACGTGGAATGTAAAATTGAAAGATTTTATTTCATTTCAAGACCGCGCCTGAATTAAAAGTATTTTACCCAGCATTGCGGATATCACACTGAAAATATACTTTTCTTTTCCACATCAGCTTTAGGGGAACTGCAATTATGGATATCTTTATGTGCAATACATTTTTTTGCAAATAAATTCTGATATCTCAATACTGCTTTCCATCATATGACAGATTCTACTCACCACAGAAAATACCATAAACACGTGTAGACTATCTAGTAGCTTCTAACCAAGATAGTAGACTCCAATTCAGTATAAGTCTTTTATTCACCACTATTCTCTTTTTTCATTATTGAAGAATAAATGGGCAAAGCAGCAAGATAGCCAAAGGATCTGTTTCTTCCTTGGCTGAAAGAAATTGACGTTTACTGTTGCTGTTACTTACAGGCAAGTATAAATGCAAATCTAAGTATAATGTGCTCTGATTTGTCAATTATCCTGAGGGCACAGGGCTTCAGTAACAGAGCACTCCCTTTATTGTGAGGAGTTCATCATTCGATCCATAAATGTTAATGGGAAAATATGATATTATAAGGAAGTAATGAGAAACTATGAAGTGGAATTTAGAGAAAGTTCTATTCCGGAAGAGAATATGGAAACAACAATGTGGAAGTGATTTTCTGAAAGCTTCTGAAAGAAGAAGGTAGAGTACACGATTTTATGATTTCCTATGAGATTTCGTAAGTCTGTTGCTCATGAACATATTCACTTACAGGTTACGAAAGTAATGGTGTTGTTGACAAAGAGTAAATAATCAAATTTTCATTCTACCTTAGTTTCGATTTCGTTAAAACGAATGTCAATTCTGTAATCTAACTAATCTGTAATCAAACCTTCATTTTAAAATACAATATTACCACGTAAAAGCGTTTTACCCTTCAGGCTGTAAATTGATATTCACTTTTTACGTTAACTTACAAAACTTAATGTATTCTTTCAAATTTAGAATGAATTTACAAGAAATATATGTACTTATATCGACAAATTGTAGTTTTACACGATTTCATATAAAAGAATTTTCAAGAATAACATGAAATATTCTTTAACACTACCTTTTTCTTACAAACTTCTTACTATAACAGTGATCAAGAACGGTCAAAAGAAACATTTCATCATAGTAATTCATTGTTGCCAGTGACTTCCGAATCACACAGCGCCTTCTCAGACATATGTTCATTTCAGTAGCCTTCAATCAGGTTTTGCTGGGGAGTGGGGCAAGATCATTCACTGACATAACAGTTGCACGAGTTTAGTAGCATATTACTACTATAAAATTTATTAAAAAGCACATGTTCTTAAACTCAGGAGGGCATTGCCTCTCCTTGCCCTTCCCAAATTACACTCCTGGTTCATTGTATGTAAATTATTCATGAAACATTAAAGGAAATACATAAATTGTTTTGGTAATGTTACAAACATTGGGCTTTGTTTTGTGGCGCGCATACGAACACACTTGTCGACCAAAGAGTACAAAGGAATGAGTTGAAATGTGAATAATTTCTTGTTTATGTAAACATTGTAAGAACCGCGGGCAAAAATTACGAAGTGTGTACTTTATTAGTCAATAGGGCGTTATATCATGGACGTGGATTACAGCTTTGATTCTCTGTGGCATGCTGTTAATTTACGAGGGGCTTATGCTCAAGTACAGTTTGGTCCCGCAGAGCGGCTAATATGGAAGATTGCTGTCTCCTCTTCACCTCTCGTTCCAACATGTTCCAAATTTTCTCCATAACGTTGAAATTAGGCGAATTCATGGGCCAGGTGATATGTAGGATGTCCACCTATTGTTTAGCAAACCATCCCCGCATAATCCTGGCTTAGTGAATGGTGCAGTTGTCGTCTTGATACTGTGACTCTAGGATGTGACCATCTCGCAGAAAATGGACAAATGGCAACATCTCATTGCCCAGATACGTAATCTACAGCCTTCATGCTGTTGGGCACCTCTATCGAGGGATCCAGCTCTCGAAATACACCCCCAAACATGATACTACCAGCCCCTTCTAAACACCCCTTTCTAAACAGTTAGTTTTGTAGGGTTCTCCGGTCCACCGCATCACCCTGGAGTGACCACACTTATAATAGAGACAAAACCTGAATTCTTCTCACCAGGCGATGCATCGCCTCTCTTCTCTAGTCTAGTGACGGTATTCCCTCGCCCACAACAGGCGAGTTTTCTTCTATATGACAGTCATCGTGGGGAGTACTTGGAATGCGACTAAATATGTCTACACCATACAGTCCTTGTCAGAGGGTTCGCTCAAACTTGACAACTAGGTCCAGCATTGTACTCCTGCAACAGTTTCTGTCGGGTTCAAAACGGTTTAGAGGTCGCCAATCTCCCTAGATATTTACGGTCTCACTCGAACATATTGCGTTTCCTGCCACTATTTCTCCAAGAGACTCCTCCACTCCGCATGGACACTATTGACCGTGGATTCGGATACGCCAACGAACTGCGCTACCTCCTGGAGGGTATGCCCATGTTCATACCCAAAGACAATGGCTCTCTTTTATCGCTTGGTCACAACCCTTCTTCGGCCCATAATTCAATCTGCAATAAAATTATACCCCATCAGCATGCACGTCTTAACAGTCGCAAACTGTCACAAATAACATACAATATTCATATTTGCGGTATCTACAAGCATATTGCTATTCCAAGTCACTTTCCACAAGGCCCCTAAAATGCCCACATTTCCTAATATTTTGTGCGGGGTAACATTATTATTTACAGTACAATATTTGATAGGAAATCTTACTACTACATATGCATATAATAATATTTTAACATGATTAGTGCATTTTGTTTTACAATTTTAGCTAGATAAAATTATTTAAATAATGACTTGGTAAACAGGTTGCTCTCTGGAAATTCATTTTACTTATTTATGCTATACAGGTATTTTTTGACATAACAGAGCTACAGACCTCCGAAATCCCGATAAAAATTAAATAACGGTATAGAATTAGATAGAAGCAGTTTTATAATGATTAGATTGAAAGGTAAAGAATAATCTGGCACTGGAATAGACGTACACACCAATCATAGTGCACACAATGACAAAAGTCTACAAGAAAATAGCTACAGAGAAAAGAGGGCATAAAATTAAGGCTGAAAGAATAGAAAAGAGGCGATATTTTTATTTTTCAGACAGAAATTATCAGTGGCTCAAATAGCACAAGATTATATATATATCTGGAAGAATCCAATAGGTGAACAGACATGTCAAGGTGGAATAATGTAAAGGAATGTAAAACGTTTCCCTGAAGCCACCTTCCCGGCTCCCAATCTGGTGCTGGGAGAAGTGGTTATTCAGTTGAAAATGCGCCCAAGAGAAAAGTAAACAAAAAAAAACGTTACTAGATACTGAAAAGTTAGAAGACTGGAAATAAAAAAAATATATACAGTTGTACGGAAATTCGAAAGGAAATATTAAAATTCAGAAGAAAAGGGATTGGAAAGCAACTCCAATAAACACATGGTCAGAAAACTAAATGAAAAGAAGACGACTCAATCCTCTCTTGTACAGCTCTTGATCTAGTTTATGAGTTAGAAAGGAAGATGACTGAATATATATATATAAAAAGTATTACTTAACACTTATTCGACCTTCATTTTATTTTCCTTCCAAAGTAATCACCATCACAAGAATATTGTGAACGTACTTTATTCTTCATAAAACCAAATGCAATGGTAGATTTTGACCTGATTAGTACTCATGTGAAATATTTGCTTATGGAGATCTTTGGTCCCGAGTTAAAGGCACTTTAAAGCTGAGGTTTAGATAAAGTTACCAGAAATTCCGATTAAGTCGCAACAATCCTTTCTTTTTTGGCCCTAGTTCCAGTCAGTGTTGAATTCAGACATTTTCGCCCAGGGGGGAATGTGAACTCCTCGGGGGGAGGGTTGTTTTTCTGTATTTTTGCAAGAAAGCAGCACATTTAACCATTCCATTCACATGCACGTCTTACCTAATATTGAGACTAATTGTAATAAATATTCAATGTGAGATTATATTTAAAAAAAAAAAAACAATCGTTTAATTTTATCTAAAACATTAAATAAAGACTGGCAAAAATATTTTAGACTAAACTTTAGCTGCTATTTACAATAACTATATTTCTTATTATTTCCTATATTCAGTAGTTACTGTTTGTTACTAATGTAGAAGTTTTTAAAAAGATTTAAATTAACTGATATATTTTTTGAGTTAATTTAAATCTTTTTAAAAACTTCTGATTCTAAATCAAAAAATTCTTTCTCACACTTCTGATTCTAAATCAAGCATATTAGCCTTGGTTTTTTCACTGCATACAGATCAATAGTTTAGTTTACGAAATCTTCGAGTAGGATTAGTGCCGTGTCATGGAAAATCAGCAATTGGGGCGAGCGTATACGACGGAACCCCCGTATATATGAGTGAGATCGACAGACCACCTGCGAGAGGTGAGAAAATTTTAAAAAGTAAACCCTGCTTTTCCTTAATTTTGAGCACTTTTTATTACTTTTTTCGTTTAATTTTATATATGTGCACATGTGTTTCATTCCTCTCTTTTTTCTTCCCTTCCCTTCTTTTCTTTTCTTTTTCCCTCCCGAATTTTGCGCCCCTTACTTCGGCCCCCGGGGCCGTCGCTCCGATTGCCCCTCCCTCATGGCAGGGCACTGAGCAGGATCTTCATCACTTTCAATAGCAATCTTTCGCTTATATACTACTATTATATTGATAAATTCTATATAAATCTCTAACCCAGGAGGGATAACTGTTCCTCCCTGATCCCTCTAAATGAAGCCCTCTGAATCTCACCCTTTAACTGACTTATTTTTAATTAAAGAAAGGTGTATTTACTTTAATAATCGTAAAACACATTTACGTCTGTTACTTCCGATGCGAGAAATGGGATTTAGGCGCTCTATTTCAAATAATGCAAGAACTGTACATTTTCAACAACTGAAGTCTGCGGACATCAGTGATCATATGGAAAGATCGAAAGATCTTCCCTATCTTTCCTTTCCTATCTCAATCTGTGCTAGTGCTACCTACTAATATATAATATAGGGCAAGAGTATAGTACCTACTAAAATACAAACTTTTCTTCAACAGTTGACAATTTCACGTTCTGCCAAACTCGGTCATAGCGTTAAGAAATAAAGGTTTTATTGACTATTTCGTATTCTATCTTAGATGTTACATGTTTAATATTTATATAGAATGGGTCTGAGTCATTTATATGTATATTGAGAGATCGGATTTCGTCTGCACGTGCACGGAAAGAAAAGCAAATAATTGGGTGAAGTAATTTCTACATTCTGTGACTGAAATTCTGGGAGTTTCCCCGGGGGGAAATGAATTTTCTTCGGGGGGAGATTCCCCCTCGGGCTACCCCCTGAATTCATCCCTGGTTCCAGTTAGAGTACATTTTCACAAGGAAGTTGCTATTTGTAAGTATGAAGTAGCAATGTACTTCAAGCTGTAAATTGATGGAATGTTGGTCCAATTTTGCTCACTTTCTACACAGTAAAAGAAAGTTAAAACAATTCAATTTATACGGTGTACGTAGGAACAACAGATGACAGGACTTATAGATGCTAAAATAATTCAATTTGCACATAATGCAATTTACATAGTAACTGATGACAGAACTTCTACTCATGTAACTGTAAAAAAAAAAAACTCATAATCTCCTAAAACTATTTTCGTGAAGGATTGCAGGAAATACAAATAATACGTTGTTCGTTATTTGGTATGAATATCAAATATACTGTGTAAAGCTTTGTTCATAAGAGTTGTTTCACAATTTTTGTTGTCTAGGGTTCTGTTACTTCTGCTATTATTAAATACTGAAATTCTGGGTTATCTAAGAGTAGAGCTTATGAAGTGCTGTGAATCAAATTTCATTTAATGATGTGTAGTCAGATATCGATTCCTATCGCTATTATTTCTGACTGACCACGTAAAAGTTTGCTGCCTTGTAACTTAAGTAGGCCTAACAATTATTATTATTATTATTATTATTATTATTATTATTATTATTATTATTATTATTATTATTATTATTATTATTATTATTATTATTATTATTAACTAATCTAAAGCTACCAATTAATGGCTATTAAATTTATGTAATGTAGGTTAACTTGTATAACGCAGTAAATCAATGCCTCATTATTTCCACAAAATTAATTTGTCTTTGAAGCAAAAACGGGTTTCTTATTAATTAGCATTGAACATTCTATCTTGATCGTGATTTCATCATACAATCATTAGCGTCTGGGTAATTAATGTATTGTTTATATTCCATATTTGATGAGGCTATTTTAATGAAAAAAATTTGAAATATATTCTCATCTCTGAAGGGTTACGGCATTAGCATTAATCATTCGTTTTAATTAAGATAATGAGGTATCTTGGACTATTACACAAAAATAATTATTACCAGAACTAATTAGGTCCTTGTTTTCAAACATCTAATAGCTTATATTGATTTAAACTACAGTATGTTATTCACATATTGTGTTTCTATATGGTTGAATAGTTAGCATATCTACCTTTGATGTACATGGTCCAGGGCTCGATTCCCGGTGGAAATGCTTGTATCGTATACAAACGCAAACAGTGACATGGGAAATACTTTAAATATTAAGTTGTATTATGTATAGCGTCAGTTCTAAGAAGTAACATCAAACTCTAATAACCAACGTCACCGAAGATAAATTATTGTAATATATATATGTATAATAAAGGAATAATATTTTGTATGATTTTCACAAGCAGAAAACAATTTTGTAGTTCTATGCGTATTAAGTTTTGTTATGAATAAGTCTAGAAAATTCATACTTAGAATCTTACTAGTTTACTTCGTTTCGAAAGAGAATTAAACAAATCATAATCAAAAGAAATGCAACGAATTTATAAAAAGCTCGAATACTCTGTGAAATAATAACAATAAAATATCGCTAATACAAACCTTAAGACAATAGGATACATTTTTGAAAGAGAAATAATATATTTAAACTTAGAATTTAACTTTATACCGAGATAAACTTACTACGCAAGATGCCAGAATACGCTCTGCAAAACAGAAGAGTAATGTAACGTAGTATGTAAAATTTCGTTTTAAGAAGTTTTATCAAAAATTTCTTTATATATTTATTGTCTGTCCGTGTCAGGAAGACCAAAAAAAATGTCAAGAACTAGTTTGATGAATCAATTTCAATTTTGAACAGAATGTAGAGAGTCAAAAGTTAGAAATTGAGTTCGTGATGGAAGTGATCCACCCAGTTAATCTCAAGATATAAGCAATCGAATATCGACTCCCTATGTATATTCTATGGGAATAATTATGGACATTATCCTTGGTTGATAGACTACCCGCCGTGTGGTTGAGATTAGTGGGTTAGTAGAATGCTCAGGATAGTCTGTCCGTGGTATACAACAAAACACTATATATAGCTATTAACCTTCAGCTAGCTGGGAACTTTGCCCTCGTACCCCGTACATTTGCTCGGCCTGCGGCCTCGCCTCCTCATATTACTAACAAACTCTAATCTTAACGTATCTCGATATATGTCATCTTATTTTAACAATTGCAACCCTGGCCCTTTTTTTTCCTCTCGCTTTTTTTCTTGTAGAGGAAATAGCAACAAACGATTAAATAGGAATCAAATTATTAAACGAGAAGTCCAAATGCCGAATTACGTGTTTCTAACCTTAGGAGATTTCGAAACATGGACATTTTCTTATGATAATTGTAATTCCCGCCCCTTTTCCCTAATCATTCTCCTCTTTTTTCTCCTTCCAGTACAAGTGTCAAGAAATGCTGAAAAACATGTCTAATTATCTTAAATGAGAAGCCCATATACCAGATTTCCCGCATCCAACCATCAAAGATTCCAAGATATGAATTTTATAATCGTAATAATTGCCACCCCTCTTTCGTCTCCTTCCACGTCAAATTTCCCAAGGTGCTTTCTTAAAGAAACTGCATCAGAAATATTATTCCTTGTCCTAATTTTAACTTAAGCGGTTTGGAATGGACTTTGATCAGTCAGTCAGGACTTCTTTTTACATACATAGAGATTGTCTTCATACACAGCTAATGTAAATATCCTACTCATAAATTTTCTTCTCCCTACTTCATTTCATATTCAATTTCTTTCCTCTCTTTTCTTCGCAGTACAAGGCGGAACCATATGCGTTATGAGTCCTCTATCAAAACACTTACCTTTACAGTACTTAAGTTATAATGAAGTTTTAAGTCATTTTGGTATTCCTAATAATATGTACTTTTAAGTTAATACCCCTCCAAATCTTTTAACTATTCACGAGCTTGTCTCAACGTTAGATAGGACCTACCAATTAGTAGGGATGGGATTTTCAGATGTGCTCTTTTTTCTTTTAGAGCAACAAAATGTTCTCATAAAGTACCTAATGTACCAAATGTTGCATCCGGATGGGAATACAGATAACTTTCCAGCACATTTTTTCTCCTTTTTGGATACTTTATCCCTTTGAGGACCCTTTATCACTTTTCTTCTTTCTGGACATTTTATCCCTTTTACTCCTTTTTTGACTCTTATCCCTTTAATCTGTCCCTAATTTCCTTTCCTCTTTATTTTTATCATAGTAATTATTTTATCGTATTGTTCTTCAAACAAATCAATTTATTACTTTATTCACAAACCCCATTGTCCAAAATGTGCGACGATGAGTTATACCTGTGGTAGTATTCTTACTGAAATATTCTTGCCAGAACAAGCTATTTTATTTTAACAATGAGTTTTTTCTGAATACGTAAATAAAACCTTTACAAATCTCAAAGCTGCACAACAACATGCAATTTTTGTCTCATCCGATAAATATTAATGCGTATACATTAATAATTACCGCGACTAATCCTTTTTCCTGTATACTCGATCAAGGTTTGAGTTGCATTTTATTTGGGACACTCTGTATATATTTCAACAAGTTTCGTTTCAATATTGCGAATGTGTATGTTCATCCCTAAAATAGCTTAAATTTATTACACTAAAAGGGAATTCCAACAGTCTATAATTTCGTTATTTGGAGGCTTTATTTATACAACAATTTCTAATTTTCTTTTCACAAAATTACATCTTGCATTAACATATTTTCCCTTAGAAGCAATTAAAGATTTCTACAGTCAATATGCAAAGCAAGATTTTTTTTATGAAACTAGATATAAATGCGATGGCATGCCGTATATTTTCTTCTATTTTCTGTATTTATCATGTCTGTAATTATCTTCGAAGAACTTTTCGTATTTAGTTTCTTTCTTTACATAAATACCTACAATAAGTGAATGTTAATAAATAGCTTACGTAAATATTATTAGACACTTCCTTCGAAAAAAGGGTTAAACCTACATTTAAACTCGTATTGCGGACTTCCTCCAGAAAAGGTCACGCTCTAATTTCATACATTTGTTAAGAAGTTACTTATGTTCCTTTGTTATACATTTTGTATTAGCCTATAAATTTTATCTGAGACAGCACTTCCGAATTGTTCGTTCAAGTTTTCTGACTGTAACTCAAATATGCTAATTTTCTTATACATTTATTAGTGCGTTTACCATCACGTTTTGGTACTAAAGTAGTTAGTATCTAACAATCTAAGTGAACCAAAAATGAACATCTAGGTTATCAATGCGGAGCACAAGTACAATTTCGTGACGTCAATTATAAGGATAATACCGAGTGTCCCCTTTAAAACGAACGTGTATATATATATATATATATATATATATATATATATATATATATATATATATATATATATATATATAGAGAGAGAGAGAGAGAGAGAGAGAGAGAGAGAGAGAGAAAGAAAGAGGGATAGAGAGAGACCAATTGGTAGATCCTATTGAGTTAAAGAACATAATATGGTAGAGGGTAAATTATCATGTTTAGTTTTCGAGAAAATCGAAAAAAAGTGAAATAATTTTTATTTTGCTGGAAAAAATTGTTGTTCATTTAGGTACTGTATAGGAAGCAAAATAAGTTGCAGATTGTTGTTTGTATTACTAACAGTGATACACACATACACACACACACACACACACACACACATACATACATACATACATAAATACATACATACATACATACATACATGCATACATATATACATATATGTACAGGGTTTAACATAAATGCATGGCCAAAAGTGACAAGGTGATTGCGGACATCAAATCGTTCCGAAACATGTGGCAGATTCCACTTCGTAGTGCTATTTGAAAACATAACACTTTGTACAACCTATATATATATATATTCTTTACGCATACACTACTTGTAACTACGTAATTTCTAATTATCGATCATGGAAGATACTAAAAATTATTCCCTCTAGGGTCTATAAACCTTTGAGCACAGATCTGAAGATCTGATACATTCTCTGCTATTAGAAAACTTTGACATCATTATTGGCAATACCATTGAAAGAATATTACTGCTTATATCCGTTTAGGAGGAGTAAGTTGCAGGCAAAAATATTAAAGAGTTCATACTTTTCGAGTTGATTATTGCATCGAAACACACTGTATCCATAATATGTCAGCCTGAAACCGCACACCAACTAGTAACTTTCATATCATGAAGTGATTCTTGGTGAATCATATAAAGAATTTCTGTAAACCAGTATCCCGTGTTCTGAAAGTGCTTAAAAGCAAGACCCATAGGTCACGAAGTAATCCAGTGAGTAAATGAATTCATTTGAAACCGTATGAACATTTGACTTGGTCAGTTCAGATTGTACTTTACGGCTTAAATTTCAAAGACCATAGCGTACTTTGACAGTACATTCGAGATACGTTGATTTGGCGACTTATGTTTCGTATCGGTTCTTTCATACTTGTTGTCATCTTTCTGTTGAACATCAGTAACAACTGCACGCATATGAATGTTTTTTTTTTCTGAGTTTCGTCACACTTGCAACGGAACCTGTTGTGCATCATTTCCGATCCGCATCAATTAATAAGTATCACGTTTTGCAGGAACATTTCTGCCAGAAATCATGTCTAAGATTTTCTTTACTTGTTTAATAGCACTGGTACACACGTACACCTCCAATGACAATTCTTACTTCCTGTGAATATTCAGTGCTCCCATTTTAATTGCCTTTGATTTATTATTGGTATCCCGGGCTGCGGTGGCTCAGTGGTAGAGCGTTCACCTCTGGTACTTGGGATCTCGGGTTCAAACCATGCTCTCGCCAAGTAAACTTTGTGGTGGACAAACACCGTGTGCGTGGGTTTTCTCGGGGTTCTCCCGTTTCCTCCCACTTTCTTCATTCCACCATTTCATTCATTTCTCATAGTCACCGTCTCCTTTAGCCTAACCGGCATAACCATGGGACGTAAAACTCAAAGATTTCATTTCATTTTATTTTTTTATTATTGGGGCCCCGTCTTCCTTAGCTTAAAAGGTGTAATCGTCTGGCGTTAATCTGATTTTTTAAATTTCATTTTCATTTTCATTATTGATACCAGACATTGGTTCTCAACCTGAGAGCGACCATTCCCCACTCCCCTTGGAAGGCCTGAAGACCAACAGAAATAAACTATTCATAATTTCAAATATTACGAATATTGTAACAAAAAGTAAAACACAAAATAACTACAAATAAGAATTGTGTTTTCATCAAGAACAAAGCTGGTAAAAATAATAGATCTACTGCACTACAATAATATACAAAATTCTTGCTGGAAATAAATATAAATTGTTAAAATTACGATAATTATTATTGAAGATTTGAGAATTCAATTCTACATCTGAATTCGCAGGAGTTAGACAAAAAGTATCACCGATGAGATAGAAAAAAAGGGGGTGATATGCAGGGTTTACGACAGTAGGGCGTAAGTAAACAAGGTTGGTAACTACTACACTACAGTCATGAGCGCAAGGACGAAAGCATATCAAATAAAACAAATGACGTGTCCAAATTTACTTATCTCAACTGTCACCATCCATATGCTACTGACTTACCTTACAGACATATATTCATCGTAGTATGATGAATATTACGAGTAAATTGATGCAGTCTTTTACTTTATGTTTATACTTTATGACAGCTTTCAAATGGAACAGCTGTAGAGATTCTTATGAATAATATGATAACACTTTCTTTAACGTTAATTCTCATCACGCAAGTATGTTTTTTTTATTTACTCTAAATAGTAAAAAATAATGTTAATTAATAAAATCGTTAGAAAACGTTTGTTTCAAGTAAATTTATTGTTCAATTAATATCATTTGTAACATTTTGGGAAACGTTTTTTTATTTACTCTAAATAGTAAAAAATATTGTTAATTAATAAAATCGTTAGAAAACGTTTGTTTCAAGTAAATTTATTATTCAATTAATATCATTTGTAACATTTTGGGTATAACCAAAATGTTTCAGAGAAAATTTTCGAACGATTAAACACAATATGTTTGTTATGCAGACTTATGATTTAAATTTATTTTTAGGGTGATAATATGTATTAGTGTCATAACGAAATAATGTTGCGCATATAAATTCATCGCCATTTCAGTAACCCAAGCGGTAATAATGTAATGGACTGAAAGATTGTGACAGTTCAAAGAATAATGTATGAAACAACTCGAAGGAGCATCAGCATCCATGAGAAATATATGTAATATTTGTATGGTTAAGCTTGAAAATTATAATCTATCTATCTACATAAATAAAAATGAAAGTGACTTAATAACTCTTGAACCATGATATATATGATTGAAAATAACCGATATTAGTGTCGAATCCATAGTTTTCGGGATCGCTGAGATGAACAGTGTTACTTCCGATGCCGTTTAAATCTAAATTCATATCCGCAACATGGGGAGGGGGATAAATATAAATGAACGAAAATGATGGATATTAGTGTCACATCCATAGCTTTCAGGGTCGCTGAGATGAACAGTGACACTTCCGATTCCGTTTAAATCCAAATTCAGTCCCTGATTAGTACTTCTAAGGGGCATGGTGACATGTAAAAATAACTAAAAAAATGACCTACATTAGTGTCGAATTCATAGTTTTTGGGATCCCTAAGTTGATTGGTGACAGTTTTGGTACTTTATATGTATGGGGTAAGCCCCCAAGTCCCGCGCTTAGAGTTCTGAGCATGTTTCGTCCAAGAAAAATACAAAAGCACATCACACACACACACACACACAGGAATTAAAGTCAAGCATTTGATGAATGAGGAAGTTGCTTATTGCTTTATCGGTTTTAGAAGTAACATGCCTGCGCTCGGCGATTTTTATCAGTACTCTGGTTCCGCGAGATTATTATTGGCATTAGGACCGCGCGCACCTAACACCGCCTCTGCCCACGTATAATGTACCATTATAGTCAAGGAAATGAAATTTTTGATTGGGGGACCCAATACTTTTCGAACGTACCACGTACTGTAAATTTTCCAGCACATAATTTTCGGTCTGTGTATTAAATTTATTTGTTCTTTACTCGAACCAAAATTAATGTGGACGCTTCGGAAAGTAATCTAGGAAGAATTATATTTCGGGGAATAATTTCTTTATTTGTATATTATTTCATAATAAACTCTGTGTACGGGCATTTCAAATGGGTGATTACTGGAATTATACATCTTAATGCGATACAAAAACATAGGTCAGTAATTGGACAGAATTTTCTGAAATTGCCCACCAATCTGACATTTGGTACAATAATTTAGACCTACTTTGACCCTCTGAGATGCCCATATTCTTCCAAAATGCAGTTTCATCCAGCTTTTACTATTTTAATTCGCTTTGTAATATCCGCCGCCAAAATTCTTTGCTCTGATTTGAGAACTATATTCCACCTCAGTATTCAGGCGCGAATGACGTCGTCTTTTACCAGCAGCAGTCATCGGAGAAACAACTCCTGTCGTAACGAGGAGGTAACATTTAATAAAAGGACTGAAATTCCATTAAAATTCAGGTAACAATGTGCATAATAATTTAATAAACCATCTCAGGAAGCAGTTGAGAGTCTTAAAATTTTGAAATTTCATTTTATAAACTGTCAGAAAAACTAAAATAAGGAATTCAGATCAGCAGACGCCATGTTGGTAAATATATATAGTGATGGACGGAATTCACAGTGCAGTGCATCAATTTTCGGTTTTAAGTGATCTTTGAACTAAGTTTTGAGGTTTAGGATATCCTCTCCACCCCTAAAATTTATGTTAGGTTACGATAGACCTGTCCTGTCCTGATATAGTGTTTGTCTGTGTAAGTAATATATGTGATTTTTTTACATGGCGGTAGGTGTAGTTTTCTTTGTAGTAGAATTAATTACCATTATGTCAGTGTAAACGCCAACAGGGACTCTCATCTACCCCTGAATTGACACAGCTTCCAACGGAAATGGGTTAGGTGATTTTCATTTTCCCTTCAGGAAAGCGGCCCTTTTCGTTAATAATCTCAAAATGTCCCTCCTGGGGCATTGACAATAACCTTAAAATTAAAAAATGAATTACTTTGATAAAAGAGCCATTCGGCTCTGATTATTCTCTTTCCTTTTAATTTCCCGAGTCGGTTTAGAATGGGGTAATGTTAGTGATTTGTTTGATTTACATATAGTTTATTTGTGTGATAATATGGATTAATATGTCTAGTGATATGTATTGACATGTGTAACGTTTTAGTTGAGGTCTGATATAGCATGCATATGTGTAATTTTTGTGTTGCGTGCGTGTGTGTGCATGTAAAATTAATCTATTTAAGAACAATGTATTGTTGCTTATTTATTATACATCTCTTTTGGTCCGTCGTAAGAAGTACGTTGATTCATAATGAAAATTTATAGTAATTGCGTGCCGTCATTCCATAGATACTACTCATAGTTAACCGATAAATAGAGTACAAAGCGTGTTTAGTAGTGCAAAGTTTGTTTTCACAAAAAAAACGCTATCTAGCGTTAGGTGAAGAACTATTCGTCGCTAGCGTTTTGTTCCTCCGAGACTTAAGAGTCTAGTCAACTCGAAAATTACCTTTCTTTTGTAACTATTGATGAATATGTAGCAGTTTTGATAAATATAAATATTACAATTGATAAAGGACATTGTAAAATAACTATATTGAAAAATACTAAACAGTAGGTGGTTTCATAATTGAATGATTAATAAAATTAAACTTCCAGTTTACTTTTGAACTGAAGTTTGTATATATAGCACTATTCTGTCGTCGGACAACAGTTTCAAATTCTCTCTCTTCGTTGCGTTCTGTGAACGATCGCATTGTTGTCGTTTTTAAAATATAATCCCATTTAGTTAAAAGGATAGTTAATGATATTGAATTCTCATTGTATATAAAATTAATTTGAAGCAGTGAAGTGTAAATATTCTTTGGTTTGTACTCAAAGAATCTAGTATTAGTTTGTATGAATTCCCAGATATTGATCAGTGGACGATAGTTTATGTAGTGGCTAGTTCGCTTAATATTATAGTAAGTGTGAGTGAATAATAGGACACCTATAAATATATGTGCCCAGTTGTAATTTTTACCACAAAATATTGATTGTATATATATAAACCATTATGTCAGAATTTTGTATGAGGGAGTGTGGTTTGTGAAAATGATGGAGTATATTTGCACTTCGTGGCTTACCATTCAATCGTAATAGTGTATACTCACTGTTTAGTCTGATCGGAAGACATGAGTAGTGTGCATGTGGCAGATGTTTTCGAATAATTTCCATGTAATTACAAAACAGAATAAACGTTTCCCCACTTAGTACATTTTAAATACAAGAGCCCAGCTTCGCACTTGTAAGAGTACTCTGTAATTTTGAATTTTTTCACGTCACCTTACTAAGCCGAGTTCGTTACTGTTCGCAGAGGTGATGAAGTGGATAAGAGTGAATAATATAGTAAATTTATTACAGTAGAATCTTGTTATTATGTACCAAGGTGTCCTTCCCCCCCAATATGTTCATTTCACTTAGTTTTTAAACTAGGTAGTGATTGAAATTAAATGACACCTCAATATGTAGCGAATCTTGTGGATTGGGAGCTACTAGTAAGATTTAACAGACAACTTATTAATATAAAATTTATTTTATTTAATTTTTTAAAATTTTGGCAAATCCGTGTTAGATTTTCTATTTATTGACTTTATTCTAGTTTTCCATATCTTACTCGGAACTCTAATCAGTTTCTGAGGGGGTCGGATATTTTTTTTATTTAGAAATTCTAAAATAGAGACCACACTGACCTTCCAATAAGGCTGGAGTCTCCAAGGTCTCAGCCGGACACGGCGTGAGGTAGGATTCTCATAAAGCCACTGTCTGTGGAAATCCTGCTCAGGACACAGACTAGCTTGTGGGCTTGGAGATATATCATAGGCTAGATATTTAGTAGGCCACCTGTTTTCGGCATATAAAAGTATATTTGGCTGTGGATTTCCATATGTCTAAATTCGACCGCTTATCCTTGTAATATTTAGTGTACTAGTGTATTTTCCTTTGGCGCGTCGCTTTTCTTTTTTCTATCTATCTCGCAATTCTCTTCTTCAAGATTTTTTTAAAAAAAATTTCAACCTTCCCCCCCCCCTTCCTAAGTTTTGAACTTGACAAATATCAAACATTTAATATATATTATTTAAACCTGAATTTCTGACAGATATTGCGAGACACGATTCGTGGAGGTATTTGTTGATGTCAAATATTAAGGTACCGTTTTTCATCACAATTTAATCCACCGTGATAGCGAGAGATAGTTCAATATACGAATCAATTTCTGCTTTCGTCTCTCTTATCGTTATCCATTTGAAATTTTCCGTGGTACTATTCGCATTTCTACTTTTCTTTCCATTGATTACCATAGAGGTAAATGTTGTGTAAATTTTGGGTCCATAAGTATTTCTAACTTTCAGAGTCATACATGTTTACGTGCCTGCCTAGCACTTTAAATGTCCACTCTTTTAAAGCTGTTTGAGAGTAGAAGTGTTTATCATTACGCGCGGTTAATTAGTCGAATTTTGTTGTATGGTCGGATGTTTCTTATGTGAAGTGTTGCAACCTTAGAATTTTATTAATCGGGGTCATTGATTTGAAAGATTAAATGATAAATGAGTATTTGTATGTTGAGATGTAAATACGTGTTAAATATAAATGTGATATTGAAGTAAAATGTATAATGTTGATTTACGTAGTTAAATATGTGTAAAGGGTCTTGGTACCTACCCCGAACAGTCATTGGTTGCCATAGTTTCGAAAAATTCGACGAATATAAAATGTAAATTTAAAGTATACCGCCGCATGTTAGATATTCTCTTTAATCTTTTTAATATGATTAATTAACATATGTAAATATCAACATCGTCTGTTATTATACTAACTGCATTTAGCATGAAATTAAGGCAGGTCATCGTACCCCTAATGTATTATTAAATCTACCCTCAAGTTTATAAACCTGAAATCCTCCTGTGCAATTAAATTTCAATTTCATCCATCATATACGAATCTTTAAATCTGAACAGTTTTCCGTTTCAGCAATTGTGGTCTTGATATAAAAACAAAGCCTCCTTGAACTTAGATAATTCTCGTTTCCCATGTAGTATGCGAATATAACTATAATTGTATGCGCCTAATTTGAAATAAGGTGGTAGTGGTTCAAGGTGCTAGTAAATGGACGGGATAATAAATAGAATAACAATGTGACATAGTCACTGTGAAATTAGTGACGAAACTTCATTTTCTTAATCTCGGAGAATGAAATAATGTATAAATAAATACGTTTACAAACTGAGTCTATGTGTTGTTCACAAATTATGAGGACTAGTTCATATGCGTATATATAAATAAAGTGAATTTAGGTACATGGACACCAAAAGGGTGCCTGACGAACGTGCGATATAAAAAGTCGTCTGAAATTACGAGAAGAGATTCGTTTTCTATCAACTTTTATTTTTTCTTTTCTTTCATATGAGATATGGACTCATTTAACCATAATCTTAATTTTTTCTTTCATATTAAATATTATAGAATGTAATTAGATTTTTTCAAATGTACATTTTATTTTATCAACATGTAAATTATTCTTTTTTTATTATTTGTCTTTCTCTCATATTTCTGCTAAGATCTAATTCATATGGATGTAATCCAAGATTCTATGTAGAATGATACTTTTATATGTGTATTCAATTGCATTGTATAAATATTTTCTTTATGTTTTAAATCCTTAATAGATGTAATAAATCTCGACCAACTATAGTTAGATTATAGTTTCTTTTTAAACTGAATCACCTATATCAATAAATTGTTCTGTATGTGTGTGTGTGTGTGTGCGTGAATGAATGACAAATTTAGTTTTAAGTGGTAGCCTGTAATATTGATTTGGGACTATAGTGTTTATAATATGTGTGGAATACTATATTATATGTATTGGTGCATGGCCGAGGTCATGCAAGATAAATAATTTAAATTATACTAAATCAGCTCCGGGAGGAAAACCAAAACAACAGGATGAGCTTGGATAACGACAGTCTGTTCAAAAAATCTCGAAAACTTATATTTGTGGAAAATGTGTTAACCACTTTGATTTTTTTTCTTTCCTTGGCTAATTCAAATGTGTGTTCGATCTCCACTCTTGAAAGTCAGGTACTGGATAAAGGTTATTCAACATTCGGAAATAACAGACAAACGATTAAATTAAAACTTCTCATCACCTGGGCTGGTTTAGGGTAGCTCCCACTTGTACAGTTGCCTGAATCCAGATCAGGGTAGTATGAGGGAACATGTGTCTCTTCGGGATTACTTCAGAATTGATTCTCAAGTAATAACATTAGGGTATGAATCACATTTTCAATAACTATTCAAGTTTCTTTATCATATTCCCATCATTATCCAGTAATTCTCCATCTATAGTTCCTTCTTCCTTTATCCATTCCTTCCTCTTTCCTTCTTTCCTCCTATCTTATTTTCTTTATTCTCATTCTTTCTTTTCCTATTTCTAATAAAACTAAAGAGGGGTCGTGACTGGGAGTTGTCGCTATAGACACGGTTATAAAATTCGTCTGATATAAATTAACCAATAAAAAAATATACATACAAAACAAAAATTCCAAAATACTGAGATTCATTTTTATTTTATTTCATATTTACTAAATTAACTGATTGAAGATTTAATATATAGCGACTCCTCTTTCCCACTCACGATTTACTCTATTATTTTTCTCCTCACACGGCAATCTGTGTTACACTGTGTTATTATTTTGTGACTCAAATAGCGGACTAATGAACAGGTAAGTAAACCGCCAGCAATTTCTGGAATGTAAAGTGGTAATGCAATAGAGCATCATTGGTTATTAGATTGTTAGAAAATTCATCATATAATTCTGCCTTAAATTTCCTGAACAGGCACTACAATCCAACCATTAAAAAATACCTGATTAAAATAGGTTATAACTTGATATGGAACTTTGTCTAAAAAAGTGGGTTTTAGCTATAGATTCAAAATATGTTCGTACATCTACGAAAACAAGAAGGTAAACAAAAATAAGTTAAAATCATTTTTGTTTAATTTTTACAACACGATAAATTTCACCATTTGTATATAATATATATATATATATATATATATGTGTGTGTGTGTGTGTGTGTGTGTGTGTGTGTGTGTGTGTGTGTGTGTGTGTGGGTGTGTGTGGGTGTGTGGGTGTCTGTGTGTGTCTATGCCGAAAAATTATCTTGATAAATAGTTTTATGCTTTTAGAGTTTTATAGGCGAAACCGCCATTAAATATCGTGTAAATATTTACAAAAACGAAACGGGAAAAACTACTGAACAATGAAAGCAAACAACAATAACATTTCGTGATCTGACCTATCGTTATTTCAGTATTATCGTTGTAGTTGCTATGCTAGAAGTGTAATATAACAGAATTTATGGGTCATATTTCATTCAGTGCACACCGCACAACACGTCCCCACGTGAGATTGCTTCCAAATAAAATGATTGCGGAAGATAAAATGAAACTTGTTACTACACAAAAGCATGTAAATTCAAGTCTGGCATAAAGTGCTGGCATCACTAATACTAGTAGTTGGAGTGATAGTACTGGTTGTAGATATAGTATTATTCGAAGGAAGAAATTTCTTTGTATTTTTAAATAACCTATTCTCACTGACACAAGATGCATTTCTATGCATACTTTATGTCACATATTGAACTGAAAATTGGGAAAGAAAGTTTATAACAAAAAAGAGGTAAAATAACATTTCTGGTAAAACTTTCCGCTTATTATCAAGTTTGAACACGATATACACGAAGAAAGAGAAAATGAAAGAAAGGAACCAGAAAAATAGAAGAAAAGGAAATACAACAAGGAAGAAAGAGAACGAAAGATAGAGAAAATTGAAGAAATAAAACAGAAACAATGAGTAAAGCAAACAGCAGATTAGGATAGAATGAGTGAACGAAAGATATAGAAAAAGAAACGAAGATAACGAAAGGAAAAGAACAGAAAACAAAATAATGTTTTAGTTTGAAGGCTAAAGCAGAGGGTAGATTAATGAAAGTGGACGATAATAAGAGAATTGGAGGAATGACAATGTGCGAGGAGAAAGGAACAACTCGAAAGAAATACGAAAAGGATGTTGTCCACTACAAACCCATATACACTGTGATCGAGCCAGGGAGTTCCCTCCCAAGAAGTGAGTGATCTATCGCTAAGCTACTGGGCCGAGAAAAGAAACATTTAATTTAGACTGATGCAGGCGGACAGTGAATGATTATGAAAATGTTGATGGGATGAGAATGTGGGAAGAAACAGGGGGATTCGGATAATATCCACGAACATAATGTTATCCAACATTAATTCACGCCGCCTGGAATCTACCCAGTGTCTTTTCGCATCAATGAATGCTTTACCTCTGAATTACCGTGTCTGCAATAGTAAGGGGTCTTCAATATAAATCCACACAAGTTATAGTGGCAAGTATAATTGAAATGCCATATGGAAAAAGGTATAATGGTGATACATATGAGAAGTCACAGCAAAGAGAATAGTATCGTAGCACTAACGGCTTTCAATCAGTCCCTCACTACGCACTTCGTCGATACGACGCCTGGTGGATCTTGCAAGGTTTTGTACAACAGATACATCGATGTTATTCAGACAGTAACGGATCCGTCGAATGAGCTGATCCGGATTTGTAGCATCCCATCCCTTAGCATAGACAGCAGCCTTCAAAATTGCCCAGAAATTTTGATGGGTCGAATTTCTGGAAATTTAGCTGGGTTATCTTGTTTCGGTACAAATTCAATATTTTCCTGCATGAGTTGTTCAGTCATAACTTGGGCGAAACGCGCGGATGTTAGATCAGGCCAGAACACATATGTCCCTGGTTCACAGTTTGTACGTATGTATGGTGTTAGTCTCTTTCTAATGCACTGTATAGTACGCCACAGATGACCAGATCGACGGAAAATATGCGAACTAAAAACAGTGTTGCAAATTTATGAACTCTAGTAGTTATTGTTGTTATAAGAACTATATTGTGCAGAAAGAAAAATGTTTAATTTTCTTGTGTTCATGTTATTCCTTTCCCTTTCATTGTCGAGTCGTACTCGAGAAATATATCCTTTTCTTTGTCGGCTGAACAATGAGGAGGTCTATATAGCTATAATGAATATAAATGCAATTGGTTATATGATATTTTTATTTGAGTTTAGCGTCCGTTTCAGCAGCAAGAGTATGTGGGACGCGGACTTACAGCTTAATTTGGGATCCGAACCACATGAGCTCCTACCAGGATTCGAACCGGCGTCTTCTGCGCCAAAGGCGCGTACGCTATCCACATAGACATAAGGATGTTCTACAGTGTGTTATGAATAAAACTGATTCCTAAATTTTTAAACTCTCTTAATCTATAGGTAACTTTTTAATTTCATTTAGTATGCTTCTTGTGCGAGTACTATGAGGCAGCTTAACTTAGGGTTGAAAACATAAGCTCCCACGGGGAATCAACCCATTACCTATTAAAACAATGTGAGAAGAGAATCATTTAGTCATGATGGAGTATATTGCTTATCTGGAATAGTTATTTAAGTAAGTGCATGATATTATACAACAATTGAATGATTTTGCGAACAATAGGATTTCGTTATGTCAAAAGAAAGATGCTGTGTTTATAGTAATTTAAGATTTAAGTTGATTTGAATCTCGTTTTTCTGTGTTTTATTGTTTTTGTAAGATAAAATGAAACAATGTCCTACATGATAAAGGATTACCCACAATCTATATTCACAACTAAAATACGAGTTTTCATTAAAATAATAAGAAATACAAATATATTTCAGAGTATATATATATATATATATATATATATATATCAGAGCATACGAATCCTTATTTCAAAATAGAACTCTAATAATTATACGAAATTTTGTTCGTTCCTTCGAATTTCCTTTAGAAAACCTGCTTGAAAACATGCTACTCCCAGGGAAACCCGAGATTTTAAAAGGGAAATGCTTAACGAAGAAATGTAGGATAGTAGCTCCCTCGTGCCTAAGCTTTCTCAGATGCTTTCCTCAAGTTCCATCAAGCAAATAAATATCTTTCAGTGCAGCCACTGGCCAACTTCCTTCAACTTCGTCTTATATTGTTATAGGTTGTTTCTGTTTTCAGTATAAATTGGTGTCTCAGGATGTATTGGGAAGTTTAAATAAATAAATAAATAAATCAAATATTAGCGTTCAATATATGTTCAATGTATACTATTTTAAAACATATGAAGCATTCTTTGTAGTAATGGTGAACTCAACAAAGAGTTACTTTGGGAAAAACGCATTTTAAACTTTCTTCACAATGAAGAACTCTACAAAACGTTCTTCTTTCAGTTAGTTATCATTATCATTATTGTTGAAATTTCTGTTATGATTATTATACCTTGGGTAACGAAAAAAGCTGAGTTTGTCCTTACTATTAGAAATGCCTCATACTGTATGTAGTAAATTTGTATGAAATTAAAATAGTTGTAATCTCAAGAGTCTTGTTTCGATTCTTAAAGATTATTTGTAAGTACTATGTTTTCTTAAAATACACGCAATGCTCCAAATATGTTCTGAAATTCAGAGCAAATTTCCTTTATAATATTGTTGTAGCTTTCCCCATCACTCCGTCAACGTAGAGAAATGTACTCAACTTTGCAACACTATTTTTCAGAATACAAGAAAGTGTCAACCAATAGGGGTTGCAAACACACTACCCACCCCCAACACGAATATCAACAGAGATGAGTTGCCACATTTAACATTAAGATACTCAACACGGCTGCTGACGAAAGAACAAACCATGTGGTATGCTTCAGTTTTTCAAAGTCCGTGGAGCTCAGATGATACGTTTGCCTCCAATATTACGGTTCATTTCGTTCTTCTCAACAGAAGAAAGAGGAAGGGAAAGAAAGGAAAAGGATTCCGTATTTATAAATAAGTTATTACAAAGTATATATATATATTACTATGGTTATGTGAATATGTGTCGTAAGATACAAATGAACGCGTATTATTATTATTATTATTATTATTATTATTATTATTATTATTATTATTATTATTATTATTATTATTATTATGAAGAAAAATAAAAATGGAGAAAAACTTACTTGATGTACAGAACATAATATTCGCTCTCCCTATCTCATCATCATTGTCACCTAACGGTTTAATAAGTATGTTGACATTTTTTTGAAAATTCCGCCTTTAGTCCAGGCCTTTTATTATTATCAGGTATTATATCACATGCATATCTCACTACATTATTCGTTATTAAAATAGCCCCTCCCTCTGGTCTAGTAGCTACTGCGTCTGGCTTTGGTGCTCATAGTCGCTGGTTCGATTTCCAGTGAAAACACATGAGTACATGTAATTTTATAATTCACTTTAATCGATAATCCGTTTCATTTAGCCTAAAGGACACAATCGTGGGAGTCTTTTTTCATAATAAATTGTACAGATTTTCTATTTCGAGGTTTTTCAACCTTGGACTCGCGAGAATATGAGGGTTGAAAAAATGAAATCTTAAGTTTATGTCCTACGATCATGCCGGCTAAGCTAAATGAGACGGTGAGGATGAGAAATGAAATAAACGGTAGAATGAAGTAGGGGGAAATGGGAAAACCTGGGGGAAACACGTGTACACAATGCTTCTCCACAACAAAGCTCACTTGGCTTGAGCTGGGATCGAACCAAGGACCTCATGCACCATAGTTGAACGCTTTACCACTTTTTTTTCTTTTTTAAAGTTCGTCCTAACTGGGATACTATTTGCCAATTAGAGTTCGTGCAATTTCTGCGTAATCCAAACACGACAGGGACACGAACACAGAAAGATCCAGGACAATTAAAAATCCGACCATGCTTTTCAGAGGGATTCAGACCCCCAGTGGATTGTGCCTCATGATTCGAAGCCGAATCCCCAAGACCACTCGAGTATTGCCACAGGGTTACCATTGAACAACCGCGGCCCGATATGAGGGTGCGAAGGAAGATGTAAATCAGTGCTATTCAACCGGGGGTACGCGAAGATGTTTCTGGGATACGTAATCCTAATATAAGCATATTTCTAATATATCTTGAATGATCATAGTTGGAGACTTTTTTCTTTCCAATGGACGATTACGCGCGTCTAATATTCCCAAGTAATAGATTAACGTTTTAAATTTTTAACATTGTCCTCAGTTTGCGAATTATCAGGGAGGATGAGGGGGAAATTTCCCTGAGTAGAACTGGATGTCTCCCATATGTCTTGAAATTTCCCATGTTAATTTTTCCGAATGAATACTTTATCCCCCTGTAAATAGTCTTTTGATTGGCACCTGGTTGTCCTTTTGTTGGGTCTCTATTTGTCCCCCTTTTTAATCAACAGAACGTGTCTATTAAGTTTATTAAGTTCATTTCGATTTTATTTGTTTTAAACAGCTTCAAAGGTACACAATTGGATGGCGAACTGTGTCTAGGGGTACGTGAGAAGAAAAGCTCGAATAGCACTTACGTAAATGATGAATGTAATTAGGGTCTAGTAGCAGAAAAATATTTTTTAAAAATATTTTGAACTCCTTTTGATAGACATATTTTTATTTGTACACTTGTTTCCAAATACGAAAAAAGCATATTGAGGAATTGCGAGAATCGTTTTAAAAACAATTGGAATGAAAGAGGAATGAATCTTGTTAAAATGTGCAGATTTAAATACAAGAAAAATATAAATAGAACTTACAACTGTAAGGGATGAACAGCAATAATAATAATAATAATAATAATAATAATAATAATAATAATAATAATAATAATAATAATAACAATAATAATAATAATAATAATAATAATAATAATAATAATAATAATAATAATAATAATAATAATAAATTATAAACAGGAAATTAATTGTAGGGGTCGCAGGCAAGAAGGTGTGATAAAAGGGGGCTGTGATATAAAATAAATAGATTTAGGAAGCCTAGTTTATTGCATCATTATATAGTAAGTCTTTCCTAGTCTTTTATCTTCCGTAGTCTTAAATATAATAATGCAACAGCAGAATGCATACGTAAACATGCCGGTATATAAAAAGAGTGAAGAACTTATACAAATGCCGGGCGTTGATAGTAAATCCAGATCGACGCAACATCGATTGGCTAACACCTTTTGAGACCCATGGGCATCCAAACAAGCACTTTCTCTTCTAATTTCTTCTTGGTGACAAATTTAACACTAGATGGAGCTGTAGAGGGATCGGATGTATAGAATCCATCATATTTCCATTGATAGAGGCATGAGGCAATGTAAGATAGGTTTCATCATCCAAGATGAAATCACGAACACCGAATTTTTGCAACTAGCGGCCACACTTGGGTTTAACCATTCGTTTTTGGCGTTCTGTGCACTTGAGGATGGGTTGTTTCTTCCTTATTGTAGATCTGTTTTCTAATGTACTACATGGTGGATCAAGGACGCAGAAGACTTGAATATTCACGCCGCCGCGCCGTACGCATTGAAACACCATCGTCTTCTTCAGCTACTGAACCGTTTGTTTCGTGAAAATACAAGCTGATCGTCCCGATCTGACTGCCGTTTCCACTCAATTCTATTTTGAAATCTTTTAATGATGTCGTAGGTTGTTCTACGCGGCACTCCTTCGGCTGTAAAATGTTTTACTGTGTACATTTTGCCCTTGCTTTGATGTGTCTCGTAGAACTTGTACACACGTTCCCGCAATAGGTCTTCCTTCGATGCCTTCCTCACTGTCAAATAGGGTCACGATAAACCACTTGTTTCTGTACCTTTTAGTGCACTACTGGCTCATCGTTCTGACAGGTCTGCCGCCTGTTCATATACTACGTGAGACATGTGCTGTCCTCTACAAGTTTGTGCGGATTTATATTGAGTGCCCCTTAGTAAAGAAAATGAAAACGAAAGAAAAAATGAAATGAAATATTTCGATTTAACGCCTCATGGTTATGCCCTTTATTCTAAGGGAGACGATGATTAAGGGAAGTAAACGATTATGGAAGAATTGGTGGAATGCAAAAGTGAGAGGAAACGGGTGTACCCCCAAGAAAACCCACGGACATGATGTTGTCCACCACAAACTTATTGGCAGAGGATCGAATCAGAGACCCTACGCACCGGAGGTAAATGCTCTACCACTGAGACACCTGCCCCTGAAAACGAAAGAAAAGAAGGAGAAAACGAACGTTATAGTAGAAAGCCGAAATATTTCTTATTCTTGATATGCCTGTTCTGTAGGTTAAAGTTCTGTCGCATTTCTGAAACTCTTTTCTTTCACACCTTGTTAAATATGGAAAACCAATGTTATTTCCGAACTATTATGTTATTTATGTAATGAACCTCTTTCCTTTCACACGTTCTTAAATGTGACAAACAAAATGAAACATGTTATTTTTGTGCTGTTATGTTATTTAAAACCACATTCTTCAAACACAAATGACATTCTATTTACAAAATGTTACGAAAGTGTACTAATTATGAAACTTCCTCCGGTTTGTAGTAGTTCATAATTTGGCAAGCCAAAATTACAATTCACGTAGCCATACGGTATGAAATTTGTGGTGCTCTCCAATATAAGAAAAGTTTTCGAGAATCATATTAATGTGTTTCGAAGAAATATTATCGTACAATGGTAAAACATTGGCTACAGACATGATATATATGAATCAATACATCTAATTATGCTGATCAAAATAACACGTACGATGATAAATCTATATATGTGTAGTTTTCGTGAAAATCGACAAAACATATTTTTATGGCAGTAAATATCACAACAAAACATCATCTTTTCAGGTGAAATATAATACTAAAATAAGTCCTAACAACTCTTTATGTAAAACATTAGTAAGGCGAGAGATTTCCTAGTCTCCTTTAGGTCCTCAAAAAATTTTTCTTGTTTCATCTTGAAACTTTTCGTCTTGTTTTACGACAAAATTTGTCCTGATTTTTTGCTTAATTTCAACTACAAGTTATCAGAAACCTTCTACATCACCAGAGGTCAACGAGGAGCGTGATACTATAACGACCTTTAAATCATATTTGTTATTGAAGTGAATTGTGTACAGTTTTGCGTATCTTTAAACGTTGATAAATACTCCTCATTATGTTCGTACTAATCACTTTATTAATTTAAAGCTTTTACACTATGAACCTTGTTAACATTAAAACAATGTTTGAAATCTAATTCTTGAGTGAACTAAACAGCTCTGGAAATTTCTCGTCGAGTCTCGAAAACAAGCCGGGACGAAAAATATGACACTTTTCGTGTCGTTTTTCGAGAGGAATGATAGTTTTCGTGTTGTTTTCGAGAGGATTGACAATTTTTGCGTCATTTCCAGAGGAATGAGAACTTTTTGTGTTGTTTTCGAGAGAATTGACAATTTTTGCGTCATTTCCAGAGGAATGAGAACTTTTTGTGTTGTTTTCGAGAGGAATGACAATTTTCGTGTCGTTTACAAGGGGAGTGATAATTTTGGTGTCGTTTTCACGAGGAAATGAGATACTTTTCGAGTCTTGTGTGCAACAGTGACTCGAATTTGAAAATGTATTACTCGTCTCGTTTTTGAGATGACAATCAAGATAAAATGATGCAACATTAAAACCTAAAATTATTTTCCATAAGTAGAAGCTTTGCTTTGTTATAATTAAATATAAACTAATTATTTGCTGAGCACAACTATATATTTTCACTAAAATTCAACATGTGCTATAGGTTCGCCAACTAACTCTTTGACTTCATCAGACACTATGTGATACAGGATAACTGTACAATCGTATATACATACAACAGCTAAATTACTTCATTACCTTGTACTTTCGTGTTTGATAGAAATATGTCTACTACGAAAAAGAAAGAAACATCGATAAACTAATTTTTCATTGATACATTTATGTAGATTATATCTTTTGAAAATCTGTGTGGGTGCTCATATTATGCAGAAGATATACAGGGTGGCCCAAAAGTAGATATACAGAAAAGCATCGATCAAGTATGACAATTTAATTTATTAATGTAATGAATGTATTTGGTTTGGTTTGTTCCGAGCTTAAGGTGTAAGTGAAAATAAATTAAGAACAAATAAGGAAGAAACTAAATCATTACCTATATGAATAAGAATAAGTAAATAATATAAAACGTCATGAGCCGATCAGTACGGGGCTATATACCTACCTTTTGGCCACCCTGTGTTATTTCAGGTTATAAATATATTATCGAAAATATGTATTTTAAAAATTCATTTCAGAACGCTGAGAAGAATTAAAAACTCAAGAAGTCAATTTTTTAAATTATCTATTTTAGGTAGGCTTCGGCCAAAAGATGAAACTTGTTTTTAAAACTTCAAACGCTTTACAAGATCCATCAAGATGAATCGGAGAACAAATAATAAGTGGAAGTTTGTCAATTGCAGTCAAATCACTCCCAGCGATCGAGGTTATTCATGTCGGCATTATTAATATTTCATCAGAAGACTTCAATTTAGGACTACCGTATATCAAAACAGCAGAAGAAAATAAAGATTGAAGGAAATATAAGTAGAAAACTAAATAAACTCAATTGTATTATTTTAATCCTTTATATATATTATACTTCCAGAAAGAAATTTCATAAAATATTAAAAAACTTGACGGAAAGCTGCGACAATAGTGGGATTATAGTAAACATTAGAAACACAAAGGAATAGGGACTTGGACGAAGTGGTCGGCATCAAATATAGATGTAGAAAAGAAGAAAGTATACTACGTGACTAGTTTTCGATATCTTGGTAGTAGTATTAATGATGACATGAAGTGAGAACATGAAATATAAAAACAAGGATAGGAATAGTGAAAGAAAAAAGTCTTTGTGGATTGTTATATAAAGAGTTAAAACAAAGACTCATGAAATATTTTGTGCTGATAGTGTTGTACTCTATAGGACACAAACATATTTCGAGAGGGATTAAAAAAGATTGTAAGCTCTCGTAATGTGGGTGTGGAGAAGAATTGAGAGAATTCGTTGGGTCGAAGGGAAAACGAATGATAAGTAATAGGAATAGTAGAGTAGAAAAGAATTTTAGATGTAATCAAAAAGAGAAACTGCTTGATACATTGGCGGAGAAGGAACTGTATCCTGAGAGATGTGGTGAAAGTAAAAACAAATAGAAACAATAAAGGCTACATTTGATGGATAGTGTTAAAACAGAAAATTCCTATATGTAAAGACCTTAAAGCATGGAAACTTCTCAGTTTGGGGCAAATGATCCACCAATAATGACAGAATACATACAAGATGCGTTCAAAAAGAAACCAAGCTTCTGAAATAGCGTGCCATCTAGCAGAGGAAGCGCATTGCGGCTATTGAGCGCACCTAGCAGCGTTTTTAGACAATAAATTACCATTTGCCTCGTTTCGTTCTGACCGTTGTCACCGAGTTACAATTACTGAAGTGAGCACGTGCACAAACTGTTCGTTGGATTAGTGATAAAATCATAATGAAAGGGGTTGAAGAACAATTTGCATGTGTGAAATTTTGCTACAAATTTGGCAAAACATTTACAGAGTCATTTCAATTCCTTTACAACTCACTGAGGGTCTCCTCGTCCAAAAATAGCGCATCAGTTGGTTAAAGATCAAGGTGATGTTAGTCGTGTTTTTTGTTCATCATGAATTTGTATCACATGGTCAAATGGTAAACAAACAGTTGTACTAGGATATTTTAGCGCAGTTGAGGAATGGTGTACGCAAGAGACGCCTAACACAGACTTTAATGATGCAAAGTGCCAATGTGCCTATTCACGCTTCGCTCCTCACTCGCATTGTCTGGTAAAACATCAGACTCACGTTGTGCCCCATCCACCTTATTATCCGGATCTAACATTAGCAGAGCATTTCCTGTTTCCCAAACTTAAAACCACGCTGAGAGAACGTCGTTTCCAAACCATAGAGGAGATTCAGTACAATGCGACAAGAGACCTGCGCTATCCCAAAAGGTGCGTTCCAGGAATCTTTCCAAAAATGGAAGAAACGTTAAGAACGGTGTATTGCCAGTGGAGGAAACTACTTTGAGGAGATTAATGTTTAAACTTTTGTGTAATGAGTAATAAAGATATTATAGCGAAAATTTGGTTTCTTTTTCAACACACCTCGTATAATTATTATAACTAAATTTATGAAATAAAAATAATTCTCCAAGCTGAGTTATTAGGTATTTTGTTTGTCATAAAATAAAAATTATGGGACATAATACACCTCGTAACTCTCAACGGAACAGTATTTTATGAATTGTGAAATAGAAAAACCTAAGTCGAATAAAGTAGAAAGCAATAAATAAAAGTTCACCATACAAGATACTCTTAAATTCAGCAATGACGTTAAATTTCTATTTAATCAAACGACGAAAAAAGTAGTTTCCTCACATTAACAAAGAATATTGATTTTGTTATAGCTCTTGTAAAGTACATATCAGGTAGCTACGTATGTGTACACAATATTCGTTCTCTTGTGGAAGGGCAGTTTAAGAGAGAACTGGCCCACAAATTACCACTGACATCTTTGACATTGTGAGCACTTAAGCCCAGCGGTGTTTCGTGTTGGACAAGCACTCTACGCTCTTAGTAAAAACCTCCAATCGATTTTCTACAGCTAGATTGTTGACAGATCTCTTGCTTTGAAAAGTTCCTTGCGTTCGTTTTCTATCTTTTATTTCTATGTATAGTCTTCCTCATACCCCTTTCCTGTCTTATATGAATGAAAACTATTTATCGAAGTTAAAACTCCGGCAAATGGGTTACGCATTTTTTTACAAAGAAAATAAAAACGATTTCATCAACCTTATAGCAAAGTGTTTAACGTTTACAAAATATGACTATTTAAACAAGACATCTTCCCTTTAATGTTGGTGAAAGAATGCAATTGTTTTGGTCTCATTATCTATTTATCAGCTGTTGAGCATAAGTCTTAGACACGCTGTAGACTATAGGTGTTTATATTTTAAAATAATTAAATTGAAACAAATCAGTTTAAAAATTGCAATTAAACAATAGTTTTAAATCTGACAATTGCCTGCACGCTAGCGACATCTGTAAAAAACAGGTAGGTATCGCAGGTAGTAACACCAATTAGTTTCTTACTATTAAGTCTTAGCGTTTCACACAGACTGTATCGCAGTGGCTCAGTGGTAGAGCGTTCACCTCTAGTGCATGGTGTCCAGGGTTCGATCTAAGCCAAGTGACCTTTGTGGTGGGGAAACACCTTGTGCGTGGATTTTCCTGGATTTCTGGGCTCCTCTGTTTCTTCTCACTTTCTTTATTTTACCATTTCATTCATTTCTCATCATCACTGTCTCCTTTAGCCTAGCCGGCACACGCGTGGGATGTAAAGCTTAAATATTTCACTTTTCACAGACTGGCATGTTTTGCCATTATACATAGGATTAAAGAGACTTTCAAGATACAACTGTTAATCATTTAGACTGGAAATAATAACATTAAATTATGAGAATTTCGAGAAGTTTCCCAAAGCCCATACATTTACGAAGCATGCAATTCTAGCATTTGCTAAGCAAAATTTGTTAGAACAGATGATTCTAGTACTTCAACCCAGCATCTACTGATTTTAAGTAAGGATGTTAATTTTAAAAAAAGTTAATTCCACTTCATTTTCATGTTTTTTGAGATATTGTTTAGAATAAATATCTCTAGTTTCTATTCCGATGGCAATAGTTTGTAGCTGATGATATTCTCTTCAGTTACACATTGATCGGGAGGTGATAATAAAAGTTACCACAAAAAGAACACAACTTTTGAATTGCCCGTCATTTCTGTTCTAGTAAGTAAGTAACACTTAATGTTATACGATTTCCATCTGTTATCTCTATGATTAGTAGTCACAGAGAGCCAAATAGCACATGATAGTCATTTGTTTTCTGTACGGGTAGGAATGGAACGCTTCATGACGGAACAGCGTGTCGTCATAGTGAAAACCAATAGCATATTGAAAATTTGGGTTGAAATATTGTGCAGAGAATGTTCACAAATTCCGTGGAATGTTTGGTCAACTTAATCCATCGTACAATCGACTGTGATGAAACTAGTTGCTAAATTTCAGAAAACAGGCTTGGTTGTGGATATTAGACCCTCAGGGAGTTCTCGTGTTAATCGTTCTGCGAAAAAACATCTTCGAAGATAACACAGGAAACGCATTAACAGTGAACGGCGAACGCTACAGCAATATATTAAGACAGTTTTTGTAGTCTCAACTAGATCGTATGAATGCTGAGGAAGTATGATTTCAACAAGACGGCGCAACCTGTCACACATCGATTACAACAATGAACTTGTTACGAGAGAGGTTCCCTGGTTGGGTGATTTCTCGCAACAGTGACGTGAATTGGTCACTCAGATCTTGTGATTTGACAATATTTGATTTCTTTCTGTGGGAATATTTGAAATATTTTGTGTGCGCCAACAAACCACAATCACTTCCAGAGCTCAAGGCCGTAATTCAGCGTATAACTTCAGAAGTAGATATGCAAAGAGACGGACAATTATGGAAAATTCATCGAAAGAACGAGAGTGTGCCTGCAGAGTCGTGAAGGACATTTGAGTAATATCATATTTCATACATAATCACAGGTAGCATACACTGCAAAAATATATGATATATAAATTACCTAATTTCATCAATAAATGTGTATGTTATTATGTACACAAAATTTGCGTTCTTTATGAGACACCTTTTACATATGAATTGACTACAATATGTAGACTATAAGTACAGTGTATGAAATCATTTGTAGTTTATCATTTGCCTATACCTTGGCACATATCCTTTGTAAGTTTACCTCTACTCTGTATATATCGTTTGTACTTTTGAGAAAGTAATTAGCAAGGCAGTATAACAAACACGTGTAATATCAATAACAAACATAATTACAACATATCCACTGCAGTTCATGAAATACCTATCATAAGCAAAACCTGCTGACACAATTTTGAACTCACGCATTCAGTGCTGTGTTCTCACTATTACGTCTATAGATAATCTACTTGTAATACACATGGTGATATGTTCGTATCACATTGTGTTATGACCTTTTGCATAACATGAAGCAAAGTTAACTAGTTACTCAACTCTGAGAACATGTTACAGTGTATGTTATTGAACGAATGCCTGGCAGGTGGCCCCAAACTCAACTTCTACGATAATGATGTTCTATGGTCCAAATTATACTGGGAGCAATGCCCTAACTTTGCTTGCATTAAACATGTTGTGAATAGTGGCCAAGTTTTTTTTTCTCGTTGTATTATGTGTACTGCCATTAACGAGAGAACACAGCGCTTCAAGACATATGTTGCTGAACAAAGTGGTTGTTTTGAATAACAAGTGAATTTCCTTTGTGTAGTACACTAAGTTGAGTAAATATATGTATTATGGATTCTCCATTCTTTCTCTTACTTGTGAGACCTAAACATTTAAATCAAAAGTTGTGTCTATGTTACATAATTAATTTACTTCTAAAATTACCTAACCATTTATTATCTTTATAATAATAATAATAATAATAATAATAATAATAATAATAATAATAATAATAATAATAATAATAATAATAATAATAATAATAATAATAATGAACTGTGTATGTCTGTCATCATCTATTAGCATAGAAAAGTGTCACCTAGGGCCACCAAATTTTAAACACAAGAAAAATGAATATATATTGCTTTTTCGACTTTCGGTTAAAAAGGTATTTGCGGGTGATGAAAATGTATTCACATTTCTCGCAGTTTCTAAGAATATGTTGCCTTATGCAAACCGTGCTACACCTTGGTTATGACGGCTTACATAACCACAAAGGATAAAAACCTGGGCAATGTATTTTCTTTCTATCCAAACTCTGAATTAAGACCTAGTAACGACGAGTACTTACAACTGACAGTAAATAAAGAGAATTACGGTACACATGTATCACTAGTATGAAACTAACTATACATCAATATTATTCGGAGATATAATTATAATTTTAGATTTTGTTAACACGTTTTTGGGACTTCCAAACTGTTGTATGCACATGCATCGGAAGTTCTATAGAATAATTATATCAGTCTGTCTGTTGAGAGCTATTATCATAGGAAAAACATTAAGTGATATCGAGAAGCATTTTAATCACAATAGACTCACAATCCAAAGGATGGGTTATATCTTTTCCCTTATGCCTCTATTGAAACTGCCAAGTGGAAAAAATCAACAGTTTCGGTTTCAATGTTGATCATCATAGAATAAAAAAGTAATAGCGACAAACGGTTTCTGAAATCGATTCGGCGTTCTCTCAAAAAAGTTACCATCATCTCCACCCCATTATTCCACGAAAACCGGAATTGGTAGACATTTACTACTACTTCCGGTTTCAATAGTTACCTCCATAGATCAAAAACGGTAAATGTTATCGAGAAGTGTTTTTTTTTTTAATCAATTCAGCGTCCCAAGAATAGGATCTACCCTCTCCGTCAATCCTCTATTCAAACCAGAAGTAGTAGAAATCAACCATTTCTGCTTTCCAAATTATCATCATAAAATAAAAGCAGTAATAAATAGTGGCAAATGGTTTCTCAAACCGATTCAGCTTCTCAAGAAGAGATACGACCTTCACTCTGTCATTCTACTAAAACAGGAAGTGGGAAAACATTACGACTAATTCAAGTTTCAATATAGATCTCAGTAGAGTAAATGTAGTAAACCATATCGAGAAGTAGCTTTTTTCGGAATAGATTCGCTGTTGGAAGTATACATTCCATCTGCTCCATTAACCATTTACTCAAACCGAAGTGGTTAAAATCAACAATCTCCGGTTCCAACATTGATCATTATAGAACAGAAATAATAATAGATAGCGACAACCGTCTTTTTTGTAATCGACACAGTGTCTTAAGAAAAGACATCTTTTTTCCATATCACTCTACTAAGGTCAGAAGTAGAAAACTTTTACTAATACTTCCGGTTTAAATATTGATCCTCATACATGAAAAATGGTAAAATATTGGTCTTAGAACTGGGATCATATATGTCCTAGATCTAAATTTTAAAGTGAGATTCGAACTACATTAACTCATATCGAGAGTTGAACACGTGTCACCCGCTCCAAAGGCGCGTTTGCTAACAGTATAGCCGCAAGTGTGCTCTCTGTTTCGCAATATTTGATTGATTGGACTAGAGTTTAGCATCCCGTTCAAAACTGAGGCTATATCAAACGTGGATAGTGTGTAAGTCTGTGTACAGAATATGAACCATTTATAGAACGTGATCAAGAATGAATTCCATTCTGTTTCCGTGCTTATTTATTTTCGGAATATATCACCCGAATAGAAGGAAATTAAATAAAGTATATGTGATTTGTGTGTGTGTGAGAGAGAGACAGCATGAGAGGAACAATAGCTCAAAAGCATGTTGAAAATTTCCGTTATATAATGTTTTTTCAACACTCAATAATAGACTTCTTTTCTCTTCCCTTCTTTTTCTATTTTTACTGAAAGAAAGATAAATTGTCGCGATGGTTGCGAACAGATTGCAGACTATAACTTTTCAATCTCTTGGTTCATTTCCTGGATGTCACACAAGAAGTTGAAGCATCCTGATATGTATTACATGTGTGATATGTCTCTTGATGGAACCAATTTCTCGAAAGAATGTAATAACTATAGTTACAAGGAAGGTGCTCAAGTTCAGAAGGTAGTTTGAAATGAAATTTGTATTTTGTTTGTGAAAACAGTTCGTAATAGTTCTTTTTAAACTTCGTTTATATCTCACTTTTATTAAATTACAGCTGAAAGGATTGTAGTTGGGGTAGATACATTCGGGTCAGGCTTTTCAAATAATGTTTTTTTTTCTTGACCCTTATCCCTCTACTCAAACCAGAGATGGTGTAAGTTTACAATCTCCAGTTTCAATATTGATCACCTTACATTCTCCAAAAACGGTAATAGATAGCTACGCTCTAGTATGGAATCTCAAACAGTAATAAGAGGAGTCAAACGACTTTCATATGAATTCAGAATCCAAAGAATGTATTTAATACCAGATTTATTCTTCTACTAAGACCAGAAGTTATAAGATATAATAGAACTTTCAGTTTCAGTGCTGATTCATATCTATCTATCTAGCCCTATATAAATATAAAACTTATTATATTTGTGACTTCATTGCTCTTGAACCGCCCGACCAATCTCGATCAAATTTTCAACATAGGATGAAGTTCGGGCTTTGGATGGTTTCTACCATTTCATTTTGATGATGTAACTTGAGGCAGGAGGAGGGGAAGACATATAAAAATGATTTAAAATGACCGAAATTTGAAAGCGATTCAGTAATTGTATAAAGTGACTGACAAACGGAACATATCACTATTTTTTCATATTTTAATCCAGCAAAGCGGGTAATTGAAGCTAGTTGATAATAAATAAATGCGTCTCTGTAAGTGTGTCATAATGTTTTCGCATAGAAAGCAATCAGTAAAAGCCTCTAAATATTGAATGCAGGTAATCACGTAGAAAGGCATTTTCTCGATTTTCAAAGCAAAGGAGGTCTGCAGAAGGTCAAAATGTTTCTGAGTTGTTTCTTGAGAACACCGTGACTTCTTCAACCAGAAATATATATTTGTTACGCGGGTTTACATAACAAGATAGGATAAAGGTGTTGCCTTTCATTATTTGCTTATTGGACTCACATTGACAAAAAAGAACGCTCTGACATTCATTAATTTCAACCATTTATTTGTTTTGTTATTCTGCATAAATCTTATTCTACCCGTGCGAAGAATGAGCATTTAAGCTAGTAAAGTAATAAATGTAAGAGATAGCGATACACTGTTCTTTGATAAGGGTTCAGCAACAGATTAACAGGCTTCGTCTCTCACATTATAAATATATTGCATCCGGAAATTCTAGATCTACTACTTCTGGTTTTAATATTGAATACTTCGAAAGTCTTCCGTAGTTTCGTAAATGTAAAAACAAAATTAATTTGTTAAAAATACCGAAACAAATAAGGTTTTCAGAATAAATATGTTTTCAGCCCATAACCCCAGTTAGCAATCGATATTGCTTTCCTTTTACACTGATCCCTTCTGCGTGACAATTTGCGTGTTTAGTGCACAAAGGAGTCATGTCTACTTTTTGATCATTTAGACATATTACATCTTAAATATCTTTATCTAAACTTGTTTAAGAGCTTAAAAGAATCATTTCCAGGTATTGTAAAATATTCTTAATTTTTTAAAAACTCTGTTTATACCCAATTTATTTCATTACATTATAACATAGTTCTCAAAAATTTATGTGCAGGTACTACACGACTTGCATTTACATACATAAACATATAGGTAGAAGTGATAGTGTATATATATATATATATATATATTGTAATTTCTTGAAGTGTTTAATATTGATCAGATAAATTCCTGATGAGAAAGAGAGAGAAAAATCATATCATTCCATTTTGAAAAACTTCGTAGTTTTAAAATAATAGTTTTTTTTTAGATACTCAAGTTTTTTTCTAACATTATTAAGTAAAAGTAATAGCTCTTGAGAGAAGTCACATCGGGAAACATTTAAATTTTATTGACTATGGCCCAGCGTAGCTCAGTCGCTAACGCTCTAGCTTTTGATGCGAACGGTCCTGGGTTCGATTCCCGGTGCGGAACGTTCTATAGAAAAGTTGTAACAGCTTTATTAGGCTAGCCGTCTTTAGTAAGATTTTCCTGGGTTTTCCTCATTTACACGACGCGTGTGCAGGAATGGTACCTGACATAAAAGTCCCAGGCCGCTTCCTATCTTCCTTCTCCCTTCTATGAATAGTGTACTCGCCGAGAGACGTCATTCCCCATACGTAATGGACTTAAGGCAGTAGATGTCGGTAATACACAGTAGTATGTATAAATAATTAAATTATGTAAATAATTGTCATGGCTACAAGTTAAGGAAAGAAATCTTAACCAATGTACTAATTCTTGTATTAAGCTCTCTGAAACTATATGAAAATTTCCTTTTTCACCTTCTAGCAATTAAAATAAATTTTTACGTAATGTAGCTTAACTAAAGAAATGAAATTAAATGAAATATTTGAGTTTTACGTCCCACGGTTATGCCGGTTAGGCTAAAGGAGACGGTGATGATGAGTAATGGATGAAATGGTGGAATGAAGAAAGTGGGATGAAACGGGAGAAATCCGAGAAAACCCACGCACACGGTGTTTGTCCACCCCAAAGTTCACTTGGCGGGGGCTGGGATGAGCTTACCTAAAGAGGCGCCACTCTTAAGCAATTGCCCCAACTACAAACTTCTTAGCTGTAATTTCATAGAAGTTAAATTTAAGTGAAGTTTAAAAAGAACTATTACGAATTATTCTGGTAAATCACATACAAACTACTTTGTGCTAGTTCATTTCAGAGTATTTTCCGTAATCGAGCACCTTCCTTGTACTCGTAACTACAAAGAATATAATTACATTCTTTCGAGAAATTGATTCCATCAAGAGACATATCACACACGTAAGACATATCAGGATTCTTCAACTTCTTGTGTGACATCTAGGAAATGAAGCAAGAGATTGACAAAATATAGTCTGCAACCATCGCCACAATTTACCTTTCTTTCAGTAATTTTTTTTAAAAAAAAGGAACAAAGGAGAAAGAAGTCTATTATTGAGCGAAAAGAAAACATTATCTAACAGAAATTTTTAACATACTTTGGAGCTATTGTTCCTATCATACTTTCTCTCTCACTCACTTACTTTATTTAGTTTTCTTTACTTCGGATGGTATTCCGAAAATTATAACATACCAAAGTAAGATGTAATTTTTTACTTGATCACGTATGTTCAATAAATGGATCATATTCTGTACATACACTTACATACGTGTCCACTTTTGATATAACCTCATTATTGAACGACAGAAAAATCTAGCCCAACTAATCAAATGTTGCAAAATAGAGCGCACTTGTGGCTAAGCGCCTTTGGAGCGGAAGACACGGGTTCAACTCTCGATATGAGTTTATGTGGTTCGAATCTCACGTTAAAATTTAGACCCACGACACATATATCGTCCTCAGTTTGAAGTCCACATTTCCCCTCGGTCCTGATGAGGACGAAAACCTCCAAATTAATCTTCTAACACCTAACTATCTGGATGTGTTAAACTATACATCAACAATATTGTTTTGAATTTACCCCAGAACTTAGCATCAAAGAAGTAAAAGCTAAGAATTTATGAGAATGTAAATTATCTGATGAACGATCTCGTTGATGTAATAAATCAGCTCTGATAAATACAATATATTTAGGGATGGGCACGAGTCAAGATAAAACTCGACTCGACTCGAAACTCGAATCGACTTCGAGTCGAGTTTCAAGTCGAGTCAAATGTAATATCTCGAGTCGAGTTCCGAGCTGAGTCACTGCTTTGAGGTCGAGTTTCGAGTGGGGTCAAGTTTAATAAATGGCTCGCTCGTTTAGCTCGTTTTAATTCGTTTTGAGATCATGGCCTGATTAGACTGGAAAGCAAAACCTATGAGAAATGTAAGCAGTAATGGGAAATATTTTTAATGTTGCTCACGAGGTGGGACACTGCTCGCATCTCGTCTCGTCTTGATTAACAAGACGACAATGGATTTTTACAAAGAGACAGCCTCAAATGTCATGAGCACTAACATAAATATATATCACCAAGGCTGGGACCTGCTAGATCATAGTTTTGAGCCGAAGCAGAAGCTCAACCCGGATAGTGATGTTAACTGTCTCAGCTCGGTTCAACTGAGCAAACAGCTCGAGCCGACTCGGTTGAGATGAGACACCGACTCGGCTCACGTGTACCATCGGGTCGAGCCAGCTCGGTTGGGGTGAGCCATCAACTCGGTTTGTTTCTGCTCGAGTCGGCTTGAGTAGGTGAGCTATTGGCTCGGCTCGATACTGAATGAGCTGTGAGCCGAGCCGCTCGAGCCGTTGAGAACCCTAAATCCGGGCCAAGCAGTTTTGAACATGTTTGGCCGGCGTCCTGTAACTTTTAACGATTTTTGGTTCGAGCATGGATACTTGCTCCTTCGGAACTCAAACCCAGAATCTCGTGAACGATATCCTTGCCTCTTAGACTTCACGACTACCGAGGTCAGCAGTCAACTATTTTTTAGTATTCAGATACAAATCACTTATCTTTCATGTTTATACACGGTGGTGTTATAATAATAATAATAATAATAATAATAATAATAATAATAATACTAATAATAATAATAATAATAATAATAATAATAATAAGTAGTAGTAGTAGTAGTAGTAGTAGAAGTAGTAGTAGTAGTAGTAGTAGTAGTAGTAGTAGTAGTAGTAGTAGTAGTAGTAGTAGTATTGATAATAGTTATATTGTCTATGTAGGATACTTGAAGAAAGTACTTGAAAACTGCACACAGAATTTGGCTCGATTTGGCTCGTTTTTGCTCGACTTGACTCGAAACTCGAGTCAAATTCGAGTCGAGTTGGAGGAAATTTTTCGAACCGAGTTCTCAAGTCGAGTCGAGTTTCAATGAAAACTCGCTCGAACTCGCTCGTGCCCATTCCTCGATATATAAGGAAAAAAAGATGAAGTTTGGAGGAAAATTTATGGATAAATGGAGAAAATTACATAACATGAAACCTTAGAACATGGACGTATTATCCAATACTATACAGAAAACAAGATCGATATTTCTAAAATTAACGGGATGATGGAAATAAAAGTACGCTTTATAGAAAGATTTCTAGTTTGTGATTCTTTAGGAAAGAGATTTTTGGATGATCTGAGAAGATAGAACAATAATATACAGTTAAATCTCACGTAATTAAACAATAATAAGACTGATTCAACGTTTGATTTGGTACATATTATGTTTCTGCAATGATCAGCCTTTGGGTTATTTAAACTTTAATATTAGTATCTCGTATATTGCTACTAGAGATGGCCAGAACCGGTTCCTGGTGGAACCGGTTTTCGAATCTGAACGGATCCGGTTCTTGAAGATCCGGTTCCGGAACCGGTTTTTCGGATCCAGGCCTGGAACCGGTTCTTCGGATCCAGATCTAGAACCGGTTCTTCGGATCCAGGTCTAGAACCGGTTCTTCGGATCCAGGTCTGGAACCGGTTCTTCGGATCCAGGTCTGGAACCGGTTCTGAAAATAGAACCGGTTCCTCGCGGAACCGGTTCCGCTGGAACCGAAACTTTGTTACCATCCCTACGCTAAACGCGAGCTGCTTTTAAGCTGTGAACAGTATGCTAGATGAAAGCGACAGGAATGCGCCAGGCGGCGGGAGCTTATCTCATTTGGCTAAATAAAGTGGGTAACTGGCAAACTCATTGGCTAAACAGGCAAACTGACCAACTCATTTGGCTAAACACCCACTGGTGGACCAAATTTTTTTTTGGGGGGGCACAAGGGGGTCTGGGCGGGAAAGGCACAAGTGCATGGTCCTCTTTGCATTATTTTTGAAGGTGAACATTGTGCTTCCTTTACGGGTCTTTGGGGGCTTTCAGATCCAGGTCTGGAACCGGTTCCTAAGATCCGGTTCTGGAACCGGATTTTCAGATCCAAATCTGGAACCGGTTCCTAAGATCCGGTTCTGGAACCGGGTTTTCAGATCCAGATCTGGAACCGGTTCTTAAGATCCGGTTCTGGAACCGGGTTTTCGGATCCGGGTCTGGAACCGGTTCCTAAGATCCGGTTCTGGAACCGGGTTTTGGGATCCAGGTCCGGAACCGGTTCCAGAACCGGTTCTTAAAACCGGATCTCCGAGAACCGGTTCTTCGCGGAACCGGATCTCCGAGAACCGGTTCTTCGCGGAACCGGTTCCGTCGGAACCGGAACTTTGTGGCCATCCCTAATTGCTACCGGTATACTGCATTTGAAACCTTGCACGCTTAGTGCCTGGTATACACGCAACCCGGTAACGCTGATGTAATTTGGGTTGCCTGGGAAGACAGGCGTTTCCGAAAAAAAAAAAATATTTCAAGCCGTGAAGTGAGAAAATAACCAAATGAATCATTTTCTTTTTCACTGTGATGGTTATAAAAACTTGAAAACTGACCAATACCTTTATTAGAAGTTTTTTAGTCTTACTATCTATTCCGCAATTTCGCTAATAATTGCGGAGCATTATATTTCATGTAGTAACTTGTAAGATAGTATGTAAGTCCTGTGCAAATATTATATTACATTGCTTGACATTCAAGAAGTTTCTTATATTATCATTTGTGAGATTTTTGTTCAATGCTCTCCTCCCTAGGAAATCGAACCTGGAAACACGTGCACTAAAGGCATGCACAATGACCACTAGGCCAGTGAAATATGCTATCGATTGTTAGAATTGCACTGATAACTCAGTTACAAAGTAATTATATATATTTACACGGTGATGTCTTAATTGGTGACAAAACTTTAACTTAGTTCGGCATAGTCTTGCAACAAAAATATTATATATATATATATATATATATATATATATATATATATATATATATATATAGATATAGATATAGATATAGATATAGATATATATATATATAGATAGATAGATAGATAGATAGATAGATAGATAGATATATAATCGAAAGTGTCAAATTTAATTATGGTATTTACAACTACCAAAATTAACAGGAAGTGGGTTGTATAGCCTAGAAGTCTACTTTGATTAAAACGGGAAGTTGTAAATTTTAATTCAGATTCGGAATGTACGAAAAGTAAGAATTTTCTGTTTCAAACTTTTTTTCTAAAATGTATCCTTTGCTCCTAAAATAAAAACTATAGGAAAAATTAAGTAATATTTACAGAGTGAAACTTTTACAGGGTGTGTCAAACCACAGACACAAACAAGATCAAATGTAGTACACGAATATACTCTGCGATTTTAACATACCGATCACCCAGCATTTTACTTTTATCGGTTGCGTATTTGTTTTGTTCTTTATATTAGTAGTTTGCACTTTTTTGTTGTATAGAAAGTACCCTACCGTTAGCAAAATATCTGACTAATGGAAAAATATTAATCAAAATTATAATAAACATATCTTGTTTTAATAGTAAATTATCACCTGTAGCTTCCGAATAGGAATAAAAGAACATTGTCTGAATAACAGAGGAAGCTAACACATGACAAGAACAGTACAAAATCTTCTTAAAAAATATGTTAAGAATATCTATTAAGTTCTCCGAAAATTAAAGAATGAATTGACAAGCCTATATGAAATGCAGCTTCCTTACCTGACGCCAAAGGCAACTCAAAGGCAAATAAAAGGCCAGAGAGTAGAGTATGATGCTGGGAATTTAAAAATCTCTGCATACTTTGTTTCATAAAATGTACACACAAATTTTCGGTATGTGCATCTAAATATAAAAAAAATCTTACTATATGAATACCTAGGTACATCAATGGATTTTCGCGGAATAGTTTTATTATTTAGAATTTCTCATATTCTTGAAATAAAGCATTTTCTTCGCCAATTTGTGCAGAGATACTTATTTCATGCTCTGTAGCAGCGAGTATAAATAGAAAGTAATATAATTTAATTAGCTTAATCCTTCACATATGAGAAGGAAAGAGGTAGAATTCTTGAGATTTGGCAATCGAGATTATTCTCCAAAGGACCATTGGGTCGTCGTCTTCTTTTGTGGAAAGCGCTTCTATCATAATGAGCATCTGGGGACACTTGGAAAAGAATTGAGAAGTTTTGAGAGACGGTGGTAAGACTAAGAGAGAGAGAGAGGGAGAATGTATATATGTCTTAGTGTGTGATTACGTAGCCGCTCTTACTCCCCCCTCTCCTTCTCTCTCTTTTCCCCACTTTCAGGTTCAGAGTGTACAATCTAAGCGTCATGTGGATCGTTAGCTTCCCATCACCTAAGAGACCTCAACGTTGGATTTCTTCGCAGAAGCATAAACCTCAAGCTTTTATCTACATCGCAAAAGACGAAGGATTCTTAAGAGTTTCATAGAAAATCTTGTTCTATTTCTTATAATCCGGTATATATTTGAGAACATTTCACTGTGATAACACAAAGAAGGCGTATTTTTTTCTTTTTTTGCTTAAGGCATTATTTTCTTTACTCTAAATTACAAGTATACGCACACGAAAATAATGCGGAATAGCACATGGTTATATGAAATCAAGATTGAACCAGTTAGTCATTTGAGATGTAACAATATACAAATCATGTTATGCATAGGAACAGCAAGCACTTGATTACTTTTCTGTATTCAATATTTTCTTTTTTTATAAATTTTTATGTATCATACATGTGTATAATTATTTAATATCCCATATTCGTTTTTAATTAAAATATATATTCTATATTTTTAGTTTGTAAGTATATCTTTTAGGGTTCAGTCATAAAGAACATATACGCCACACATTATCACAATAAATCAATCAGGTTTGAATTTAATTATTTTCAAATATTTCAAACTAGGCTAAAATAAAGACCATTATTCGTGATTGAAATCAATCCCATACAACAGAATCGGGGTGACTACCTAGCCAGTCACTCCGAACAGTAAATCAAAATCGGATTTTCTTAAGTGTTTAATATCGATATTTCAAGGGTCTTTATTACAATTTTCATTACTTCACCTTGTTATCTGTAAATATTATAGTTCAATAACAATAACAAAATTGTGATATTTCAGACCGTTGTAAATTTAACATCTACAAAATGTTATTTAATTAGCCAAATAGCTTCGATTTGCCATATAGTACAGACATTATGATATCCGATAATATTATGAACTCATAAAAGGCACATTTACAATTCTGGCCTATACGAAGAAACTTGGGAAGTGTTCGTAGTTTACTTAGTAGGATTTTGTATATAAAAGATTATTTATTTTCCAAATACTTAATATTATTTTTCTTTAAATTGTCCACAAATTCGAAATCGTGGTTAGAAATCTAGCATACGTCTTTAGATCTTGACTTCGTGTAATAACACAGAATAATTTGAAAATATATTTTCTATATATGTGAGATACTTACAAAATAGTTTCAGGTATGCAATGGTTGAGTGGCAGAGCGCCTATTTCTGGTATGTCGCATCTCTGGTTTGGTTTCTGCTCGTTGCAAATGGAGTTTAAGGTGGACAAACACCGTTTTCTCGCAATGTTCCTATTTTCTCCTACTTTCTTCATTCTGCCATTATCATCCATCTCATGATCACCGTCTCCTTTAAACTTGGTGTAAAATCATGGAACTAACTAAAATAAACTAGTCTGAGAAATTCTACATTATTTCGTAGGATGTTACCAAAATTTACATTACAACATTCCAATAGATGTATAGTCAAAACTTAAAAATTTTTGGAAACTATTTATTTTAAATAGTATCATTTTATAATCAATAAAAATGTAGTACAAGAAAACATGTCGTGGAATTCTGACTCTTAACTTAATCATTTCCATACATCACCGGAAAATTTATGTGTATATATTACTGATTATTATATGTGACGTAATTTTTCTGCTGAATTCCTCTTTTCGATATAGACTCTAAGTCGATTAACTAAATTAGTTAGGTGTACCTAAGTCACTAGTACAGAAGTAATAAGGTGACTGTTCCTTTTTATATAGCTTTCACAAGTAGTAGAACAATTAAAAGTTAAATAACACTGCAGGCAATGAATAATTGAGCATTGGCATTATATGTACAGTGGGCCACATACATTCTTGAGGTATAAACTCCGTGAGTTAGGCAACCCAACTAACGCCAGCTCCAAGATCAATTAAGCCTGATAGTAGCTAGCACAGCAACAAAAAGTTACCCCTACCTGTTAAAACAACAAATTTTAAAGAGTGCTTTTGTACAGGTGTGAGGCGAAACACTGGCTGACGAAGAGACAAAAGGGAGTCTTTGGCTACAAGTATTCATAGTACACAGCACAGTACCAGAAAAATATATAGGGACATTAGAGGTACCGATGAGAAGATAACAGTCGAGGGACTTAAATAATCTTATAATTTACTCAAATGAGGGATATATAAATAAGTTGACTTACTTAAAATGACTATACATATATGAGTATTAAATAACATACGGATAGATTATGAGGTATATGTAGTAGGTTATTTTTTAAGTAAATACAAAGCCTTGCGCTGAATTTTGAAACTATTAACAGTAGTTCTACCTGAATATCAAAGTATGGATGGATCATTCGGGGAAAGAACCCAGCCCCCAATGAACAGTTTGGGGGTCTAACAGCGATTGAGCTACTAGTTTCCGGCGCCACTGATTGATACGTAATACTACTTCGAAAGAAGAACTTGTCCGATTTCCTTACTCGTTAAATGACATTTGAAAATGCTAAATATTTGTATACAGTAATTTATTTGTAAATATTAAAAATGCAAAATCTGATAACACTGAAACAACTTAGAGAACTTATCCGTACTAAGCGTATTACACCTTAGGTTGCAAATATAACTTAGGGTTCCTGATTTGTCTAATGTTTATGAAAAGTTACACATTGAGACACAAAGAGAAAAAGAGCGAATATAGTGTCAATAAATGATAATTTTAAAATGCACGAAATTAACTGATATCAAATATTGAACCATAACTCTATAGCAAGTTTTCTCCATGCATTTTACTTTTGAATTTTTGGTGGCAATTGATCGGCGATGACACACGTTTTATTATCTTCAGATATTTGAATACTTGAACTATTAAATTTTCTGGAATAATAATTTTACTAATAATAAACTAATAATAATTATTTCGTAGAAGATTAAAAGTTAGGAGCTTATTATCGCTCAAGTCATACCATTATAAGAATACACGTGACATTTGGCAAGAATATTTAGGTTTTGTTTAATGTTGCCCACGACAAGAGGAATTTCTCATCTCGTTTCTGAAACAAAGCAAACAAATTCGAGGCGACAATTATCATTTTACGTTCGAGACGGGACAAGTCTAATTTAAATTATCGTCTCGCTTTGGAGATGAGAATCGAGACGAGACGAAAAGTATCGTAAACATTTCTCGTCTTATCTCGATTCTCGAAATAGTATATGTCCGTTCTTTCAGAACAATTGAAGACTTTGGGTCAAAACCCTGTCAAGTCCAAAAAGTGAAAGTGTAAAGAAAATAACTTCACAAGGGTGTCTCTTCATCCGATTTCCTCCAAACTTGACATATATACTAGACAGAAAATAAAGCGACACGTACTTTTGTTGCTTTTGGGAAATAGGTTAAGGGAGTAAATGACTCATTTTCAAAAAAGGGTCCGATTGATTAAAAGGACAACAATTAAAAACGAACTCTGCCGATGCAAAGATAACGTCAAAGTAGGAAATACGGGTTTTGTCGTTTTTGCGAGAAAGGATTCTAGGGGGCAATGGCCACCTTCGAAATGCCAAAGGACTCCGCACAATCCTTACGGAAATTTGATGTCGGTGAAATTGTTTGATACCGTAATATGTTGCAGATATGGTGTTCGTACGAAAAAGTTTCAATGGGCACAACCACAAATCACTGACCGTTTTACCACTACAGAGGCACTTTTTTGAAAGCAGGCGAAGATAACGACTTTCTGGATTTCGGAAAAATTGACTAATCCGTGATATGTTGTAGATGTTCTGATACTGAGAAAACGTCTTAATGGGCATAACCACCAACCACTGATCGTTTGGCCACTACAGGGCCACTTTTTTAAAAAGCAACCGAAGATAGTGATATTCGGGATTTCTATAAAAATGACTGAAACTGTGATATGATGTAGATGTTGTGATCCTGAGCAAAAATCTCAAGAGGCACAACCATCAATCACTTACCGTTTGGTCACTACAAAGTCACCATTTCGAAAACAGAAGGTAACGGTATTCTAGATTTCGGTGGAATTACTTGAAACTGTGATATGTTGTAGATATTGCGACCGTGAGGAAAAGTCTTAATGGGCACAAGTATAACTCACTGACCGTTTGACCATTACAAGGTCACTTTATTGAAAGCAACCGAATATAGTAATGTTCTAGATTTCAGTGAAAATGACTGAAACTCTGATATGTTTTAGATATTATGATCCTGAGAAAAGGTCTTAATGGGCACAACCACTAATTACTGACCGTTTGACCACTACGAAGCCTGTTTTTGAAGGCAACCGAGCCGAAGATAGTGATGCTCTGCAATTCGGTCCAAATGACAGAAACTGATATGTTGTAGATATTGTCATCCCGAGAAAAAGTCTCAATAGGCACAACCAAAAATCACTAATCCTTTAGTCACTACAGGGTTGCTTTCTTGAAACCAGCCGAGTATAAAGATGTCCTGGATTTCGGTAAGATTGAGTAAAACTAAGATATAATGATTTTTTTCATCATGAGAAAAAGTCTTCATGGACACAACCATCGAATTATGACCGTTTGACCACTACAGGTCCAGATTTGTTACAAGATCCGGGTATAACGATATTTTTGATTTCGGTGTAAATGAAAGAAACTGTGATATGTTGTAGATGTTGTGATCCTGAAAAAAATTGTCTAGGGCTTTCCAGGGTTTCCCTTTGTACCGCAAGATGAACATCTGAATGTTGTCTATACTTAAATGATGTTAGCCGCTACTCTCCCCATCCCTTTTCCGGATTGTGGGACACAACTTTTCAGAGTTTCAAACAACACTACCAAAATTCCAGAGTATCCTTACATTCTGCTGTTTAAAAAAATGCCAAATGGTCATTGCTTGGTAGTTGCGTCCATTGAGAATTTTTCTCAGGATCACAATATTTAACATATATATCACAGTTTGAAACAATTGCACCGAAATCCAGAATGCCGTTATCGCCTGCTCGTTTTAAAAAAGGTGCCCCATAGTGGCCAAACAGTTAGTGATGGGAGGTTGTGCCTCTTGTAATTTTTCTCAGGATCACAATATCTACAACATATCACTGTATTAAGAAATTCAACCGAAATCCAGAATACTGTTATCTTCTGTTCTTTTTCTAACGACAAAACCCGTATTTCCTACTTTGAAGACATCATGTATCGGCAGAGTTTCGTTTCTTTAATGAGGCCAGTTTAATCAATCGGGTCCTTTTTGAAAAGGGGTCCTTTACTCCCTTAACCTATTTTCCGAAAGAAACAAAAAATACGTGTTGATTTATTTTTGGTCTAGTATATATGTGCCAAGTTTGAAGAAAATCGGATGAAAACAAACCCTTGTGAAGCTATCTTCTTTACACTTTCACTTTTTGGACTTGACAGGGTTTTGACCAAAAGTCTCCAATTGTTCTGAAAGAATGGACATATACTATTTCGAGAATCGAGATAAGACGAGAAATGTTTACGATACTTTTCGTCTCGTCTCGATTCTCGTCTCCAAAGACGATAATTTAAATTAGACTTGTCCCGTCTCGAACGTAAAATGATAATTGTCGCCTCGAATTTGTTTGCTTTGTTTCAGAAACGAGATGAGAAATTCCTCTTGTCGTGGGCAACATTAAACAAAACCTAAATATTCTTGCCAAATGTCACGTTTCTGCTAATAATAGTATGACTTGAGCGATAATAAGCTCCTAACTTTTAATCTTCTACGAAATAATTATTATTAGCTTATTATTATTACCATTATTATTCCCGAAGGTTTGAAAGTTCAAGCATTGAAACCTCCGAGTATTCAAATATCTGAAGATAATAAAACGTGTGTCATCGCCGATCAATTGCCAGCAAAAATTCTAAAGTAAAAAAATACTGGCCGTTCTTGGATCCGATCTGACGACATTCAGATTAATGGTCGAGCGCCTTGACCACTGAACCACGATTACTACGCGCTAATTGATTCGTCTTTTGTTTGTTTATGAGTATAACATACGCAACGTATTTAATTCAAAATAAAGGAGTTTTGTATTTTGATTTTAAAATATCTGTAATGTTGATAATTCACTGAATACAATGATATAATGCCCTCCGAGCCCTCAATTACATATTCCTGTGTTTTGCCAATCAATTTTACTATAAACAAGCTACAGTTTTGAGCAAAAAGAATAGGCTCTTTATTTAGGCGAACCACAATAAGTAACGCTTTAGATGAAGCGTTAGCGTTGTGATTTCCTAATCTCGCGGTCCAGGTTCGATTCTCCGCCTGGCTCTTTACACTTTTTAAAGTGTTTCATTTACAGGCTGAGCTTCAGTTATATATTGCTAAATGAAAGATACTCTCCAGTGGAGAATTTCAGTAATGATGTAATCCTGAAAATAAAGGAAGAAAAATGAATGGAGAAAACGAGTTATAGAGTTAATTCTGTTGATGGTTCTATATTTGATATTATCAGTTAATTTCGTGCATTTTTAAATTGTTATTTATTGACATTATATTCTTCCCTTTTCTCCTTGTGTCTCAATGTGTAACTTTTTACAAATATTATATAAATCAGAAAAGTTCAGTTATATTTCCAACCTAAGGTGTAATACGCTTAGTAAGGATAAGTTGTTTAAGTTGTTTGTGTGTTATCGAATTTCGCATTTTCGATATTTAAAAATAAATTACTGTATACAGATATTTAGCATTTTCAAAAGTCATTTAACGAATAAGGAAATCGGACAAGTTCTTCTTTCGAAGTAATATTATGTATCAATCAGTGGCGCCGGAAACTAGTAGCTCAATCGCTGTTAGACCCCAAACTTTTCATTGGGGGCTGGGTTATTTTCCCGAATGATCCATCCATACTTTAATTGATATTCAGGTAGGACTATCGTTAATAGTTTCAAAATTCAGCGCAAAATAACCTACTACATATTCCGTGTAATCTACCCGTATGTCATTTGATAGGAATGTAAGTATAGTCATTTGAAGTAAGTTAACTTGCTTATTTATTCCCTCATTTGAGTAACTTATAAGATTATGTAAGTCCCCCGACTATTATCTTCTCATCGGCGCCTCTGGTGTTCGTATTGTTTCCGGATGTACACAAGAACCATAATAAAAAAAATTATAACTACAAACACATTCACAAATACAGTGTTAATTAATATTCTTAGAGGAGGAGGTAATCTTGACACTTTTATAGTGACAAGAAAATGAAAATGAAATGAAATCTTTAAGTTTTACGTCCCACGGTTATGCCGGTTAGGCTAAAGGAGACGGTGATGATGAGAGATGAGTGAAATGGTGGAATGAAGAAAGTGGGAGGAAACGGGAGAACCCCGAGAAAATTTAAATCTACGTCAGGGTTTCTAGATTAGTGTATCTAGGTTAGGGTATCTAGGTTAGGGTGGATAGTTTCCTGATTCTTACAAAGAACATCTACCAGCAAGTGAAGGAAGTATTACGATTCAAATAAAATTATTGTCATTTTGAACAAAATAACAGGAACAAAGATTCACTCTTTCTTACATCTTAATTCTCAAATGTACGAACAGGACAATATGCAACTAAAACCAATTAAACTTACCTTTAACATAGTAATATTATACGTTTAAAACGACCAGTCTCAGTGGTTTAATATTCATTTAAGTAGCATATGTAACGAGAAAATTTCTATTAAACGCAGAGCTATTACGCTGGAAGAATTGCCAGGGAAAACATAAATTTAACTCTACCTCCGCATTAGAAGATAACTTGACCGAGGACAAAGAAGGAAACACAACTAGAATAAAAGAGTCAAAGAGGATCAGAGAATAACAAAGAATGAAAAAGGAAGAAAGAAAGAAAGAAATACAGCTTGAAATTCTCTCTTTTTTTGTTCTCCTTTCACAGGTAGTTTCGGATGAAGCGGAGGCTTTTTGTGAATCAACGACTACTGTAGAAATAAGGTCACGTTCTTTGCTAACAATTCCTCGTTTCACGTTGGAAGTGATGGGGGGCTTCGGAGGAATTCTCTTCCTTTCATAGCGAGGCTTTACTTTCACCAACTTAAAAAGAAGAAAGACTCGGAGAGGATTTTTCTGTACCAAGTTTCATTGCTTAGTGGAGACACAGCGCGCCAGTGTGTCTGTACAATTGCAATTTTTAAGTTAAGTTTACTATCCTGTGGCTCCTGAAACGGAGATTGAGTCAATATTTAACCATTAATGTCCTCATCACTTCGGAAGACACTTAGATACTTTTGAGGGTTAAATGACTACTAAAGCTCTCTTATGAAGAACCATACGTGTAATAATTCCGAAAAATTCCAGGACTTGTATGATTAATGAAGATATTAGTGGGAACGTGAATTAAAACAAGGATATAGAATAACGAAAGAAGCATTTAGGAAAAAGAGAAAAAGTAGTAGGTCTATATTTTTGAAGACCTTTGAATAAAGAGTTAAGATAAAGACTCATAATATACTTCGTGTAGAATTGTCCTCTATGCAACAGAAAGATGGACACCTCACAAAAGTAACGAGGAAAGACTGGAGGCTTTTGGAACATGGATGTGGAGAAGAATTGAGAAACATGGTTCAGCAAAACAGAACGAATGAGAAAGTGTTAAAAATAGTAAGAGATAAAAGAACTATATTATATGTAATTAAAAAGAAGAAGAGAACTGGTTGAAACATTGGCTAAGAAGGAACTGTATCACTAGGGGCAAAAGTATGGAAATATTGAATATAAAAATTGACATTAATAAAGTTTGTTACTGAGCAAGAAAAGTTGTTGTTTCGATAAAGCTTTCGATTATTTAGTAACAATGAAATGAAATCTTTAAGTTTTACGTCCCACGGTTATGCCGGTTAGGCTAAAGGAGACGGTGATTATGAGAGATGAGTGAAATGGTGGAATTAAGAAAGTGGGAGGAAACGGAAGAACCCCGAGAAAACCCACGAGCACGGTGTTTGTCCACCACAAAGTTCACTTGGCGGAGGCTGGGATCGAACCCGGGACCCCAAGCACCAGAGGTGAACGCTCTATCACTGAGCCACCGCGCCCCCTATTTAGTAACAACTTCCAATAGTTATTCAGTTCATATAATAATATGATGTAGAAAAATATTTAAAAATCACTTCGTAACTCGAACTGGAAAGTGGAATTCTAAAAGGTTATATAAGATGAAATAATGTTGTGCGACCACTATGGAAAGTAAAACCACGAAAAATATGTAAACTATATAATCGCATAGTACGAACCATCTGTAGCAACTATAAAATATTTTAACATTTTAGTGTTTTATAACAACATGTATTATTATCTTCTTTTATATGATTACTTGGACAAAACTATGAACATATTTATTATCGAATCTTCTTGTTAGTTTGCCTGTTCGATAATGACCTAAGACCACTGTGTTCTTCAGGTAGTGAATCTGTGTGTCCGACGCGGTGTTTATTCCTGCAAATATTAGTAATATCTACAGTGCGTTAAAAAGAAAAAAGGAGTCCAGACTGACTGGTTCATAAACGCCTAAGCTAGAAACTTGAAATTCATTTCTGACGTAAAGTGCCAGTAACGGATGAGATTGGAAAATTTGATGTGGAAGATAGAGTTGCAGTTGGTTATAATATCTTCATATCTCGGAATCCCTTAGGGCTAAAAATTTACCATTTGGTATTTAGATTTTCCATTTAAAATAATTGAACACGCTTGTCAGTGTTGTTTGGTATTTCACTTGTAACGAAAAAAAAAAAGAGGTAGGAACAAAAAGGAGAATAGGTTGCAATTATTACATATGCATATCATGGGATACTTTAGAAGCATGAAAATTGGTATTTGGGGGTTTTTAGTCAAATTAAAGTAAACACAGATATAAGCTTTTTAAAATATACAAGGTGGTAAGAAACTATTTGAACAAACTTCGCGAGCTGATTTCCGACTCCGAAACTGGCAAAAACAGTTATTTGGAACTTTGGTCAGTGAGGGATAGTTTCGGCGATATAAGGTGCCGAAAGCGTGCGGAAAATGAACTTCAGAGAGCTGTAATTCAAAACCAACTCAACGTAGAGAGTGTGGTTTAGAACATGACACTCGTAGTCATAGCAGAGCTCCCTCGTGGCTAAGCGGTTAGCGTACGCGCCTTTGGTGTGGGAGACCCGGGTTGGATTCCCGGCGGGAGCTCATGTGGTTCAGATTCCACCTTAATCAGTAGGTCCACGTCTCATATAGCCTCGCTGCTGAAAGAGACGCTAAACTAAAATCAACTCAACTCAACTCGAAGTCATTGAAAAATGCTCGATTGAAAAATGTAAGTTTCAAACCTCCGTAAGATGTGTGCGATTGATTCCCCAAAGGAACATAGGGATTACTTGCCAGGTTATAGGGAATCCATAGGTTCCTTTGCAGAATCCATAAGTTGTTTAGAGATATGAGTGTTTAAAGAATATTATTTGTTGATACATTGCTCATGCTTGTTGTTTATTATCCATATAACGTCAGCTCCATTTTTACTCTTCGATTACGATTTTCAGATACGCCAATTACATGAATGCCTTAACGTGCTTTATCATATTCCGAAGTGGCATAAGCGAATTCTTAACTGTTTCAGAGATATAAGACATTTTATTTTACGAATAACTATTGTTTTAACGTGAGTTCCTGTCACTAAGGCATGACGAGACCTCAGGTTGTAGATCGAGTAGAAGGCTTCTAGATATAGAAGCTAGCTGGAAATATATTGAATAAGCAGTCGTGGACAGACGATAAAGGGTAGTCCTCCACCTTGAGAGTTTGACGTGAGGCTAACAACTTCATTCTGTAAAAATGATACTTGCTCAGAAACATTCACGGAAGGGATTCAAGTGAGAGGGGAATACTAGAATGAAGTGTCGAATAGATTCGCAGTTTTAGAAGACTCAACATGCACTAGTGTTGACAATACTTGGGTTGAAATTAGGAATAGCATTAACATTTCAATAAAACAAAAATTGGGGCACGCGACAATACCTAGCAACAAACCATGGTTTAACCAGGAATGCTCTAAACTAGCAGAGAACAGAAAACAGCAAAACCTGCGTTGACTACAAAATTCGAACGGTATAACTACACAACATTTCGTTCACATCAGGCAGGAAACTTTCGGAATAAGTATGATTTACTTGTTTTTGCTAACATGTAAAGTTTGCTTTTTTACAGTTACAATATTTCGTGTTTGGTGGATCGATTTATTCTACTGGAGGTTTGACATATAATTGAAACATGTCCTACCAAACGCAGAAAATCTTCACTTACCTACAAGGATGCAAATAGTGTACTGGTAAGTTCCAACAAATGTATTCATTTAAAAAATTAAAATATAACAAACATGTTTAACTTACTATTTCACCATCCTTCTCTTAGTACTATGTTGATGTATTTCCCATCACTTACCTAAAATTAAAAATAAGAAAAAAAAAACAATGTTAAAATTAAACGTTAACCGTGTCAGTGATATGAAATGACGTCACTATATATAAAATGCAATTAAAATATACTACTGTTCTCGTAGATCGAACTTTGTAATATTATTTTTATTATTTATTGATGTTAACCTTATATTCTGAACTTTTACTTCTGTTGTACTATCGTAATTGAATTATTCTTAAGATACATTTCTAATTTTTATATTTTGAAAGTTTTTTCAACTACATTAAATTGTAGCAGGTACTACTTTTAAAATACTGTTATAGTAAGGTTTGGCAGTTGTAATATGAATTTGTATGCGGTTACTATATAAGCAAAATGGAAATATAATAATTAAAGTTAAAAGTGGTAAATATACCTTATTCAATATTATATTTTGAAAACATTTCCAGTAAAAATACAAACAAACAATGACAAGCTTAGTGTCAAAATATTCATTTTAAAATTACCGCACACGGATAGTAATCCCGTTGATGTCAAGATAGTAGTGATTAAATATTTATTTTAGTGACTGAGAATTAAAAGATAATTATTACTTTTGATATTATCTCTGTTTACCTTCTTATGTTTCCGTATATTTTTTCATCATCGAATCATATCTAGTAGTTATTGATTGTAAGACGACAGAAGAAATTGGTTAACAAAGTAACCAATGAAAGATTTTCGAAGAAGAAGCATTATGGTAGTGTTTATGAATTTTGATTTCTGATACCGAGCAAAGTGGAATATAGTGTATTGATGAATGTACTAAAGAAGATTGAGTTGAATGGACTTAGTATTTCGGTACAAGACAGAAGGACTACGTGTAATCGCTTTGCATATTTATTTATTTATTTATTTAACTATCACCAGATACAGCTCAGAGGCCATTTTATACTGGATATCTAACAACAACAATAACAATGGAAAGGATTTGGCAAGGTACTGGCCAGGGCCTGTTTTAGTAGGTACCATTCCGGCATTTGCCTGGTATTACTGAGGAAAACCCGAGTCAGGAGGTTGGCAGAGGGAAAGAATACACACGACCTCCCGAATGTGAAGCCACCGCTCTACCACTTGAGCTACTTCGCTTGGTAAATATTATTATTCTAATAGTAGAATTTGTAATGATAGTACAATTGTAGAAGATTTGAGGCAAAACTATGAATAATATGGGATGAAAATAAAATAAAATTAATATTGCTTAGAACTAAGCGAAAGTGTGGAATAGCAGAAAAAAAAGTGCAACAGGTGGCAACTTTAAGTTAAATAGAGATATCTGGTAAGCATATAGGTAAGCGTAATTTCTGTTGAAGTTTAAATGTGAGGAAATGAAAGTGTATTATTTGGAACCGCCATGGCGGTAATTGATTCTTGTTGTCAGTAATTAAAATGACTCCCAGCCCGTACATCTTCGCTCAAGTTATAATATAACCTAGACAATCGTTAACCTTTCTTCTGTATATCAATACCAATCAAATGTTTCGACTAAATTACTGTGATATAAATGGTAGAAACATTGAGTTCAGTAGATTTTGAGTTAAACGTTCCTTTCAGCAGCGAGGCTGTATGAGACGGGATCTACTGAGTAACGTAGAATCCGAAATACATGAGCTCCCGACGGGGATCGAACTCGGATCTCCCAGGTAGAAACATTAGTACTCGTATTAAGAAAGATCAATGCAAAACGATTGGAAATGTTTTAAGGATTGGTATTGCTAAAATTAGCTAGAGAAAAATGACGAATAGGTAGCGAAAATTAGAGAAATAAGAACAATATTAGAATTAGTGAGAGAAGGGTGAAGAAATAGATATTATTAACGAAGTAGTCAAATGTATAGTAGAAAATAAAAGATGAAAGGAGGAAAAGCAGTAATTGCTGAAGGGTATTATAAAGAATATATCTTACCCAAACAAAAGTATCAGAGGACTGCTGTGGAAAAGAAAGTTCTTATTCTCTTCGAGCGACCTGTTAGTAATAGTAAAAAAAATTATGTTTGTGGTAAACAAAAATAACTACACTTCAGAGCACTCTAAAAAATATTACAATTCCTAAGTATCAGGAAAAAGAAGATACAAAAATTTCGGCAAGAATACAATTACTATACAAAAAAGTGCTATAAAACATATTCTACAGATTTTCAATATTTGCTATTTGATTAAGTACTCTACATTGTAAAATTTCTTAGTAAAATTACAATAAACCACTGACAATTGAACTGTTATTTCTTCCTTGAAAATTACGGATGATACGAAGAATAAGATTGATAGTAAAAATGAATAATATGTTATTATTTTAATATCACTTAAATTCAATTCCCGTGTTATTCAATACCGTGATTTAACAATGTTATAGTGACAGATTGTTTATCAGTAGTTCAATGTAACTTTTTGTTTTAAATCTTTTGATTACACTAAATTAAATTGGTAATATCTCTACAATATTATACTTCTATGTGCCTTGAAATTATGTTGCAAATTTGTTAATGATACATTTTTCTTGTGCAAGAAAGCTGTGATGTAAATATTGTATATTCTGTAATTACCTCCACAGCTGAACGAATCCGAAGTTTCATCGTCACAAAAAATAGAACTCTGCCAGTAAATGATATCCTGTGTCAATTCAATGCAATTAGAATTATTATGGTTCAACGCTCAAATATCCCTGCCTCGTCATCTTTTTATGTAGCCTCCACACAGTTTTTATAATCAATCAAATCTTTTACTTTATTTATGAAATGAAGAATAAAAATTGCCCACAGTTTTGAAATCTTTAAGTTTTATGTCCTACGGTTATACCGGCTAGGCTAAAGGAGACGGTGATGAAATGGTGGAATTGAGAAAGTGGGAGGAAACGGGAGAAATCAGAGAAAACCTACGCACACGGTGTTTGTCCACCACAAAGTTCACTTGGTGTGAGCTTTGATCGAACCAACTACCCCATGTACCAGAGGTGAGCGCTCTAGCACTGATCCACTGTGGCACTTGCCCACGGCTGTGTTCTTACACAAATCCTCTACTTTGTGTAGCTATACCGGTAAAATAACAAACTCAAATTTCCTACAGTATTAAAGAAATAAGAAAATTGAAAATTATCTACAATTTTACTCAAAATTACCCACGGTTTTATACTTACTTAGAAAAAATCGTTTAAACTGCTATTGCTTTCCGGTTAAGAAGCAACAGCGTACAATTAGTTGACTTCTTCCAATTTGACTTCCGAGGGAAAGGGGGACGGAAAACCATGCTGAGTGGTTTAAAATGAAGAGTAGAACAGAGAGATGTGGCACAAGTGACTCTCTTGCAAGTGACTCTTTAAAACACGAAACCGCTTTTAGCAGAATGAGAGAGTGGAAGCGCAGCTACTCAGAATGACGTAACGGGACAGTGAGCGAGCATTTCGATTAATAGAGAGGTAGATGATAAAAGGAAGCGACCTTCCTATTCCCCCACCCACCCTTCGTATCCCATCCAGAATTCGAAACAAATGTTTTGGGAGTACGCTTTCTGGCAGTGCGTGACCACAACTCCTCCCTTCTATCACTATCTAGAACCTTAAAACGCATAAATCTCTCACGACTGTTTCGTTTCTTTCTGTCTTTTTTTTCTTTCTTTTTTTTATTGTTGCTCGTGTCCACAAGGTCATCAATAAATTTATATGGCTTATAAAATCGTTCATTCTATCGATTTAGCTACCCTTTCCTCAACACATAAGTTAAATCCAGGTCAAGAATTCCAAATTTAGAACTGTAATCTTTTTGAAAGAAACTTTCAGAATACTGATTTCAGAATACTGTATCATGGCCATCAGGAGGATATTTCACAAAAGATGCTACGTTTGTAATACACTAGTGCGAAACTGATAAAAGAATAGAACTTTTAAAATTGTACGTATCATAAAGTTACAACTGTACATTATAAAATAGATGTAGCAATTCTAGGACTATTTGTAGTATTGTTTTAATATTTGTGTTGCATAATGATTTATGACTTGTAAAAGGAAATACCTGTAAACTTATAAATGCGAAGTGTATCTCCCGAAATTGTTTTTAGTCTTCTAGACAAGTAAACATACTGAAATTAGACGCTAGGGGGCGCAGGGACTCAATAATAGCCCTCCCCGCTGGTCTAGTGGCTAGCGTATGCGCCTTTGGTGTACGTGGTCCCGGGTTCGATTCTCGGTCGGAGAGACTTTGGAATTTTAACTGTCCTGGATATGTTTGTGTTCGTGTTCCTGTACACTTTGGAAAGGGTTAAGAAAACCCTATACGAGGAAAATTCGAGTGCTCAATAAACTGAGAAATGAGCGGTTGATCTTAAAAAAAAAAAAAAAAAAAAAAAAAAAAAAAGTGGTAGGACACTCACCTCTAGCGTATGGGGTCCCTGGTGCAATCTCAGCACCCGCCAAGTGAATTTCGTGATAGACAAACACCGAGCGTGAATTTTCTCTGCGTTCTCTCACTTTCTCCTACTTTAGTTATTCCTGTATTACCATTCATCATCACCGTTCTCATAAGCCTCGTTGCGTAATTGTGTGATGTTAAGAGTCTTCATCCCGGCGAAATACCGCTAATTTTACAATAATTATGTGATATCTTCAAATAGATAAAAGATAATTGAAATATGGAACAAGAGCGCCCTAGACAATATTATTTTACATGAGAAACCGTTATCACGACTCATTATTTGCTTTCGATTTTGAGCCATTTTGAAAATCGGCATTTATTTTCGCGTTTCTAAACGGCTGAAAACGGAAAGCTTCTACGTGACTTGTGGTAACGGTACCTTTCATATTTCAATTATCTTTTATCTATTTGAAGATATCACATAATTACTGTAAAATTAGCGTTATTTTAATTTCGCCGGGATGAAGACTCTTAAACTAAAAAAGCAGGCGTTAGTTTCTTTAGTAATTAAACCACATTGCTTGTTTAAGACCTTACTACTCACAAAAGATACACATATTGTAAAACTAGAGTAGCATTTATAATTGATTGAGCAACTTTAGAATTGATGTTCACTATTATGTTGTCTTAATGTTTCTGTTTGTTGTATTGACTTCGCACAAGGAAAATAGGTTTAAGGAAAGCTTTTTCTCCTTAGGATACCCATTTTATGTAAGTGTAATGATAAAAGTTCTTAATGTTCATCCAACCAGACTATCTCTTCTTTCCGGTATATTCTTCAGTATAATGCTATTTTTTATCCCAACATTTCCAATACTCTTTCATCTGATATTCTCATTCACTCACCTAAATTTCAGCATCCTTTCATAGCTCCGTTGTTTCAAAGTTTTGTTCTCCGTTTTTCCTATTCTCCAAGCGTCTATGCTTCACATCCATATAACGTCATACTCCATACATATGCTTTCATCAACCTTCTTCTTCAGTTACATGTCAATGTTTTCCGTTACAAACTCTTGTACTTCTTCCAATGGCGTAACTGAGGGGCCCACAGGGCCTGCTGTGCGGGAGTCTGCAGAGTTAGGGGGCCCACGGCGAAGCAAATGCCAAGAGCTATAGGCCACAAAAAGTGATCTGAATACAGAATATCAATTTCCCTGTACAACATTATTTACTTTAGAGAAAAAAAATATGATCTGGTTGAAAATTCATCCATTCTAGCAACACCAGTTTAAAAAATCATCTTAGCACTCGAAGGTTAAGGGAAGATAATTTTTGCCTCTTTTGGTAAGTATTAATTCTAATTGTAATTTTATTATATTCTATGGTCAATATGTTAATTATGAATTATTAACCATTGTCATTTACAGGGACATAATATAATGGGAAGTTAATGGGCATAGGAAGGGGACCCCAAAAATAATTCTGCGGGAGGGACCCACATTTTTGCGCTACGCTACAGACTTCTCCGAATATTTTTCATTTGCTTGAGCTCTTCTGGATTTTTACACCCTATTTCTATCTATTATTTTGCTCATTTTACTCCCTACACTGAGAAAAATCCATTATCCGGACAGCGGTATATTGTACAAATATACGGAAACCTTATGTTTGCTACTGAAATTCTTACGGAACATACATTATCCATATGCTACATTCGTACTGCCTTTTTCCTTCTTAGACGTTATATTATGCAGCTGTCCTATGTCTGACGTCTAACAGGTTTCTGTATATTACATACGCATACGTATGTTACATACGTCAGTTGTATGTTATAAACGTCCATCTGTATGTGAGATCCTGATCGCCTATATACAGTTCTTTCTTTCGTACGGAAAGTACGTTTATTCGGAACATGTATACGGAAAGTACGTTTATTCGGAACATTCATATTGAAAGTAAGTTTATTCGGAACATTTATACGGAAGGTACGTTTATACGGAAAGTACGTTTATTCGGAACATTTATACGAAAAGTACGTATAAAACACACGCTTTCAGTTATGCGTTTGCTGTATGATGTTATATAGGGTTGTACGTTAAATCCAAAAACTACAGGATTTATGCACGTAACCCACGTTTTTACGTGCGCGGCATACGTTTTCCTCTCATTGTACATAACAGAATTCCTACACCTCTTTTACCAGGTAATCTCTTACTTTCATCTTCACGTTTTCTTTTATTTCTCTTATATTTTTCATTATTTCTGTTTCGTTCCTGTTAATCATATTGAATTTGTTATTCAGCACCTCAGCATTCTGTTTAGACTTTTTTCTAATTATCTTTCACTTTCTACCAACGTAGGATATATTTTCCCAAATATAAGGCTGGGTATTTTTTGTACATAGACAGTTATTCGTAGGCTGGGAGTATCCTTCATTTCCTTTATTGCTTCTACAATCTAGAAATTAAATAAAATTGATCACAATGGGTAAGTTTTATTGTCTGGCCCTTTCTAAATTGTTACTTGTGAAGAAATAAATAAAATTTTATATTAGTTTCAAAGACTTCTTTCGTTTATTTGTTTATTGAAGTTTTAGCCCACCTCTTTTCTGCTCAGAGAGTAAGTGAGACATGGATCTATATTGGTGAAATGAGAACCAACGCAATACCTTCAAATTTCAATGCTTTCTTACCAGGAATCGTTCCTAGGACCACGTGCACCAAAGCAACTGCTCCAAGAGGGGAAGACTCAAAGACTTGATTTACTGGTAAAAGAAATAAACTACCGTGTAATTTTAAATACCAGCAATTATTATAAAAATCAATTTATTATTAACTAGCAAAATATATATTTTTCGGTCGAGGAGAATACGTTTCATTATGGGCATTAAAGGGCTGAATTTGGATTTAAACTGCAACGAAAAATGTCACTATTCGCCTCAGTGACCTATGGATTCGACACTAATATAGGCCATTTTCGATCATTTTATCCTCCTGACATCCCGCATAGAGCCGGCTCTACAAAAACTGACGACATTTGCCCGTTCGTTTCTGCCGATATCTCGAGCTTTGGTGATTTGAAACATTTTGTAGGGTAATTTCTACACTTCAAATTTTGCTTCGTCAGACAAACAATAGCAGAAGCGCCTTATGTTGTGTAATTGGACAGCAGTTAAGATTCCTCCTGCTTCATATAGGCGATTTCCCCTGAGCGTCAAGGGGTTAAATATATTCCCCCTCTTCCAAGTTGCGGGGCTCAATTGGGATTTAAACTGCATCAGAAGTGCCATTGTTCATCTTAGCGACCCCGAAAACTATGGATTTGACACTATTATCGGTCATTTTCGATTATTTTTAAATATCTCTCCCTCCCTCTCCTCTGTGCTATACCGTTCAAGTGAAATGATAAAAAAAACGTCCCAGGTTCGAACCTCATCTATGTTGGAAATTTGATCGACATCGGTTGGGTAGTTCAAGGAGTATGAAGTCACATAGTCACTTTCATTTTTATATTATAGATTATGTATCATACATTAAATAACGCATAACTATATTCTAAAATGTACAGTTCTTATATGTACTGACAACAAAAGAATAATTTACACGTACTACGCACAGCAGCAATATTAACAAAAATTCATTTTCAACCATTTCTTGGGAAAATGTGACGGTAGTAGCAGGAACATATAATGGAGCATGAAAACGGAAGACTGTAATATATTAGGTATCTGGAGGATTCTATTAGATTCCTGAAGAGAAAAAAAAAAGTTATTTGAATGTGATGGGGCTTGGTTGGAGAGATGACGCGTAAAGTCATCCACTTCTGGCTGGTAGCTCCACGTGGACGAGAATCAAAGCCTGGATCGATCACCCCAACTTCATAAAGGAGAGGCTTTTTTTTTTTTTATGGATAAAATGTTCGATCATAGAAATTCTCTTCGAAACTACACAGAATCAATGGTTTTTGAGCTCAAACTAGGAAATGGAGTAATTTTTTTTTTTTTTTTTTTTTTTTTGCGAGCACGCAGTCTTCAATAGGCTCTCAGCTATTTTGTCTTTTTCTTTTTACAAATAAATTAATATTAACAAACAATATATGGATTTTTGAAAGTAACACGTTACTTAAATCAAATGAAATGAAATCTTTAAGTTTTACGGCCCACGCTTATATCGGCTAGGCTATAGGAGACGGTGATGATGAAAAATGAATGAAATGGTAGAATGAAGAAAGTGGGAAGAAACGGGAGAACCACGAGAAAACCCACACACGCAATGTTTGTTCACAACGAAGTTCACTTGGAGCGAGCTGGGATTAAGCCGTTACTAATTTAGACAACACTATTATATTAAGTGATATTATTCTTATTTTTTTTATATAGCACAGTAATTTGAATGTATGACAATGCACGGTTAGGATTTTTAGAGACACTTTTATAACTAGATCCTTTCTATTTAAACTGTGCCCCTTCTGGCGCTGCTGTCGATATGTGATTCCACGTACCTCTCTCGAAAGAGGAAGGACAAGTTGCTGCGGCCGAGATTTTTCAATTGTTGAACGCGGAAGCGTTGTAACAATGAATTACTTCACGGACTTCGCTGTGCCCTGTATTGTTAGCCACTCTAAGTAGCCTAAGATCTTCACTCGTAAGACCAAACGACTGATTGACAAGTTGACAACACAGCTGAGGTAATTCAATCCTTTTCCCTAAGAAAAGGGAAGGTTTCTTCCGTCAGAAGGTGGCGGAGGTGGGGCAGAAATATATTTCGCATATTTTCCGAGAGCACACCTCAAATATACAGGCTCTAACTAACTAACTCTATGACATGTGGAACCCGAAAGTGCAATGTTGCATTCACAAAGCTCTCCATTCACTTCTGTCCTTACCCAACTGGATCCAGTTTCTACTTTGTATTCCTATCTCTGTGAGGTCCATCTTAATATTTGTCCTCCCATCTGCGCCTAGGGCTACATAATGGTCGTTTTCCGATTAGGCTTCCAGTTAAAACTTTGAAAGTGTTTCTACTTTCTTCCATTCTTTCTACATGATCTAAAGGCAGTTTTAGAGGAGGGAAAAGAAGGAGAAAAGTGTTTTAATAAGGAAAACGGCAAAAAACAAAGTTCATGTTAAAGCTTCTTTCGACATCCACACATACCAGTGGGATAAACTTCGTACTAACTCGTAATACCAACTCTGTAGATGTTGCGAATGCGACAACATTTGTAATCTTTTGAAGACTAATCACAAGCTATAACGTTGTTTTACGGAATTAGATAGCCCACTCGTTTTGTCTCAATGTTGTTGTTCCACGTTTATAATGGTTCTTGTCATACGTTTGTAAGCGTAGTTACAAAACGGTTTTCGCCTGCTACTCATGAATCTTCTCTGGCTAAAGAAATTGGTGAGCCATGGATATTACATCTGTGTCGTTTCGGTTCACAGAAAGCTTAATCTGCTTGATCTTGTCAAAGTTTCTCTCACAAGAAATAGTACACTCAATTCATCATGACCCTAAAATTTGGAATTAAAAAAAAGGTAACAGTAGAAGAATATGAAATAGGAGAAAAGGGACTCGCGGTAGATTATGAGAATAAAGGGAGAAGATAACCAAAATGAAAGATAAAATGCTGGTAAATTGTGTCTATTTCCAACTGGAAGCGACATTTGACGCCTCAATTCCTCTAAAAGGAAAATATGCACAACTAAAAACTCTAATTTTGTCGTTATAAACTACGTACACAGATTTCAGGCCCATAATGAAAAGATCTAAAACAGTTATTATGTGGTTTATATGATAGCATTGATAGATATTTTCTGGCTCACTCTCAATCGTTCAAGTATTCTCTATTCTCTGTAATTATCTATAAAATCTGGATATGAATGTTTTGAACTCTGACAAGAGCTTCCGATAGACACCATAAACATAATTATAATCATTAAATGAGGAACTATAATATACGTTTTGGTGAATACAGGTATTATCGGCGCAAGCATAGTTCCGGTATTAATATAGTAGGAAAGATTATACCCTCGACGTGCTCTCTGTACTCTTGTGCTCGAATCAATTTTTAATAATTGTGATGTGAAATGCGTTTCTAGAGCAACAATGTCAATATCGGTATGTAACAAACTTTTCTACTTTGTGTATCATGTCAAAGAACACACACACACACACACCAATTCCCTTTCATGAAAAAGCCAGGAGCTAATTTCATATTGCACTTAATTTTCCCTTGTAGCATTTTATTTTGCCTCTCCGAGCTATGCTGGTAGCATCACCATTGCGGAGTTACGAAATTTCATTACTGTACTATATCTGTCAAACACTATACACTTTAAACAATAGAGTTTCGTCTTACACTGTAAAACTATGGTAGATTTTCGTACTAAGCCTACTCAGTACTGTAACTAGTAGTAATAGATCTATATCTTCTAGTTCTAATACAGGAATAATTTCAAAGATGGAACTTATTTTTTTTTTTTTTTTACTGAAGCCATATCTAAAAGCTATTTCTTGCTAGCTCTTAAAGGTTTTGCTATGTGAAGATTTATATTCAAATCGGAAATAGTAGTAGATTTGTACAACATCCGGTTTCACTCTAACAAATAAAGCCGGAGATTGAACATATTTAATCGAATGTTTAATCGATTACAGAAAACTGCTTATCGTTTTTGTTCTATCTAAATCCATAACGAAAACAAAATTAGTAGTCAATTCTTACCACTTCTGGGTTTAGTCAAGAGATACGAGTGAAGATTGGATCTTTCATTGAGACAATGAATCAATTCCGAAAACCAAATACTGTTATACAGTACCGCTTTCGTTCTATGGAAACCAACGTTAAAACCTGAAATGGTTAATTTTTACAACTTCCGGTTTGAATAGAGGACTCACAATTTTTTTTTCACTTTTAATTCTATCTAGAACTAGAGTAGTGGTTAACGTTCTTGCTTAGCAATGGGGAGGTTACAGTTTTGAGTATATTGTTTAATTATTATAACTTTTCTTAGGATATCATACCAATCGCACTGAGTAAATGGGATAGGGTCGCACTTCCAATATAAAACATTTGGCTAACATCATTTTTCAATGGATGAGTGAAGTAATTTCGTTTCTTCCGCTCTTATCCTAATTCTAAGTTCCAAACGTTACATTTTCAGTTTAAAAAAACATCAGTTAGGTAAACAAAATTTGTTTCTCATAGATTTGATGGCCCGCACATACGAGGGTGAGTCAAAATTATCCGCTATTTTAAAATAATTCTTCTTACAATGCTCATACTGGCCTCGATTAGTTTATTGTTATGCTGTTGTGGTCATGCTATAAAAGTTTGATCCTAATTCCTCCATTTGTCTTCCTTTTGTTGCAGATAGATAATGGCCGCTTCATTAGAAGTTTGCACCAAAGAGTAACAGCAAGCAGTGATCCGGTTTTTGCGATCTAGAGATGTATCAAAAACCATGACTAATTTCCAGACGATACGCCACTTCAGCAATAGTCTCTCGTCTGTTTAACAGAGCCATGTCATGTGCAAGCTCAATGTTGTTATCATTGGGGCCGTAGATGGTCGTCCGGCTTCTTCCTCGTGTGTAACATTTGTGCGACCATTTTTTAATGTTTCAATCCATTCGTAGACACTCCGTTGCGGCAAGACATTGTTCCCGCATTGTGCCGTAAGTCTTTGATGGATTGTGGCCCCTGATACACCTTCCGGCCACAAAAACCGGATCACTACTCGTTGTTCCTCTTTGGTGATAACTTCTAATGGAGCGGCCTTAATCTGTCTGCAACAAAAGGAAGACGAATGGAGAAATTAGGATCGAACTTTCATAATTAGGATCGATGACCACAACAGCATACCAATAAAATACACGAGGACAAAGATTTGTATGAATAATGTAAGAAAAGTTACGTCAAAGTTGCGGATAATTTTTGACTGCGCCTCGTATATTTCATTAGCTCCAGATAACTTTCTGTGTGAGAGAGTCCCCCAATAGTCATCAGCTGCTTCTAACTCCAATCTTTTAATGAAAATAGCTAAATAATCAAAAATAGCAAAATTCTTGTATTATCAATACACCAAACATTATTCTTGTCACCAAAAAGTTTTTAGAAATTCTTTAAATTAATATTTCTTAAAAATTTTGATTTAATATCTCTGTCTTGAATTTCAAACTTCAAAAAAATACAATAGAATGAAGTAAACTTTAGAAGAACATAATTTTGTTGAGCTTGAAAACTCGTTTTTAAGAATTTTCTCTGAAACTACGCATTACAATTTATAGTCATGCATGGCATTGTATTCGGCTCAACTAGATATATTTAGTGACATGGGTTTATCTTCGGACAACAGTTTATATTATCATTATTATTACTATATTTTATTAGTGATATACGGAGAAATTTATTTCGGTAGGGATTCAGTGATCCAAATTCAATATAAAGATTAATCATATGAAACTTTGTAAAAAATTATCCCTAAAATTAGAATAAAATTTTCAGAAAATTCGGAACTTTGGGAGATCCGAACTCCCAGGCCCACCCCTGCCTATGTCCTTCAGTATTATTACTATACTCTAAACTTTTGTAAAAATTAGCTATTAACAAATTACACTTTATTTGTTAAAAACTATACAACGGTCATAGTTGACACTTGTCTATTATTTCTTTTTGGTCCACTTTAAGAGCGAATATCACTTAAGGTAATACTTTTCTTTAATGTTTAAAATTCATGAAGGTAAACCGCAAAGAATATTTCACTTTTGATGCTAGCAAGTGAATTAAACTCTCTTCAAAAGGTTTGTGTTAAGAAGTGCATAAAAAATGAGGAAAGAAACTAATGCTGCATCTCTTATAGCACCATACTTCTATTATTCAGTCGGCAGTTTGCGCACCATTCACTTTCATTTCTTATTTAATACAAAGAATTAATTCAGCATTTCACAAAACGAAAGGAAGAGAATATGAAATATGATATTCAGAACTTTGTTGAATTAGCTTTCCATTAGTACACTTTATGTAACGAGAAAGAAATATCTAGTCCTGTCATAATGTTTTTAAATAAAAACTTAAGAATTACGAGGGAGGTTCAGTAATTATTGCCCCGGCATATCTAAAATACTTGAGCTGGGATGGATGATGGGGGATATTGTAGCCTAATGTCTTAGATGCCTATGTGCTAAATTTCAGAACCATAGCTGCTATATTAATATTCTTTTTTGTCGTGTCAGGTGTGAGAGGTGGCACTTAGCTTGAAAGATGGAGAAAACCAAACTACGAGCTGTCATCAAGTACCTCCAGAAAAAGGGGTTAAACCCAAAGGAGATTCATGAGGACATGATCAGTGTCTTGGGTGGTGGGGCTCCTTCCTACCAGGTGGTAAAGAATTGGTGCCGCGACTTCTGTTGTGGCAGGGAAAGCTGTCAACAGGTCCCTGGTGCTGGTCCTCCAACAACAGCATGCACCCCAGAAAACATCGATGCTGAGCATGATACGATTATAGCAGACGAACGAATCACACTGCAACAGTTAGCAGACATCATGCACATCTCTGTAGGCTCAGTGGAAACCATTGTGCATGAACACTTGGGATTCAGAAAGGTGTCAGCGCGATGGGTACCCAAAATGTTATCTCGTGAACATCAGAAAGACAGAGTTCGATGTTCAAGGGCCGGTTTGGAGGTTATGAGGACAGACCTGAAACAGTTCTGTGATAGATTTGTGACAGTGGATGAGACGTGGCTCCACCACTATGATCCCGAGTCCAAACGACAGAGCATGGAGTGGCGGCACAGCAGTTCGCCTCCCCCCCCCCAAGTTTAAGGTGCAAGCATCAGCACGCAAGGTTATGGACACAATTTTTGGGATGCGAAGGGGTGCTCCTTATTCACTACCTGGAGGTTGGACACACTATCACGAGGGCCTATTATGCAGCCCTAATCCCTAAGTTACGCGAAACAATCAAGGAGAAACGGCGCGATATATTGCAGCGAACATTGGTTTTCCACCAAGATAATGTTCCAGCCCACAAAAGCCATCTTACTTGTGCCGCAATCCATGCTGCTGGTTTTGATGTATTGGAACATCCTCCCTACTCATCCGACCTCGCCCCTAGTAATTTTCATTTGTTCCCGAAGTTGAAGGAGCACCTCAAGGGCAAGAAGTTTCACACAAATGCAGCTGTTATTGAAGCTGTGGAGGAATGGCTCACGGCTCAGCCAGAGACTTTCTTTGAAGCTGGCATAGTGGCTTTACAGCATAGGTGGAAGAAGTGCATTACTATTAAAGGAGACTTTTTGGAAAAATAATACTGCTTATAGGTCAGAAACAATAATTATTGAACCACCCTCGTACAATGTGGATTTGATATTTATTATCTGTACATGTAAGAATTGTTCTTTCCAGTTATACTAGACTTTGAAAGTGTCTGTTACAATATTGTAGAGTGGTGCCACATCACACTACCTTTTAAATTCATATTACGAGATGCATTCAAGTTAAAACACTTCATTTTTTTCTCTCAGGATTGTTAACAGATAGAAATATGCTGTTTATTTTAAAGTACGCGAGCACTTGTCAATGCGTGACAGAGATGGTAACACCGTAAGGAACACAGAACTCTAGCGGCGGTAGTGAGATTGATAACTGTTTTTAATACTTACGAAACTTGTAAAATGACTTGATTTTTGAGTACGACTGTTATGATTTAACATTTACGAAATGAACTATAGTGTAAATATGGGGATTACGTGTAGGGATACACGGCGAGAAACAGTTTCATCTGTCATAGTGTACACAATGTGTTGGGACAATTAAATGATTGTAGAATGCCGTTTCTCGCTATTTATGACAGTTTCTACTCTTAGCGATCAAACGTTAAAACTGGAACTTGTTAATTGCTGCTACCTCTTTTGAATAGGGTAATGAGAGAGATGATGATACATATTCTTAGAACGCACAATCGATTCCAGAAAAATAGCTTCTCCCTATATCCGTTTTGCTCTATGAAGATCTATATTGGAAACTCAAGTTGCAAGGTATTTGTATCACTTCCGGCTTTAGTAGAGGATAGGCAGGCTTGTATCCACGGGCGGTCTAGGGGGACCTTGCCCCCTAAATTTTTGCTAGGCATCCCTAACATTTTCACGATAGGCTTGCAAATGAACTATAGTATGGTGATAAACTATAATATGGTAGGATCGGGCCCTCCCTAACTTCTACCGCCCCCCCCCCCTTCTACAGTTTTGGGCTGGCTACCGGTCTCGAGTTAGGGATGTAGAAGAAATGTATTCTTGGAACGCTTTGCTTTTCGCTACCAATATTATCATTTTTGTTTCATAGTGAGCAACGTAAAAACTGGAAATGGCTTATTCCTATCATTTCCAGTTTGAATATAACCTCCATTAATGAACCCAATTCAATTAGTTTTTAATTTTGTACACCGTGGGCAAAATTGTTGGTGATCCACCAAATAGTTCTGGAATTTTTTTGTCTCCACGACGGATAGACACACTGACGGACAGGAAAAAAAAATAATAAATGACTTTTTGGAAAATCAAACTTCTTAATAAACGAGCGTAGAAGAAAACATATGTAATAAATGAAATCTATAAAGTATTTAAAATAGTATAAAATCCCAAATAACACTTGTTTAAACAAGCTAGTTTTAAAATGTTTAAAGATACTTATATATTAAAAGCAACGAGTAAAATATTTCAAGGGTATTCAAAATATGTTTGCGACTTTGGTGCAGGAAACCCGGATTCGATAGCCGATAAGAGATCATGTGGTTCGGATTTCAGGTTTAGCTGTAGGTACATATCTCATATAGTCTCGGTGCTGAAAAGAGACGCTAAACTTTAACAAACAAACAAATAAACCAAGTAGTGGATAGCAATGACGACGCTTGAAGCCGCAAGGAGAAGGGCTCTCCCCCCTTGTTGTATCGTCTGCCTCCCAGACATGTAATGTAAGATAGATCAAGTATTTTTAGGGGATTGGACCAATTTATGCAATAACGTGCTAGACGTAAGAAATGGTAACCAAGGACAAAAGAAATCTAAAAACAATTTAACATCAGACTCTTGGTACAGGTCAAAGACTTTGATTCTTATTCGAAAGCCAGATTGGGAATGCGCTGTATACAAAAGTGCTTTGTTGACAATTAGTGAGCATAGGTGGTTAAGAGCTCTCATTTCACAATAACGAAGTTCCGGGCTCGAATCCTATTTGGGATTTTACCTAGGATGTCTTTTCAACCCTGTTGAGATGGTATCATTACGTATAAACACAAACAGATAGTTTTTTAAAAATACCTTCCACATTATATTTTAACTAATCTAAGAATAAAATTCCTTAAAAACTTTCTAAAGAAAAGATCATTGGTAGCATTATCCATCCACACTGTCTCAATAAATCAAATTTTTAAATTGTTCAATCGTGTTTTTCAGTAGGAATGAATTTATCTTGTTTTATCTGAAGTTAAGTTATACCAATTGCAGTGAGTATTTTAAGGGAACAGTAAATGAACTTGCTTCGTGTCAAGATTCATCACTTTGGTATGTGTTGTAATTCGCTTCCATATTCATTTTTAACAAATTCCACTTCACTGCATCAACTTATCTGGCGTCAGCGTAACCTCAGAAACGATCAATTTCATGCTCGTTAAATACTACTGCAACGAAGCTCTGCAAAAAGTGTATACACCATGATCTCTTGCTCATTATACATATACATATACAACTTGTCCCATCCCCACTTCATTCATTTTTCCCCCAATGTTGACAGCTGTTATTACAAATTTCTCCTCACTCCTAAATTGGTTGCCTCTATTAAAATCGCATTCATCGAGGGAGAGAGACCGTGAACAAAACATGAGTGTTTGCTATTGGTTATGACGTCATGTCAACTCAAACTAATTAAATCGCGTCGCATTCGCAGTAGCTATCTGCCGCTCCATTGTCTACTCGGTCATTCCTCTGAATAGCATAATAGATGGTCTATGCTCGTGAAATTGACGATCATTCAAGGATATACGATAAATATCTTTTTTTTAACATCGTGTTACTATTTATTTACGGTACAAAGCAGAGGCGCACCTACCGCAAAAGTTTCCTATCTCAACATATATTTGGATACTTTCTCAATAAAACTATAATTGCTTAACATATAAGTGATTGCTGTAGTATGAAAAATTCCACTTTTTCTCTTATAAAAACGAACTAGTTTTATATTTTTTTCTGAAAATAAGGTGAAAGTCATTTACAATTATTACTTATCGTATTTTTTTGAGCGAAGAATATAGTAATACCCGTTCAATAACTAGATGTAGTGGCTTCTAGGATTGGCTCCACCAACAAAAATTTCTAGATGCTCACCTGGTACAGGGTGAAATAGAATTAAACAAGAAGTATCTCAAATTTTAAACATGCTATGACTAGAGGTACCATATAGTGAACAACAAAAGCGATCTTTTTTTAAGTTGGAACAGTTTATTCCCTTACCTTTTATCGAGTGTCAAATCCAATTTTTGTAGTCACTGAGACGATTGGTAACCTACCCGATGTCATTTAAGAACAAATTTGGGCAAGACTCGTACGTAGGGGAATAAGGAGGGAACAGATGGGAAAATAATAAAACAACAACGATATTGGTAAAGAAATCATATTTTTGGGGTCACTGGAATGATAAGTTGTACACAAGATGACATATAAGTCCAAGTTTAGGCAAAAAGAGGCGTATCAGATGACCTGCCAATCGTCAGAGGAGACAACACTAAAGATGTTGCCCGGAATTTAAAAAAAATAACAGCAAATGCCTTATTTATTTCACTTATTCCTTTATTCTTGATAGCAGGGGCAATGCTGAAAGTGTTTTCTGGGAATTAAGGGAGGCATATTTATTCATTTTATTCATTTATTTTATTTTTAATCAGGAGATGGGAACGCCTTTGGCGTTGCTCTTTTTTATTTATTTCATTTTGAAAAATTCATAAACCTTATTCTTACCGTGCATGTTAGCTGGCCTGGAAATCAAAACGGGTAGTAACGTCGATTGTTCGTTATTTTTATTTCACTCATTGTTTTACTTTGTTTACTTGCAACAAGGACTGTGGAGAAGGCAACGCACAAGAAGTGGAAGGGGTAGGAAGAGGGTCATATTATGGACTTTTATTGATGCACTATCATTGAAATGCTACACTGAGAAAAAAAATGTAGGTGGCATACTTAAAAACGTAGGTTACATTCGTAATTCCTGTAGTTTCTGGACTTAACGTACAACCGTATATAACATCCTGCAGCAAACGTGTAGCTGAAAAAGTATGTATTATACGTACTGTCTGCACAAGTGCAATGACGTCATTCGTGTGACGTTATCTGCAGTAACAAGTATATACGGAGGTAATATCTAGCTTTGTGACGTCAGGGTCGTATGTAGCATGTGGGTTAATAATGACGACATACACTGACTATCAGGACGGAGCATGATTTCAAGAAGTATGCAATATACGTTCTGTACGTATGTTTCTTGCGTTCAACCCCGAGACAGCATCTATATTGTACTTGTGCCCCATACGTACGACTAGATACAGTATACGTATTGTACGTATGTATTACACAGATTTTCCTTATGTCGCACACAGCTTGTCCAGATACAGCATACAGAATATCCGTATGCACCATACAGAGTGCACATATGTAGCTTACAGACTGTCTGCATGCAGCATATAGATTATACGTATGCCGCGTACAGGTTGGCCATATGTAATGTATAGATTGGATGTATATAGCTAATAGGTTGTCCATATGAAATATACAGATTTTACCTGTATCGAATACGTATTGCCTTCTTGTAATGTATGGATCGGACATATGCAGGATCTAGAGTGTACGTATAGTGCACCATTATTAAAGTGCTGCAACATACTGCAAAGTGCATGATACATTCTTACTGTAATGTTGTCAAATATTGTTTTACTCTGTATGAAAACAAAAATAGCTTAAAATATGGTTGATCTCCTTTGTGCCAATAATAATAAAATTAACAATACTACACTTTTCAAATCTTAGTTTGGAGCAGTGAAACTGTCCAAAGAAATGTATTTACCTGCAGGGTGTTCTATAAGTTTGGGCTTCCTGCTAATTCGTTGGAAAGCTACTGCAAAGTCAAGTGTTGAAAAGTGACACAAGCGTTAATTTTAAAATTATGGGCACAAAGCAGGGGCGGATCCAGGACGGACTTCTGGGGGGGGGCGGTCGGCGGTAATACTGCTACTTTTAAGAGCTCCAAACTTGTTATGGATGGGTTTATTTATATATAAAATAAGAAAGTTTCCTCTTGTGGGGGGGGGGCGATCGCCCCGATCGCCCCCCTCTGGATCCGCCCCTGGCACAAAGGAGGTTAACCATATATTAAACTATTTTCGTTTCCATACAGAGTAAATCAATATGTGATATATTACTGTAAGAATTTATCATATGGTTTGCAGTTAGTTAGTTGCAGCACCTCAATAATAATGCAAAATGCACAGCCTTATACAATCCTATATTCAAACTCAAACAAGATTTACGTACAATCATTTATTAAGCTGTTATCATCCATTGCTTGTACGATATAAAGATTATTTTACCTCATTCTTTTCCTTAATAGTATCTTCTACTAAAGTGCAGTTGTTACCACAAGAGGCCTGAATAGAATTTTCCAGAAATAACTTCTCTGTACATTTTAATTAACAGGTATTTTTTTTTTTTTTTTTTTTAATGTCGCAATAATTAAAAGTGTGGTGTCAGCCGGAAACGCATTCGCTTACAATATTATTCCTACTCAGTACTCGCCATTAAAAATGAAACACCAAGAAGGAGACTGGGTAGATGCGCCAAAGTTCCCAGGCCGATACCTAATAGTAAGTGCAGAATACTCTTAAACGTTCGCTGTATTCGCTGTGTGACAACGTGGTGACAGCGGAGGCGTTGTGCAGCCATCGACTAAACATATTTATTCTTCCCTGCTATAGACATTCTGCAAATTTGGACTTTCCTGGATGCATTCTTCTTAGTGCAACATTTTAAGGAAAGAGCAATTTAACAGTCTCATACATTGCTTAAAGAAAGAGCAATGATTCTCAGAATTACTCGGAAGATATATATACACAATAATTTAAAACGGTTATTTCAAACTTTGCAATTCAAAGCACGAAAAGAACTATAGATAAAGGAACACTGATTTTAGCCAAATAGTAATTAGTAAACTCAATCACACTCAGTACCATTAGTTGCTTGGTGTTATCCGTAAGTCAGAGATCACGGTATCTCATTTCGTGTAGATTTTTGCATTTGTTTAACGCTAAAAATGTATTTTATCGCTAATTGAACCCAGTACCATATATATACCGACAGGACGTACCTTAGTCACAAGGTGACATGAGTGAAACACTAAACTATTCGATTGACACCTGCGGCCTTGTCAACACTAGAGAAAGTTACAAAGTGATTAAGTAAATACGGAACATAGTTCATACAAAGTATAGCGATGTATGAAGTCTCCGTTTCATACGACTTGGATAAAGGATACATCTGAAATAGCAACAAAGAAATATATAATGATTTCTCTGGATAATTTGGATTAGTCCAGAATTCGAACACACACACGCTGGTAAGTCCAACATTTTTTTTTTTTTTTTTTTACTTCTTTCTTCGGATTCCCAATAAAGTTGACTACTGAAAAGCTGAGTTATAGATTCTGTATTAAAACAACACCTTCGCTAGACATGTTCAGTATACACATTGTCTTACATACAGAACAATACATTAGTTATTAATGCATGTCTGAAATAATAGTGCTTCGTATAGAATTTTACTTCATCCAATCGCAATAGCACAAAGATAAAAAATATTGCTAGGGATAATGTTCTTATTACAGAGAAAAAGAATTAAAATGACTTAACATTAACAATGATTTTCTTTAAACAGAGATAATATTTTATTATAATTTATGGAAGAAAGAAATAATTTGTAGTACAGTATCTTTATTAGGGTTATATATTCGTACAAAATAATGTAAGTACAACTGAGTCTGTCTTCAGAAAGGGCGTACTTTTAGCCACAACCTACACTGCTTCTTTTGACTGTCTTTCAAGCAGAATCCTGGTTTGATGCACGAAATACCTGCAACAAAAATCAGAAAATATTTAAAATGTTATATTCAGTGTGCTTAATTTGGTTGTACTTAACAATACAAAGTATCTTAACATTTTTGAGATTAAATGGACAAAATCTGTTCGGTCAGGTATGGACTTTTGGGTTGCACGTAGAAAAACTATGAAGTGTTTATTCATGCTGAACAACAACTCAAAATGTATTACCATTCAAAAGTAAGTGGGTACCTCAATGGTGTTCGGGCTACCATGGGGTACCTAATGTCTGTATTTTTTAGATATATGAAAATATATGTCTCTAAAATGTAAGGAACTGACATCTGTTTACCGAAAACCTCAACTCGGTAAGCCTTATGGATATCGAGATATGGGAAAATAAAGAGCGACACTACAGAACTGTGGAGTTTGCGTACTAGATGGTGCAGTTTCGGAAACGTAATTACGAGGGCTTACAAAAACCTCAAAAGTAGTTTCAATTAAATACACTACACACACGCCCTGATGGGGGTTTTCGGGTACCATGATATTCCCAGAACTCTCATTTCTAAATATTCTAAAATATGTCTTAATAACGTTTTAAAGAACGTTAGAGGTGTGTGTTTACCGAAACCGCAAGTCGGTACGCCTAACAGTTACCGAAATGTGGTGAAATAAAAAGCGACACCATAGGTACGTGGAGCTTGCATATTAGACAGTACAATTTAGAAAATTAATTAAAATATGACTATCAAGATATTGTCAAATAAAGGGAGGATCCATATAGTTATGGGGTTTTCGTGTTAGGAGGTAAAATTTCCGAAACCGGTCATGTAAAGTTAATAAGCATCAGTAGCAATTTCATCTTAAAATAATTAGGTATTTCCATGGAGTTTAAGAACATCATGGGGTCTACCAAGATTAAATTTTAAAAGTTTTGTAAAATATATTTTGACATTTGTAAAGAGTATTAGAAATATGTATTTACCTAAAAGTTCCAGCTAGTACATCTAGCAGCTAGAGAGACACCATACAATAAAAGCGTATTAGATCTTGAAATTTCAGAAAACAATTATTGATCCTAACAAAAGTTAAATAAGATGGTACTTATATGGGTTAAGTGAGAACCTCAGACTCGTCAGTACAATTTCGATCGAAAGATTAATTCAGCTCTAAATTTTCTTTGGACAATTCCAAGCGTTCATCGGGCTCTGAAATAAAGTGAACATTTTTTGTCAATATCTAATATAGCAAGCGAGATATAAGGAATTATGTATTTTATGACGTCGTAAAAATAGAGACCCACATGGATTTGTACTTTTGAGTATTTGCTGTAAGAAGAAGAAATTTCAGAAAACAACCGTATATACCTTAATAGACAATTAAATGGGCGGGGGCACAGTGGCTTAGTGGTAGAGTGCTTACCTCTGGTGTATTGGGTTCTTGGTTCGATCCACGGCCAAGTCAGTTTGTAGTGGACATCGTATTCGTGGGTTTTCTCGGGGTACTCTCCTCCCACCTTTGCATTCCATCAATTCTGTCAACAACATTCACTTGCTTTAATCATAATCTCCCTGAGACTAAAATGCATAATCGTGGGTCGCTACACTGAAATATTTCCTTTTATTTAATTTTAAAATTAAATAGGGAGTTAAGTATGATCGTATTTCTATGGGTTAAGTGAATACTCCAATAGTTTCTGCAAAAAAAAAAAAAAAAAAAAAAAAGATTAGTTAAATACCCTACCACTAAGCTACTGTGTCCCCGCCCACTGAATTGTCTATTAAGGTATATACAGTAGTTTTCTGAATTTTTTTCTTATAGGAAAGACCCAAAAGTACAAATCCATAAAGATCTCTATTTTCACGTCATAAAATATATAATTCCTTATATCTTATTTACTATCTTAGATATTGACAGCGAATTTTCATTCTTTTGCACAGCTCGATGAACCCTTGGAATTGCCTGAAGAAAACCTAGGACTGAACTAATCTTTCGATCGAAATTGTACTGAGGTACTGATTTAACCCATAGAAGTACCATCTTATTTAATTTTGTTGCGACCAATAATTGTTTCCGAAATTTCAAGCTTTTATTTCACAGTGTTTCTCCAGATGTTAGATGTACTAGCTGGAAGTTTTGGGTAAATACATATTTCAAATACTGTTTACAAATGTCAGATTATATTTTCAAAAGCTTTTAAAATTTAATTTTGGTAGACTCCATGATGTTCTAACACCCCATGAAGATATCTAATTACTTTAAGATGAAATTGCTACTGGTGTTTATTAACTTTCCATGACCGATTTCGGAAATTTTAGCATCTAACACGAAAACCCCTTAACTGTGTTGGTCCTCCCTTTATTTGACAACATCTTGATAGCAGTTAGTCATATTTTAATTCAATTTCCGAATTGTAGCGTCAAGTATGCAAGCCCCACATACCTATAGTTTATTCCCCCCCCCCCTAAAAAAATCAGTTCTTTACATTTTAGAGACATGTATTTCCATATATCTAAAATGCAGAAATTAGGTACCGCATTGGAACCCCATTGGAGTACTCACTTACTTTTGCATAGCAAGGTAAAAACGCCAGTGGTTCTCACTTTAAGTTTGAAAACATACTATTTTGTCTCTTCTCTGAGCATCGTGAATCTGTCGGAGCTGTACCATAGTTGGAAAGACTCACTGATCCTTCCTATAGTGACCATGTAGTCAGAATTCAAAAAGGAGTAGCCCTTGAAGTAAAAACAATATTTTAAAATCCTTGCACCAGTAGTCGTCACCTTAAAATCAAAATGTTCCAGTAGTAGTCAGGATTTTCTACCAGTGTTCATCACTCAAATAACTTGACAATTTATTCAAAAACGCACTGTGTATCAGTTTAGGGTTGAGAATACAATATAAAGTAGTAAGCTTAATAACTTTGCATCACTTTTAGCACTCAAGAAAGAAAATAAAAACGTTTTTACATACTTTTTAAAGCAATTTCAGAAAGAAAAATGTTAACTGAATTCAAAAGTTAACTGTATATCACTTCCACGTTAAGAGTACAATATTAAATACTATGTTTAATAACTATACGTCACTTTAAACTCTCGAGAATGAACATAAACAATTGTACATACATTTTAAAAACAATCTGAGAAACAAAATAAGTTAACTGAATTCAAAATTTAATTATACATCACCTTAAGCTTAAGAATACACTATAAAATGCTGAGATTAATAAAAAATGAAATCTTTAAGTTTAACGTCCCACGGTTATGCCGGTTAGGATAAGGAGACGGTGATAATGAGAAATGAGTGAAATGGTGGAATGAACAAAGTGGGAGGAAACGGGAGAACCCCGAGAAAACCCACGAGCAAGGTGTTTGTCCACCACAAAGTCCACACGGCGCGAGTTGGGATCGAACCAGGGACCCCAAGCACCGGAGGTGAACGCTCTACCACTGAGCCACCGCCCCCCCTGAGATTAATAACAATGCATTACTGAAGAATGAAAACAAAAATGTTTTAGCTACCTATATTGTATTTACATGTTATTTCTCATTAACATTATTTTTTTTGATAACTCATGATCAAGTCTAGGGATGCGCAAGAGAAAAGATTTGAGGTTGTCTCCTCTCGAAAAGGTGCCGCGAAAGTTGTCTCGTCTCGAAAACTGGATCCGTTTCTATTGGAAAAGCTCTATCTTGTCTCGAATTTCGTAACAAAAATTGTCTCGTCTTGTCTCGTGCGCATCCCTAATCAGGTCCATAGCCAAAAACTTCATTTCGGAGGGTGCTCGATAGGGCTTTGGGATATCCGAATTTAGATATAGATAATCGATGTCGACAAACTATCGAAACTTGTTCGAAATATCGAAAAATACAGCAATATCGAAATATAAACAATATCAAAAATCGAAAATATAGAAATATGAAAGAGATCAAAAATATGGATATATCGAACAAAAATGGATTATGATCTTGGAATACGATTTGGTGGAATAATGAGGGAGAAAAATAATCATTGATTAAATATTAAATTGAAAAGAAATAAGAGCCTGACGCTCAAATACTTATCTATCCGGCACCCATCTTGATCCCCATAAAATATCATGAAGTGCTTCATTGATTCTAAACCCAATAATAGTAATTTAACAATAAACACAATATATAATTTACTACGCACCTTGAAATGTAGAAATTAATGATTGTAATCCCCAGCTTTCCAATAGACCTTTGATTTCTCCAAATGAAGATTCGGATATCTTGTTTCTTCTCAAGCAATAATGGGTTACAATAATCAGTTGCAGTCCAAAGCCAAGTCACTAAGTTAAGCATAAAAATAAAAGAATTCATTAGTTAGATGCATACAAAATCCTACGCATGTAAATCCGAATCTACTTGCATTAAATTGTAAATTTAAACAAACTAAATTATACTACAGTTATAGTGACATCAAACATACATTAAATAAGGTATACAGGGTGTCTCAAAAGTCCCCTGACATAGGGTAACTCTGTTATTATCAGAGTTACAACAGAATGTAGGAGAGAAAAGCATATCCAATTATGATGTTTTCAATCTAAAGTGAAGGAATTTTTAAAATCGGATGACCCGTTTGCGCTGTACACTCTCTATGCGCCCAATGTGAAATGAAAATGCAACGTTGCCATTTACCTGGACCCACAACAGAAGTGAGTGAAGTTACTGTCTTTTACGCTAACATGTCGATGGCCAGCCCCCGTTTCAAACAGTAACTTCATTCACTTATGTCGTGGGTCCAGGTAAATGACAACGTTGCATTTTCATTTAAAATTTGGTGCATAAAGAGTATACAGCACATTCATCTTGTCCGATTTTTTAAAAAAGTGTTCACTTTAGATTGAAAACGTCATATTTCGAGATGTTTTTCCTCTTACATTTTGTCGTAACTCTGATAATAACAGAGTTATCCTATGTCAGGGAACGTTTGAGACATCCTGTATACATCATAAGAGGTTCCTTTCTTAATTCTACACGGATGTGGTTTCATTGAATGTGAGGTGGGTGATACACATTAGGCCTTTTGGGAGTACGTCACACGGACGACCGTAATTTTGTGTTCAAAATTTTTATGAACTGGTGGGATATGTGATACATATGGCCACGGGCTAGAATTTTCTCAGTATGTCAAATAGGCAATCAGATTTCATGCAGCTTAATTTGGTGAAAAGCTATTGCCAATTGAACGTTACATTTACCTCTTTCTTGCAGATGTTGAACCATGCCGTTAGCACGTGAGGAATGGATCGAAATAATCAAACTGTGGGGCGGGAGGAGTATATGTGCAGTGGTTGCCGATTGCAGAGTCATCCACAATGTGACTCTGTGTCACATGTTTCAGTGTCACAGTAATTAACTAAATTTGAGAAGACGGGCACATTCGTGAACATACATCGTAGCGGTTCAAACTCGCGGGACCTTGTTCCTTCCCCATTTTGAACCGGTACATGAAAATGCCATTTACTCCATGTTTGCCTGCGCCGATTTTGAAAATTCCTTCACTAATCGATTTCTCCCGTTGAGTACTACAAGAACCAGTTAAAATCTCGCGGGCCCTTTATTCTTCCCCATTTTGAACCGGTACATGAAAGTGCGATTTTTTTTCATGCTTGCCTGCGCCGATTTTGAAAATTCCTTCACTAGTCGATTTCTCTCGTCGAGTACTACAAGAATCAGTTAAAATCTCGCGGTCCTTTTTTCTTCCCATTTTGAACCGGTACATGAAAATGCAATTTTCTTCATGCTTGCCTGCGCCGATTTTGAACATTCCTTCACTAATCGATTTCTCTCGACGAGTACTACAAGAATCAGTTAAAATCTCGCGGGCCCTTTTTTCTTCCCATTTTGAACCGGTACCTGAAAATGCGATTTTCTTCATGTTTGCCTGTGCCGATTTTGAAAATTCTTTCAGTAATCTATTTCTGTCGTCGAGTACTACAAGAATCAGTTAAAATCTCGCGGGCCCTTTTTTCTTCCCCATTTTGAACCGGTACATGAAAGTGGGATTTTTTTTTCATGCTTGCCTGCGCCGATTTTGAACATTCCTTCACTAATCGATTTCTCTCGTCGAGTACTACAAGAATCAGTTAAAATCTCGCGGTCCTTTTTTCTTCTCATTTTGAACCGGTACCTGAAAATGCGATTTTCTTCATGTTTGCCTGTGCCGATTTTGAAAATTCTTTCAGTAATCTATTTCTGTCGTCGAGTACTACAAGAATCAGTTAAAATCTCGCGGGCCCTTTTTTCTTCCCCAAGCCAATATTTTTTGTATATTTTGAATGTATTCAAGTATGGAACAAAAGTATTATATAATTCCCTTAGTAGGCTTCTCAACTTAATATGTTTCAACTTAAATTTTATTTATTTTAATTATTTATTTTCTTGTGACTCAATATTTAATTGCAATCGTTCATTGGGGAGAAGGGTGGCCATTCTCAAATATATAAATATAGTATTCTTAAAATTTATGTGTTCTCGTACTATTAGTTTCTTCCACTAGACCTGGAAATTGCAAAATTAATACCTGGAAAACCTGCAAAATTCAGGGAAATTGAGTTCCATATTTATGTATGAACACTGCTATTTACAATTTTTTTTTTTTCGAATAGGGAGAACTGTACGAAAGGGTGGTTTGAGAATAGTATAACAGTAGGTTTCTGGGAGTGTTGTTCGAAATGAAATCTTTAAGTTTTACGTCCCACTATTATGCTGGCTAGGCTCAAGATGACGGGGTGTTGTTCGGTGGGGGTCAATGTTGCCAATTTTGGGTAAAGTCGCTAAATAAGGGGAATTCGACCTCAACGATAGCGCAGGGTGACCATAAAATTTTCAGTTAAAAACGGGACAGGTTCTTGCAACACTAGACTTTTAGATCTACCTTTGTTCTTATCAGTGCCTTGATATCAGAGTTCCCCCTCTCTCTCTTCGTTACAGAGCGGGTACTTATGAAAAAGGAAAGACACGTTGAAGTTTGTTTAACACACAACCAACTGCTAAAACCTCTACTGCCTTTCGAGCAGTACTGCGAACTATAGAGTATGTTTAATATAGGGATTTTCAGTTCAATTTTTGCCGCTTTGTTATTATTAATACTTTTAAAAGGAGTAAAGGTACTGGGTTTGTTATTTACTTCTTTCATTTACATAAAACGGGACGAATACTACTTTTTTCCATCTACTGACGGGACGGCCGCGACACGCCCCTAAAACGGGACTGTCCCGGTCAAAACGGGACGTATGGTCGCCCTACGATAACGACAAAAAAAATTCCGATTGAAGACTTTTTTGGGTGATTTTTAAATAACGATTTACCTACTTACACATTTAGCGACTTTTTGCTGCAAACAAAATGTTCATCTGTAGAGAAGCATTATTAGTTCAAAACAGTTTTTACGTTCTTTTTTTCTGTTTGTTTGTTTTAATCAGCGCAAGTGATGAAGAGTTTGGAAATACAGCGTACTCACTACTCCACAATCCTGCATTGTTATGTTACCCTTGCCCTCTAACGAAGAATAACTACAAACTTGATGTCCTTTAGTTCGCAGAGTTTCCGTTGAGAGACACACGTAATACATCATTACCGATAGCAACAAGATTAGCTATAGATGCGTGAAAAAAGGCGAAGAAGGTGTTTGTTATATTTGTCCTCTGGGGTCTTTTAATTATTCTGCACTTTTTCTTTTACAAAAAATTGCTTAACGTAAGTACTGTAGTGTTAATTATTTCGGAACTATTTTGACCACAACATGAACAAAAGTACCCGAAACAACCTGAAATGATCCCTGAATTAAAGGATTGGTTGCGCCCTGTTTACAAAGATGTGAATAGAACCAGCGGCGCAAATCTGTCTTCAACATTGGGGGGGGGGGAGGGTTAGACCGTTACCATACTTTTTTTGGCGATGTCCAAAATACTTATGAAGTTGAAAAACAATGTTGTGGAGGATCAGAGTTGTCTTTAGCGTTAGGAGGCTGCAGATTTGAGGCTTATTCTGGGGGACATCTCACGTTCCTTTGTAGCAATCGGACAAAAATCATCAAATTTCTCCCAAAAAACACATTTCAAATCGGATTATTTGGGAGAAGTCCCCCTCAGTTCCAAGATTGGAGGGGACATGTATCCGTCATCCCCCCCCCCGGGATTTGCGCCAGTGAGTAGAACATATTGTTTAGTTTACATCTACAACTTTTACAATGCTTATAGACAATGAATTTCTCGATTATTTCTTATAGCGACTTTTCACCCAAAATTGGAGTCGTCACCTCTCGTTTCGCAAACTTATTGCCAACATTTTAGAAACTGGTTGCGGGGAGAGCTACAATGGATGATTCAAGTTATTTCGTCGCTTCCGCTGTGAACCTAAGTACAAGATTCCAAAAGTCACATTTTTTTGGTTCCAAACAATATGTCTGCTGGGTGAAAGCATAGACTGGAATGTGTTGCCTTTCCTACCTTATCTTTAATCCCATAGTAGCTCCTTTCCCAAAGTTAAAAAAATGCAATTCTTCCTTTCTTAATAGTACTTATGACCCAAAGTATTACGTAAGCATTGTATGTTACTTATGTAGCTCACAGAGCCGCAGCTATGGGCAAGCAAGCAAAGCACGTGTCCCGGGCGCGTGGTTGGAGGGGCGCCTAAAAGAGAGGTTATATATTAGTACTTTTCCTGGCGGTATTTAATACTTTTCATCAGAGTGCGAAATCATGAAATCAAAGTGAGAGGAAAAAATGAAATGAAATCTTTGAGTTTTACGTCCCACGGTTATGCCGGTTAGGCTAAAGGAGACGGTGATTATGAGAAATGAATGAAATGGTGGAATGAAGTAAGTGGGAGGAAATGGGAGAACCCCGAGAAAACCCACGCACACGGTGTTTGTCCACCACAAGGTTCACTTGGCGGGGCTAGGATCGAATCCGTGACCCCAAGCACCAGAGGTGAACGCTCTACCACTGAGCCACCGCGGCCCTAAAAGTGAGAGGAGACTGGAGGAGTAAAGAGAGAGAGAGAGAGAGACAGAGAGAGAGAGAGAGAGAGAGAGAGAGAGAAGAAAACGCTCGCACTTTTACACTTCAAAGTAAATTAAGTCATTTATTTTTTCTGTCAACCTCCTCCCCCTCCCCTAAGTTCTACTGTCAAAGTAAATAGCTAAAAACACTCCCAGGCCAGAAGCGCATCTACGTTGGAAATTTGATCGAGATCGGTCGGTCGGTGCAAGAGATTAAGAAAAAATGAAATGAAACCTTTGAGTTTTACGTCCCACAGTTATGCCGGTTAGGCTAAGGGAGACGCTGATGATGAGCAATGAATTAAATGGTGGAATGAAGTAAGTGGGAGGAAATGGGAGAACCCCGAGAAAACCCACGCACACGGTGTTTGTACACCACAAGGTTCACTTGGCGGGGCTAGGATCGAATCCGGGACCCCAAGCACCAGAGGTGAACGCTCTACCACTGAGCCACCGCGGCCCCCGGCCGGGAATCGAACCCGGGTGTCCCACGCCAAAGGCGTGTTCATTAACCACTTAGCCACGAGGGAGCTCATCTGTGAGGCAGTGTAAACCCCCCAAAAAAGAAAGAAAATAAACGCACACTGGATGTTTGCGCAACTGAGGATCAAAACATTCTCAATGGAGTATGAGAAATAGTAAACGTCAATCAATGTGTGCTTTTGCTTATTCATTACTTCGTTAATACTTAATTCCTTCTAGAAATAGTGAAACAATACTATGAAGAAACACTAATTAAACTAATAACAATTACGTTGTATTTCTTACCATACCGTTTTTACCACCCATAGAATTTCAATCTAGCACTATACTGCATTAGTCACGCCGTAACGAAAGCTGAAATTCAAAGACATGGCACTCGTTAACTGTTGAAGCTGTGTTGTAGCTACCTGTATATCACGCGGCCTGCGTTGGTACTCCTCAACATAAATACGTCACAGCCCAAAGCCAGGAAACATCACAAACAGAAGACAGGGGCACAAGCAGTGCCTGACACTTCACGAACTCAAACCCACCAAGACTCAACTCAACATGACCTTCAATTACGTTCTAGAAACCAAACCAGTGCTAAGGCACAAACTCACCAACTTCCTATATGAAAACACAAGAAAAAATCTAACGTTTTGGTTCCAAAGTGATGACATAACAATAATACTAAAAAGGTTTTAATTTTCAGTAACCCAAACATTAATTAACTAGGGAACATAACAAAGCAAAAATAAATAAATAAAAATAAATTAAATTAAAAAATAAAAACCTGACAAGTAAGCTCTCCCTGACTACTTTTTTTTAAATTTCAGTGAGGCTGTAAAATATGTCAATATCTTCGTTATATATATATATATATATATATATATATATATATATATATATATATATATATATATATATATATATATATATTTCATTGTAAACAAGTTCTTTAAACAAAAGAAAGCTCTGAGAGCGCTTACCTCTGACGCGGTAGGTCCCTGTGATGTACAATCATGGGGCGTTAAACTAAAAGAAAAAAAATCTTGCAAATATCCTAGTAAAAATGAGTTTTCTAAACTACACTAGTGGCCCCGCGTAGCGTATTCGCTAACGCTCTCGCCTTCGGTGCGAACGGTCCCGGGTTCGATCCCGGTGGGGGAACTCGGTCGAAAAAGTATCAAAAGATTTTAAGTCCAGCCATCCTGAATGAGGTTTCCTTGGCTTTTCCTCATTCACAGCAGGCAAATGCCGGAGTGGTACCTAACATATAGGTCCCAGGCCGTTTTCTTCCTTCCCAAATCCAAAAATGAAAATGAAATCTTTGAGTTTTACGTCCCACGGTTATGCCGGTTAGGCTAAAGGAGACGGTGATGATGAGTAATGTATGAAATGGTGGAATGAAGAAAGTGGGAGGAAACGGGAGAACCCCGATAAAACCCACGCACACGGTGTTTGTCCACCACAAAGTTCACTTGGCGGGAGCTGGGATCGAACCCGGGACCCCAAGCACCAGAGGTGAACGCTCTACCACTGAGCCACCGCGGCCCCATTTTTCCCCAATCCATTCTTCCCTTCCTTTCCCCGGATAGTGTGATCACCGAGGGAAGTCATCCCTCATATGCGACGGGCTAACAAGGCCATTGATGCCGAAAGCCCAGAAATCTAAATCCTAAATCTTCACTACACAAGGGAATTTTCGCGCTGAAAACGGTTTATTAGCAATTATGTTAAGCAGCCCTGTAGTAAATCTGCACCAAGTAATAAATCGTCACATATAAAACGGAATGAATAAACACATAACATTCATTTTGCTACCTTGAAATGTAAAATGTTTCAAAACATTAATATTCAAAGATTTCTCAAAATTCAGATTCACCCATTCCATTGTCCTCAATCATTAACGAGTTTTACAATAGTAAGAATTGTATTCATAAACTACATTACTTACTTAGTACTATATTAAAGCAAGTTACACTAAAAGAATATATAATTAATGGAATATTTAACTAAAGTAATAGTTAACTAGTGTACTTACCCAAGCATTTGTTTGCTTCCTCTCTTCTTTTCCGTTTGTAAACAACCTCGTTTCGCAAGCAAAAGACGGTAGTTCAATGACGTCAGCCATGGCGAAAGAAAGAGGTGTCTATAGGCGGCCTGGATCTCACACACAGATGGACGTATTTAACATATAGCTGAAGTATTTAACATACGTATACGTATGTAAAATACGGAAGATTGTTAGATGTCAGACATCCTGCAGCGACATGATGTAATATCTAAGCGGGTAAAAGGCAGTACCTCTGTAGTATATGAATAAAGTACGCTCCGTACAGATTTCCTTAGTAAACATAACGAATCCTTGTATTTGTACAATATACCGCTGTCCGGATAATTGATTTTTCTCAGTGTATCCTAAGTAGGAAGTGGTTTACATATTTCCCTTAAAATTATTATCCCGCCTCGAAGATGGGTATTCCATCTAGTTAGTTACGTGTTATAATAATTGCTAATTGAATCACTGATTGGAAAAAGGGAATAAGTGCATCAGACCTAAGTTTTCAAAAACGCTAAAAAACCTTCCCGAGGCGTTGTTTGTATTTGTTGCAAAAAGTGTATAATTGATTACTTGTAGCAAAACAACTAACAAACACTAAGACAAGAAGAAGAATCTTGTATTGCAGCACTGCAATTGGTTAGATAAGCTTAAAAATGGAAAAAATATTCCCTTTTTCCAATCAATTAGAGTTGAACGAAATTGTAATTGTGTGTAGGGCATGTAATGTGCAGTTTATGATAGAAAGCTATGAAAATATACATGCTGAATACAATGTTGTATGTTAATCTTGGATATATGTATCCGAACTATCAAGCATGCTAGGCTTCTAACACTGTTATTGTCACCGTTCGTTTTTTTTTTTTTTTTTTTTTTTTTTTGTAAAGCATATGTTATTCGTACAGTAAGAAAAGTAATACAATAGAAAGCTGAAAAAATACGTAGCAAAATACGTTGTCAAAATAGAATGACTTTACATAGGGTCCTATCCGTCTGCATCTTCGTCTTCTACAGTTTCTTGGTCAGTGGTTTTCCATGAACAAATCATCCTATAAAACTTTTTGTATTGGTCATGTATGCATTTGATGATTTGTGAAGAATCGTTTGTCTTTTTCTGATTGGCCAATCGTATGCCTTTGACGTTGGCAGTGGAACGTTTGTGACATTACTTTTGAGTAATCGAAAACTATCAGTTCTTAGTTCATTGATAAACTTATGAGCTTGCACATAACCTAGAGATTCTGCTTTATAAACAGTGTCTTTATTTACGTACTTGGAATTTCACTGTTTTGTCCACAATGCTACCTGAAGATTTCTTGTAAAACGGTTACCACCAAAGTTTAAAATCTAAGATTTCTTCATTGACAACTTCGTAAACCTGAAATGAAGTATCAGTATTTCTTGCATTCGTAATCATGTGGTTATACTGTGCTGGTAACTAAATGCGATTGTGTCGTTTGATTATAACAAAATTTCGGTCACATGGTAAAACCTGTGACCTCTGACAGGCAAATATTGCTGTACAGTGGTAAAGCGTTATGACACGATCAGACTGAAAAGCATTAATGTCATTGTATGATTGCAGTTTTGGTATTGTATGATCACCACTTGTATCACTGAAAACACGTAAATCTGTAACTAATTGGGGCAAATATTTCTCTATAGATTGTGCAATGCGAAGACAAGGCGAAGTATCGTAACGTCAGCAGAGAGCTCTAATAGTTGTCTACATACACACAGTCTCACAGTTGTGGTGGTATCCTATAGTGACTGGAAGAAGGAAATAAGAAACGTAGTTATTCCATTTTTCTAATCAGCGAGATATTTTGTCTTCTACATTGGTCATATAGAGTTGCCCAAACATTCCTATTTTCTACTCAACGATGTAACTATCTCAAAGGAACACATCTGCTATCTCAGGTTAAAATCGCAAAAAATTGTACTTATTCCCTTTTTCCAATCAGTGGTTCAATTCTTGTATTAATAACGGAAATTTCTAAAAGAATAATTTATTATTAATATAATAAATTCCAACTTTATTATTCCCCATGAAGGGATCCCAGACATCCTGGCTTAGTCGGGATAACCTTGGATCTAGATTTAAAATTTTCAAAACACCAAATATCCCGATTTTTCTCTAAAACATAAAACAAAACATCGCTTTCTTTTAGTCAGCGATATTCAGCTAATAGCAATAACATACTCCTCTCTGTCGTTCACTTTCGGTGAGTGTTGCCCTATTGGTTAATTAATTCTCGTATTTCAGCAAAAGTAACTAAATAACTCCGACTATGCTATAAATTTTCGTAGGGGATCCTAGACTTTAGTGTAAATTTTCATATGGTATCCCGGTTTCAGACTTTAGAACTTTTTATATATATATATATATATAACCCTCAAAAAGCAGAAAGGTGCTAAGCGCCATTCTCCTTGATTTCCAACTAAGTACATATCCTGACTTCCCATTTCATGTTTAATGTTGTGCAGAAAGGAGACTAGTGGCAGAAGATAATATGAAAGGTCTGCAGTGAAAACTGAATTCTAGAAAAAAGAAAGAATCAGAATTAGTGTTTCATTCGTTTTTATTCATGTTCGGAGAAATTTGTATTTTGGCCCTTAGCACCCTTCTGTTTTGGGGGGGGGATTAGACTCTTATCAAACGTCTATGTTCATCCGTCCGTCCATCGACAGGCGTCATAGCAAAAATGTTAGGAGATATCGATAAGTGGTTGTTTGCAATGGATTAAGCGTTCCAGGGATAGAAGCCATCTTCTTTGGTAATTTTCTACTCAAACCGGAAGTGGTAGAATTAAATAGTTTTGGTTCCAATGTTGATCGCCATAGAACCAAAAAAGGTCATAGATAGCGTCAAGTGGTTTCTTGTGATCGATTCAGTGTCATAAGAGAACCTATCAGCACCCGTAACATTCTATCAAAACTGGAAGTGCTTCATATTTAGGAGTACTTCAGATATCAATATTCATTTACGCGTAGAGTATACCTGGTATATATATATATATATATATATATATATTGTTTTGTCTTTTGATGAATAAATGTTCACAAAACAACTTAATTGTAATAAATGAATAAATGTTTATTTGCACTAACTACACAACAACTGAAACACTTACAACTTACTGTTATATTGTCTTTTTTTACGAATTCCGGAGGACCGTCTTGTATGGATCTCTTGGTGCTCAACTTGCTGACACTCACACACACATACATACTGTTTTTTTAAAAACAAAAGAGAAACGTTATGCAAATATAATGACAATGATACAAACTCACAATAAAAGTCTCTACATTCTCCCCTCTCTTGATTGAACCAAGTCAATCAACTTACACACAATCCACATGATCATTTTTTGGTAAAGGTACAATTTTAGTAATCGGTCTTTTAACAGTCCCTGTCTTACACTTTACACTCACTACTCTCACTAGTCCATCTTTTCCCGGAAACACTTGTTGAATGACACCTAATTTCCATGACAATGGAGGAGTATTGTCTTCTTTGATTAGAACCACATCTCCAATAGAAATATTAGTTTGTTTTGTTGTCCATTTTCTTCTCTGCTGTAGTTCATGTAGATAATCCTGAGACCATCTTTTCCAAAAATGCTGCTTCATCTTCTGAAGGTGATTCCATCTTGATAATCGGTTGGTCGGAATGTCCACTAGATCTGGTTCAGGAATGCTCATCAAAGGCTCACCAATAAGGAAATGTCCTGGCGACAAAAATGAAGGATCATCGGGATTATTGGATAGAACGGTGATTGGTCTTGAATTCAAACAGGCTTCTATTTGTGTTATAACTGTGTTGAGTTCTTCAAACGTCAAAATTGTGCAACCTACTATTCTTCTTAAATGAAACTTAAATGACTTTACTGCACTTTCCCAAATGCCTGCAAAATGACTTGCTCTGGGTGGAATGAAATGCCATGTAAATCCTTCTTGCACTGCAACATCTTGAATTGAGTTTTGAAATTGTTGTGAACTGAGTAGTTGTTGAAGCTCCTTAAGTTCTCGCTGAGCTCCAATGAAATTGGTTCCGTTGTCACTATAGATGTTCGAAAATTTACCTCTTCTTGATACAAATCTTCGAAGAGCTGCTAAAAATGCTTGGCTACTCAAATCACTCACTAACTCCATATGAATCGCTTTGGTTGCTAAGCACACGAATATTGCAACATACGCCTTTGTCACTTTACGAGATCTAGTTCCTTGCTTAATCATTAGGGGACCGGCGTGAATAAAAGCTCGAGCTGGCTGTACTCGTGCTGATGGTAATTGACCCATGAGTTGTTCTGAGGCTGACGCTTTCAATTTAAAACAAACTAGACACTGATGAATGATAGATCGAACGACTTGTTTAGCTCGTGGGATCCAATATTTTTGCCTCAATGATGAAATCAATAACTGCGGTCCAGCATGTAACAATCTTCTATGTTCCGCTTCAATTATCAATTTGGTGAGATGCTCTTTAGGTGGTAAGATGATCTGATGTCGGCTATCATACGGTAAGTCGGAGTTTTTTAGTCGTCCTCCCACTCGTAGCAACTGTTCATTATCTATAAATGGATACAAAGATTTAAGTTCACTTTGGGATGAAACTTGGCCTGATGAAGCTAAGTCCTTGAATTCTTGCGAATAACTAACCTGCTGGATTAGCTTAATGCATTGTTGTAAAGTATCACTAATTTCAGTAGTGGAAATAGTTCCTACTTTCTTCTCGTTGTGATTTTTACAATTGTAAATAAAACGACGGCACTCACAAATAACTCGCAATAGTTTCCACAATGATGAAAATTTTTCCAGAAAGCTTATGTCACCTTCATAACTGACTAAAGATATGCTCGTTACTTTCCTTTCTTCTGGAACATCTTCGTCTACCACTTCTGATTGTTCGGGCCATGCAGATGATTCAAGCCATGCGGGTCCATGCCACCAAATATCTGCTTCCTTCAACTGTTTCGGATCCATTCCCCGTGTAATAATGTCGGCTGGATTGTCCATTGACGACACATGATGCCACTGGTTGACTGATGTGATCTCCTGTATCTCTGCAACCCTGTTTGCCACGAACTCCTTCCATCTGGCAGCTGGAGATGATATCCATGCAAGCACTATTTTTGAATCGGTCCAGAAGTAAGTACTATTCACTGAAATGTTTAATATCGGAATTATTTTCCGATACAGCCTGCTCAACAGTACTGCCGCACAAAGTTCAAGTCTTGGTAACGTTACCTTTTTAATAGGAGCTATTCTCGATTTAGAACCCAAAAGTTTAACAGTAGTTTTGCCTGAAATGTCCACAGTTTTAATATAAATGCAACAGCCGTACGCAAGTTGACTGCTGTCAGCAAACCCATGTATCTCGACATGAACATAATTCTTCAATACTACACATCTATCAATTTGTATTTCGTTAACACTTGGAAGATGATGACACAGGTCTAACCATTGCTGATAGAGCTCTGATGGTATTTGATCATCCCAATTGATCTTATGGATCCACATTTGTTGTAAGAAAATCTTGAATGGAGTAACTACAGGGCTTATAAGTCCTAAAGGATCAAATATTTTTGCTATGGTCGAAGTCACTTGACGTTTGGTTGGTATGTTGGTCGTGAGACATTCTTTAACTGACTTGTTGGTGATGAGAAGCTTATCTGATGCAGGATTCCACGATAAACCCAATGTTGAAACACCTGACTCGGACTCAAATTCAAACGGTAAGTGAATTTCCCTATGTTCTTCTGGAACTGCTTCCAACAATACTGGCTCGTTCGAACACCATTTTCTTAAAGTAAACCCACCGCTTTGCAATAATTGAATAAGTTCTTTCTGAAGCTTTAACGCCTGTTCGACATTATGGCATCCTGAGCTTACATCATCCATATAAAAATCACGTTCCAATACTGCTGCTGCTCGAGGATATTTACTTCTTTCTTCTTCCGCTAACTTTCGAAGACATGCCGTCGCCAAATATGGGGATGATGTTTCACCGTATGTGACCCGCTGCAACTCATAAATCTTGACTGGTTCCACTGATGAATATCTCCACAGAATTCTTTGAAGTCCAATGTCATCTTCATGAACTTTAATCATTCGATACATTGACTGAATATCCGCCGTAAAAGCAATAGGAAAGGTTCGAAATCTCGTGACAATTGAATGTAAATCTTGCTGGATTGTTGGTCCTGTCATAAGTATGTCGTTTAATGAAACCCCCGTTGAAGTCTTTGCAGAAGCGTCGAAAACCACTCTTAGCTTTGTTGTGGTACTGGATGGTTTCAATACTGCATGATGTGGCAGATAACATTTCATACCATTATCTTCATGTTCTTCTTTCACTGGTTTCATATGATCTAATTCTTCATATTCCCTCATAAAGTTATAGTACTGCTCGTTAATTTCTGGACACTGCTGCAACCGTCTTTCTAGCTGGTAAAATCTACGAAGAGCTAAATTATATGATTCTCCTACTGGTTTATGGTTTGGCTTAATTGGCAGACGTACAACGAATTGGCCACTGCTATCTCTGGTAGTGTTTTCCTCAAAGTGTCGTTCACATTGCTTTTCTTCTTGAGTCATAAATGTTGAATGTATCGTTTCGAGCTCCCAAAATGTCTGTAACTGTCTATCAAGGTTACTTTCTTGCACAAAAAATGACACTTGTGGTATACTAGAATCTCTTGTTGTAGGAACTTTACCCGCCAAAATGTACCCAAATTCAGTCTCTTGTACCACTGGATAATTCCCAGGTCTAGTTAGTTTATGCGATCGCAAAATGTCCAAAAACACTTCCGCGCCTAACAAAATGTCAATAGTATCTGGTTGGTGAAAATTAGGATCTGCATACACTATGTCTGTCGGCAAGTTCCAATCAGTATGATCTATTGGCCTACTTGGAATGTTATCTGTTATTTTGAGCAAAACTAAACAGTTTACATCAATTGTAAATTCACGAATTCTTGATTCTATATGTACATCTACACAATGCTTTGTTTCACTAATCACACTATTAATACCTTGAATTGGAACTCGGTGTTTATTTTTAGGTAGACGCAACCTTTGAACTAAATCTTCAGTTACAAAATTACTTTGACTGGCAGAATCTAATAATACTCTACATGGATGTAATTTACCATTTGCATCTCGTACATTTACTATAGCAGTAGATAACATAACAGTAACATTTGGTTTTCCCTTGAAAATGCAATAAGAACCTTGTGTCATATTTTCCCTATTCGTATTAGAATGACTCGAAAAATTTCTTGATTGTGAATTAGCAACACTGGTTTTCTCATCTGATTTTGACATTACGTCATAATGCAGCAAAGTATTATGCCTTTTGGAGCATCGTTTACAGCCACCTGATCTGCACGTCTTTACCTTACATTCTTTTTTGAGACAGTTGAAACACAATAAATTATCTCGAACATAGTCTTGTCTTTCTTTTGCTTCAGCGTTTAAAAATGCAGGACATTTAAACAACTGATGTATTAGATTTTGTTTACAAAAGTTACAGAAAGAGTGAGTTGTTGTCACGTATGATTTGGTTGTTTTTTCTTTTTGTTTTGGTTCAGCACTCTGTCTATTTTTATCGCCCCTTGACCTTGACACTACTTCCTGCGATGGTGTATTTTTTATAGTTTCAAATGCTTGACACCTACGTTCCAAGAAAGCAAAGAGCTCTGATAAGGGGGGGAAAGAATGATCTGTGATTTGTAACTCCCACGCACGCCTAGTGTTACTGTCTAATTGTGAAACGAAATGTTGAACTAACAAAACCTCTTCTAGTGGTGTCTGCAAATCTAAAGCTCGTAATGCATTCAAGTTACTAGTAGCTGTATTAATAAATTCTCTTAATTCTGATGTAGTTTCCTTTGTGATACATTTAATATGTAACAAATTACGGACATGAGTAGCTGCAATCAAACGCTTATTTTCATACCTGTCTTTCAATAATTGCCATGCAATTTTATAATTAGCTTCTGTAACTTGCAGATTCGCTATTAAATCATACGCCTCCCCTCTCAATGCACTTCTAAGGTAATGGAACTTTTGCAACACTGACACGTTATCGTTATTATGAATCATAACTTTAAAATTGTCTGAAAATGAAAGCCAATTTTCGTATCGTCCTTCAAATGATGGCAATTCAACACGAGGCAATTTTAATTGATCATTTGACACCTGATTCTCATTTTTCGAGGAATTGTTTGAATGAGATTCCTGGCTACGCTGAATAATAAAATCCTCTAGTTGCGCTAATACATCATAGTAACTGGTTTCAAATTCCTCTCTATATGCATCGTCCTCTACTTGTTCGTAATTTATTTCTAACTGTGATTGCACTTCATCGAACTTTTTATACAACTCAATCATTGCAGTCTTACGTACTTTCACCTGACTAATTGTAGTTGTTGAATTAATATTACTTACGTAGTTTTGAATTCTTGTCAGTTGACTTTTGCACACACCACGTTGTTTCACTAACTTGCTTCTTTCTGAGTCCTCCATCTTGAAAAATGTTGTAAGTCCACACTAACTAATAAACACAAGTCCACACTGATGAACGTGTTCTCACTTATGTCTATTCACATAAGTTCCAGAAGAATTAATAAACGTCACTGCACACACGAATAAAACTAAACAGAGAGCAATGTAACAATTGTTCACATACACATTCACAGTTTGTATCACACGCTAGATATATATATATATATATATATATATATATATATATATATATATATATATATATATATATATATATATATAGCTATATGGCAACAATTTCTAAGTTTTAAACAACAAAAGATGTCACCAAAATTTTGTGATTTTTACGAAATTGAATTTAAAACATTAAAGAAAAGAGGAAAGATACTCACATCTTTTTTCATAAGCAACTTAGCCTGACTCGAGAAACTCAAAAGAAACTATGTGACAAATTTAATCAAAACCTAATAATTTTTACAAGTTTTCCTGGATTTTTTACACTTTCTGATTTCTTTAGAGATTTATTTCATGATTGGAATACAATGTCATATGCAATTTATCCAATTTTCATCTCTTTCAACGGATCTGTTCATTACGGAAATGTTTGCATAGTTTCTACATGTGGCTGTAATATATAGGAATTGTTAAGCACTCTATTCAAAGTGGATAGAATATAACCCCGTTTTTATTACTTAATTCAATATTATTACGTGTTGAGACGGGAAGCTATAACATTAGTAACTTACATTTAGTTATTGCAAGAAAACAAGTAGTAAAGCCATGTGTACAGCACGTAAAGGAATTTGGTTTGTATGACGTGATATTTTTCTCAATTAATATAGAAACCGGAAGTACTAGTAGTTTTCTACAATTTTGTTTTCAGAAGAGAGATTAGAATGGAGCCGAAATGTATTCTTAGTACACTTAATTGATTGTAGAAAACCATTTATCGCTCGCTATTACTAATTTTACTCTATAGCAATCAACATTAAAACCGGAAGTAAATTCTTTCTTTAGCGTCCGTTTTCAGTAGAGAGAGCTTGGTGTGGAAATGGAATATATTCTAGAGACACTTAATTGATTACAGTAAACTGCTTATAGTTATTAAATATTGTTTTTACTCTATAGTAATCGACGTTAAACAGGAAGTAAATGATTTCTGTCATTTCTTGTTTCAGTAGAGAGATTAAAGTTAAAGTGAATTATATTTTTAGAATGATTAATTGAAAGTGGAAAACCGCTTCTCGCTATTTGTTACCGTTCTTACTCTATAGGATTAACGCTGAAACCGAAAAGAATGACTTCTGCTACTTCCAGTTTCAGATCACAGACTACAATTGAAATTAATATTTTTGGGATGATTAATTGATTATAGAAAACTGTTATTTTTACTCTACAGCGTGGTCAGAACGTCCCTTTATACTTGCAGTTATTTGTTCAAAACGTCAGTATGTGCACCTCCATTACCCTTGCACAACTTGACATGCTTCTATGTCCTCCTACTCATCCGCTTTAGTAGCTTCGGCGTTACAAGCCAGAAGGCTTCAGCACAATTGCCTGCAGAACATCATTGTCCATGTACCGCTTTTTTCTGACGTGTAATTTGATGATACGTTATACAGGTCCGAACTTCGAGGCGGACGATGATAAGAGGCTGGTGAATTTAGAGACCTATCCTATCCACCGGCCAGAGAAAAGTGCCAGCGTTCATGAACAGCAAGTGGAAGTGGAAGGAAGCCCTGCTCCATGGTGGTAAACAACGTGTTACTGAACCTATACACCACCTGCGGCATATTTTCGTCGTTGTGCTTTCGTTCATGGACCCACACATTTGCCACTAAAAGCTTCTCCAACGTGAAGTCATTGGTATTTGCCATTGTAGTTTACGAAACACGCAAAGGCCTATAGATTTCCAAACTATCCATTGGCTGTAGTTCATCTATTACTACTGGTTACAATAGAGAAAAAAGACCAAACGTAGAGCCTGTTCCTCGAACCTGAATCCATATCAAAAGACATTACTCACTATCTCTTACTACTTTCTAGTCTATGGGGATAATTGAGAGGCCCTCTGCAATAACAAGGTAAGTGAAAATGGAGGTTTTGAGTTAGAAAGCTTATAAACTTAAAGTGCAACATATAAGATACAGATGAATTGAGTTTTTCTCACAACAGACGCTTCGTATACACACTAGAATTGACAGAAAAGGAAAGTAAGTCCACACTCCTTCTTTATCTATATTGTAGAAGGAATCAAGGTAACTCGACTTCAATTGTTATTGCAGAGGGCCCTTCAATGGTTATAACTGGGAATGATATGAAATTTCTAATACTTTCGGTCTTAGTAGAAAAACAAGATTAGAAATGGAATCTACTGTATACTTTTATTTCAGAAACCCGCTCCTCGCTATCTATTTCCGATTGCTCTACGACGATGGAAATGGTTAGTTTCTATCACTTCCGGGTTATTAGAGGGTTAATGACGAAGATATAACCTATTATTGGGGTGCTAAATCAATTCCAAAAAGCGTTTTTTGCTATCTTTTCCTATTCTTGCTCTATAGAGATGACTACTGAAACCGGAATTATAACAAACTTCTACCATTACCGGTTTTAGTATAAAAGTGCAGATGCAGATGGTACCTTTTCTTCAGACGCTGATTCGATTCCAAAATAACAGCTTGTTGCCATTACCGTATTTGCCTTATGGGGATTGAAACCGGAAACAGTTCCTTGCTACCATTTCCGCTTTTAGTAGAGGGTTAAAGAAGGATATGGAGCCTATTTTTGGGAAGTTGAATCGATTCCAGAAAAGTGCTTCTCGATAAATTTTACCTTCATACTATACGAGATCAATATTGAAATAGGAAGTATTAGTAAATTTTAACACATGTCGGTTTTAACAGACTGCTAAGGATTGTAGCCGTCACTTCACATTGCCGGGTCACAACTGTGGTTACCACCAAGGCAACACGAAACGGTTCCAAACAGATTAAAATTATTATTTTGGCCTGGTTATCACTAAGTACGCTGCCAAATCCCCTGGTCGTTGTAAGTTGCAATGTAGACGTGAATCAAGATGGCCTGCATAAAATACTGATGATAATTAAATCTGCTTGGAATGGCAGTGAACAGATGATCAATGTAACATGTAAGAAAAACCAGCAAGATGATGAACGGGAACGAAGTGCATTTTACTATAACACAGCTTAATACAACCTGTCTCCAGCAGGCTTTACAATTACTTATATGCCACAGACATGAAGTCCTAGAAAAAAGCAATACGCTACATGCACACTAAACAGGGCTTTATTGGCACCATGTATTTTAATATTGCAGGATTGCCTCAAATATGTACTTTCATCGTGACCACTGCAAGTATCTTACGAACATGCGTTAGCGACTATCCACTATACAACACAGCCTCATACGCTTCATAACTATAGCTCAGATATATTATCACCTGCCAAAAACTGCTACCTATTTTCAACTGCTTATCACTCATCTGGAATACCCACTGGTAAGGAGTTAGAAGAGATTTCTCTTTTATAATTTCTGACGGGTTCTAGTACACTAACAGTATTGAAATTTTGGAAAGAATGTTAAAGAGATAAAGCATACATTTATAAAGTATACACTCTGGTCAGAAAAGTATTAATCATTTGTGTAATAGTTTCAGATTAAAAATGGATGAAGTTACATGGAAAATTGTTGCATATCACTTAATTTTATTATACTATATTAGGAATAACTAAAAACACTTTTCAAATAATTAATATGTAAAATTAAGATAGGTTTTCTTATGACACTGAATCGCTCACAAGAAACCACTTGACGCTATCTATTACCATTTTTGTTCTATGAAAATCAATATTGAAACCATAAATACTTAATTTCTATTCATTTCCGGTTTGAGTAGAGGATTACCAAAGAAGATGGTGTATATCCGTGGAACGCGGAATTCATTGCAAACAACCGCTTATCGATACCTTCTAACACTTTTGCTTTGATACCTGTCCACGGACGGACGGATGAACATAGACGTTTTATAAGAGTCTAATACTTATACAGGGTCTTTCAAAACAACACTGACAACATTTGGGAGGTGATTCCTGACACCAAGATAAGGCCGACCTGGGTGCACAAATGCTTCCTTTCGGAGTTATAGGCTGCAACGACATCTTGTATTTTCAGTGTAATTTTAATTCCGGGCAATGTATGATTTTAAAATATGCACTAACCTCTTTCAAGAAGAAGAAGAAAATACGAAAAAGGAAAGAGAATCAAAATTGATTCTAATATGATGATTTTGTCTTTAGGTTGTCATAACAATGTTTTGTAAATAAACGATATAATAATTCAGGAACCATTATATAAAAGTATGTACGCATAATTATAAAAGTGTGCATTTATTTCAATAATTGTGTGCCACAATAAAAAGCGAAGAAAACTAAATGCAATATCAATTGTTTTAAGTGATTTTAGTAATATAATCTAGTTACAATTATGACTGAGGACCTGTATATAACGAGTTACGTTATAAGGCCGCCGAAAACATGAAAAAATTAAGTTAAAAGTCCATAGCTCCAAAACTATAGGATATATCGTAGTCAGGTCAAGACTTCACTTAAGAACGAGTATGTGCCCTATCGAAAAATACATGTTTCAGGGTCCTGCGGGAGTTTTGTATCAATTTTTATAGAGGTAGTTGGTGAGAACTTCAAATTATATGCCCGTAGTCAAAAACGCTCTACAAAAATTGTTGCGTGAGTACCTTAGGATTCCGAAACATAGATTTTTTGTTCTTAAGTGAAGTCTTGACCCGACTACGATCGATCCCATAGTTTTGGAGCTATGAACCTTTGAAGTCCATTTTTTCATGTTTACGGCAGCCTATAACTCCCAAAGGAAGCATTTGTGCACCCAGGTTGGTCTATACTTTTTGTCTTATCTCGGTGTCAGGAATCACCTCCCGAACGTTGACGGTGTTCTTTTGAAACATCCTATATATATATATATGAACACTGGCGCAAATCCCGGGGGATGAAGGCGACATGTGTCCTCCAAACTTGGAACTGCGGGACTGTCCCCCCAGTAATCCGATTTGAAATGTGTTTTTTCGGGAGAAATGTGGTGATTTGTGTCCCATTATCATAGAAGAAAGTGAGATGAAATTGATATCCCCTCAAACTAAGCCTTAAATCTGCCCGTCTCCCAATATTGAAGACAACTTTGTTCCCATGGCCCTCCACAGCACTGTTTTTCAACTTAACAAATATTTTGAACATAGCTTAAAAAAGAAAAAAACATTATGGGAATGTTTTTACCCGTCCCCCCACCCCCGCAATGTTGAAGACAGATTTGCGCCGCTGTACATGAAAGTTTTAAAGTCTGAAACTTGGACATCATATGAAAATTTACACTTAAGTCTAGGATACCCTACGAAAATTTATAGCATAGTCGGAGTTATGTAGTTACTTTTGCTGAAATGCGAGAATTAATTAACCAATAGGGCAACACTTACCAAAAGTGAATGACAGAGAGGACTATGTTATTTCTGTTACCTGAGTATCGCTGACTAACAAAAGCAATATTTTGTTTTATGTTTTGGAGAAAAATCGGAATATTTGGTGTTTTGAACAATTTTGAAGTGACAGATGTTCAAGATCCGAGGTTATCCCGACTAAGCCGGGATATCATGGATCCCTTCATGGAGTATAATAAAGTTGGAAATCATTATATTAAGAATCAATTATTCTTATAGAATTTTCGGTTATTAATACAAGGATTAGCAATTATTATTACGTCTAATGAACTAGATGTAATACCCCATCTTCAAGGAGGGATAATAATTTTAAGGGAAATATGTGAACCACTTCCTACGTAGGATACCGTTTCAATGAAAGTGTATCAATAAAAGTCCATAATATGACCCTCTTCCCGCGCCTTCTATGTCTTCTGTGTTGCCTTCTCCACAGTCTTTGTTGCAAGTAAACAAAGTAAAACAATGAATGAAATAAAAAATAACGAAGAATCGATGTTACCAACCGTTTTGATTTCCAGGCCAGCTAACATGCACGGTAAGAATAAGGTTTATGAATTTTTCAAAATGAAATAAATAAAGATGAGCAACGCCAAAGGCGTTCCCATCCCCTGATTAAAAATATAATAAATGAGTAAAATGAATAACAAAGAGCAACACTTTCGATGCTGCCTCTCTTAATTCCCAGAAAACACTTTCGACATTGCCGCTCCTATCAAGAATAAAAAATAAGTGAAATAAATAACGATAAATAACGCCTTTGACGTTATTTTTTGTTAATTTCCGGGCAAAACCTTTAGTGTTGTCGCCTCTGATGATTAGTAGGCCAGCTGATACGTCTCTTTTTGCCTAAACTTGGACTTATATGTCATTAAGAGTATAACCAATCATCTCAGTGACCCCAGAAACTATGTATTCGACACTGATATCGGCCTTATTTTATTATTTTCACCCATGGTCTCTCCTTATTGCCATACATACGTGTCTTGATCAAAATTTGTTCTTAAGTGTCAACGGGGGTGTCACCAATAATCTCAGTGACGTCAAACATTGTGGATTCGACACTAATATTGGTCGTTTTTCGCCTATTTTCAAACACGTCCGCTTCCCAATCCCCTAGGGAAGTTATGGTTGTTTCACCCCCGTAGTATTTTACTTCATATTGTAAGCCATATTTGTGTGTCAAGTTTGTTCGAAATTGCTCCAGGTGTTCCAGACTTACGGTGTAACATACGAATGTCTTTTATATACATACACACATACATACATACATACACACACACACACACACACACACATATATATATATATATATATATATATATATATATATATATATGTGTGTGTGTGTGTGTGTGTCCTTCTTGCCCTTTTAAAGCTGAAATTTTTAAAACACTGAGATGGATCGATTTATTTCTAATAAGGAGTTTATATACCAAGTTTTATCTTCCTAATTTGACGGGCTCGTGTTATATTCAAGTTTTGGCATAAAACATGATCCCCATCACTTACTTATGCATTTTGATCAATTTAATATAATACGATTCTTGGTACGGCTAAGACTGATAGTCATGTCAAGTTTCATTTTAATTTGTTCAGTAATTATTGTGTGATGCTACCAAATAGAAACTTACTTTCACTTTTATATAATACATTACAACTTTAAAATGCCCATGAAACCTCCAATTGCACATTTGCATTAAAGTATCTTTGCGATACGAGACACAAGACAAAAACACACCTCTTCCAATAAAGAAACATACACTTTTCGACACGAGTCATCACTTTTGTAACAAACTTTCGAGGCTCAAATCTTATCTTATATGCAACTTTATCCTAAAGCCTCTCAATGTTTGCCAGCAACTTGTCCAATCATGGGAGAGAATTACAATATAATCTTACATTTAACAGTTTCTGTACATCAAAATAGCTTACTGGTAGTGTTGGACTGTATTTCAAAGCATTCTGCATGTAAAATGGCTCACAATAATTAGGTTTATTCCATCCTAATGAATTCAAGATTCCCTCAATTAGCAGGTCAATGGAAGATAATTAAGTTAATTAAACCACAGATAATGTGTTTTAATAGATCACATAATTTTCGTTGACAAATAATTCAGTGAGAGTTGTGGTATTACGAAATATTAACTCTATGATTCAGAATTATAATTGAGTTAATGTCAAAAATATTATAGTTTTTTTTATATATTCTGTGATTGAGATTTAAGTCTTCAGAAAAAGAAAAAAACTAACATTTGATGCAATAATTTATTGCTTCCAATTTAATTTGTCTCTTCAGCCTTACATGAATTTCGCCGTCACTTTTTAATATAAATTCATGTATTCAGAAGAAAAAGTATACAAAAAATGACGAGAACCATAAATTGGAAAGAGAAAAGAGGTAAGTCAAACGCATATAACAGCGGATGTTCGTAAAAATTTTATTTTTAAAATGATTAGTAGCAAAAAACTGTTCTCACCATCAATCGTTTCGTATACCGTACTTCATGTATAGGTTCATTCGAGCTCATATTCTGCTCCATAGAATATTCCATGCCTCATGAATAATTAACGATAATTTCACAGTGATTAATCCTGGGACGTGGTAATTCCCTGGAGAATGGCAACAGGTAGGGATGCAGAGTGAGAAAGTCAGAGCGAGAATATGCAGAACCAAGCGCAAGGGTAGAAAGGAATGTATTGCATTCTGCGGAACGAACCGCTTTTCAGTCAATTAACCCTCACAAGTGTCGAGAATTTAGCTTTCTAACCTATATTTCTTTTGCTATGAAATCGTATAGCAACGAGTGTGAGGTTTCGTTCCAATCAAATTACAACACAGCAGTATTGTATATTCTCGTGTTGCCAATATTATTAAATTGATCTTTTTTTGTCCTTTCCGTTGCAGAATTCAAAACATAAAATGTTAATGTAGTAACTTCATTCTACTGTTTATTTTTCCCAAACATGAGCAGAGACTTCCTTTAAAAGTGGTGCAATAGGACAAATACTCATACTGAACTCGATGTACAAGGTTAGTTACAAAACTTACCGACCTGACATTGAAATTTTGCGAAATTTATGGCATACTGACTATTTTTCCCAAACATGAGCAGAGACTTCCTTTGAAGGTGGTGCAATAGGACAAATGCTCATACTGAGCTCGACGTACGAGGTCATTTACAAAAGTTACCGACCTGACATTGAAATTTTGCGAAATTTATGGCATACTGACTATTTTTCCCAAACATGAGCTGAGACTTCCTTTGAAGGTAGTGCAATAGGGCAAATGCTCATACTGAGCTCGACGTACGAGGTTATTTACAAAAATTACCGATCTGACATTGAAATTTTGCGAAATTTATGTCATACTGACTATTTCCCAAACATGAGCAGAGACTTCCTTTGAAGGTGGTGCAAGAGGACAAATGCTCATACTGAGCTCGACGTACGAGGTCATTTACAAAAGTTACCGACCTGACATTGAAATTTTGCGAAATTTATGGCATATTGACTATTTTTCCCAAACATGAGCTGAGACTTCCTTTGAAGGTGGTGCAATAGGACAAATGCTCATACTGAGCTCGACGTACGAGGTTATTTACAAAAATTACCGACCTGACATTGAAATTTTGCGAAATTTATGGCATATTGACTATTTTTCCCAAACATGAGCTGAGACTTCCTTTGAAGGTGGTGCAAGAGGACAAATGCTCATACTGAGCTCGACGTACGAGGTTATTTACAAAAGTTACCGATCTGACATTGAAATTTTGCGAAATTTATGGCATATTGACTATTTTTCCGAAACATGAGCAGAGACTTCCTTTGAAGGTGGTGCAATAGGACAAATGCTCATACTGAGCTCGACGTACGTGGTTATTTACAAAAATTACCGACCTGACATTGAAATTTTGCGAAATTTATGGCATACTGACTATTTTTCCCAAACATGAGCAGAGACTTCCTTTGAAGGTGGTGCAATAGGACAAATGCTCATACTGAGCTCGACGTGCGAGGTTATTTACAAAAGTTACCGACCTGACATTGAAATTTTGCGAAATTTATGGCATGTTGACTATTTTTCCCAAACATGAGCAGAGACTTCCTTTGAAGGTGGTGCAATAGGACAAATGCTCATACTGAGCTCGACGTACGAGGTTATTTACAAAAATTACCGATCTGACATTGAAATTTTGAGAAATTTATGGCATACTGACTATTTTTCCCAAACATGAGCAGAGACTTCCTTTGAAGGTGGTGCAATAGGACAAATGCTCATACTGAGCTCGACGTACGAGGTCATTTACAAAAATTACCGATCTGACATTGAAATTTTGCGAAATTTATGTCATACTGACTATTTCCCAAACATGAGCAGAGACTTCCTTTGAAGGTGGTGCAAGAGGACAAATGCTCATACTGAGCTCGACGTACGAGGTCATTTACAAAAGTTACCGACCTGACATTGAAATTTTGCGAAATTTATGGCATATTGACTATTTTTCCCAAACATGAGCTGAGACTTCCTTTGAAGGTGGTGCAAGAGGACAAATGCTCATACTGAGCTCGACGTACGAGGTTATTTACAAAAATTACCGACCTGACATTGAAATTTTGCGAAATTTATGGCATATTGACTATTTTTCCCAAACATGAGCAGAGACTTCCTTTGAAGGTGGTGCAAGAGGACAAATGCTCATACTGAGCTCGACGTACGAGGTTATTTACAAAAGTTACCGACCTGACATTGAAATTTTGCGAAATTTATGGCATATTGACTATTTTTCCGAAACATGAGCAGAGACTTCCTTTGAAGGTGGTGCAATAGGACAAATGCTCATACTGAGCTCGACGTACGTGGTTATTTACAAAAATTACCGACCTGACATTGAAATTTTGCGAAATTTATGGCATACTGACTATTTTTCCCAAACATGAGCAGAGACTTCCTTTGAAGGTGGTGCAATAGGACAAATGCTCATACTGAGCTCGACGTACGAGGTTATTTACAAAAATTACCGACCTGACATTGAAATTTTGCGAAATTTATGGCATGTTGACTATTTTTCCCAAACATGAGCAGAGACTTCCTTTGAAGGTGGTGCAATAGGACAAATGCTCATACTGAGCTCGACGTACGAGGTTATTTACAAAAATTACCGACCTGACATTGAAATTTTGAGAAATTTATGGCATACTGACTATTTTTCCCAAACATGAGCAGAGACTTCCTTTGAAGGTGGTGCAATAGGACAAATGCTCATACTGAGCTCGACGTACGAGGTCATTTACAAAAGTTACCGACCTGACATTGAAATTTTGCGAAATTTGTGGCATCTTTGGAATCAAGTCAGTCGTGCACCCAGAAAATTTTTGTTGGGAGGGATCCAAGCTTTGGAAGGAGGGGTCCACTATCATAAGCCACTATGTTTATGTAGTATTGAACGGGTATTATTCTGCACCCGAAAAATGCGCTAAGTAATTGAGTCGTCCAGTTCAAAAAAGGCATTTGTCCATTTATATCAAATCACAGAAAACCGACAGAAACTGTAGGATCGATGAGGATGTTCAAGGTTTTAACATAAACACACTGAAGTATTTCCAATTCTACAAAAACATGCAGATCCTGTATATTTGAATGTTTTCTGAGATTTGCTGTAAATGGACAAGAGCCGTTTTGGAACTGAAGTGTAACATTAAATTTCCATGCTACATTAATCTCTGTTAAGAAGTATAGTTTTATTGAGAAACTAAACAAATGTATGTTGAGATAGGAAGTTTCGGGGGAGGATTTGGACCCGGTTCCCCTTCCTTCCCCCATGGACGCGCCCCAACTTTCAACTGTTAAGATGTGTCAGTTGGATGCAGTGTTCATAGTTTGAGGGAAATTTCCATAATCTAGATTAATTTTATAGGCAAATCTAGCAAAAAGGGAATTTCTGGATAAACACCAGAAAATCCAGGGAAATTCTCGCGCTGACTGATTGATTGATATAAATGCTTAAACTTTTCTTTTGTTCTTTAGAAATAAACCAATACAATAGCAACAGTTTGTGTGTGTGGCTTCAAAGTAGCATAGTTTTCACCTATTGTTCACTGGGTGCAGTGGCGTATTTACGATTTTGTTTCGGGGGGGCTTTGCCTGAAAATGTGAAAATTCTGCAAGGTATTTCATATACTTTCCTATAGTAAGATTTCGGGGGGCTTAAGCTCGGAAGCCCCCCTTAAATACGCCACTGACTGGTTGTATTTTTTGTAATTAAAATGTGAAGAAAAAGTAAAAAATGGAACAAACAACAAATGAATAAAACAAAAATGGTTAGCACTTCTTTAGTATAGCTAAATTAATCTTATAACGGAACTTCTGTCATAGAATTTTGACACTCAACAAACAAGGACAAATTTTATAAGAAAAGGAAAAATTTTGAGTTAGTTGAGGGAAATTTTCTTAAGAAAACTTACGAATACTGGTTGGATGGAGGCACTGATTTGAATCAGTCACTATGCGTTAAACTGGCATACTTCATGGCAATGCTTCAGTCCACACGACTATTGTTGCCAAAGTGCTAAGTCCAGTGAAGTAACTAAAGGGGGAAATCGGGGCTTATGTCTCGGGTGCCGTATTGGGAGGGCGCAAAATTGGGCAAATATTTGGGAGAAAGTTTTGGTTTGGTTGGTCAGGGAGGCGTTAAGACGAGTTCTTGTCTCGGGCGACAACCAGCGTATTTACGTCGCTGGTTGAATCTGAACTGAATCTCCCAGAAGTCACAGTCTTTCCCTGCAACTTTGGCAACAACAACCGTGTGAAGTGGAGAATATGCATGTAGTATGCGAGCTGAACGCACAGCAATTGATTCAACTGATTGTTTAACGAACAGACTTAGCTACACAATTGAAACTGATACATCATTTCCTCCATAGATGGCACTATATGCGATATTTGAGTGTTAAGCGGGAAACTTTTTGAAGTGATCTCTATATACACCATAACAATAATATAATAATATGATAATGAAAAATATGAATCTTTACCTATATCAGTCAAGAGCCTCCCCCTCTCCCGAATCAAAGCATCGGTATATAATGTTTCTATAAATTCCTACCTAAAAATCAAAAATTATTCTGAATTTAAATGTACAGGATCGAAGTAATTATAAACCTAGTACAAAATAGCTTCTTTAATTTTAAGAATATACTACAGTTACTCCAACTAGCCAGGGAGAAATTATAAAGAGTAGCCGCTTTTTTCTGTCAGAAAACAAGGCAAAATTCAGAAGCTCGTTAAAAAGCCATTTTTAATCTTCTGTTGTATTGCATTCTTTTAAAAAGAATGCTTCCGTGTTCGATTCCAAATTGGTAAAATAATCTCCGATGGAAATTAGATTGAGTTTCATATCATTTCGATACTGGAAAGGAATATAAACTCCGTTTAAACAATTGTTTTCCCGAATTCTTGCGTAGCCATGGAAAAGTTATGGGGGAAATCTTTCCCTTTTTCCTTTGTATCACAAAATTTCTCGCACTTACCTGTGGTTAAAAGGTTATGTTCTTGTCTTTTGGTACAAAGGCCCGGATTCAATTCCCAGCAGAGCGCATGTTAAACTAAAGGACTACGTATCATACAGATTCTACGATGAAAGCGTGCGTTGAACCATGAATAGCCAGCCAACATTTATTTTTTCAAGTTTCAAGTTTTTTCAAGTTTTTTCAAGTTCAAGAAGTTAGCTGTCATTATCCTATATCGAATTTTTGAAGATTCTAAGTAGCAAATCATAGATTATGGACATTTTCCTCGTTTTCCCCCGTGACACTAAATTTATTGTATTTCATGTAAACAATTAGAGGCTCTGAAAAAGCTAACATTAATTTTTTTTTGTTCTATGCCTCTAAATTTATTGTATTTCGTGTATTCAGTTAGAGGTTATGAAAAAGCCAACACTAATTTTCTTCTGTGGAACTAAATTAGTTATTTTATGTAACCAATTAGAGGCTACGAGAGAGTCAACAGTAATTTTCTCCCGTGCAACAAAATTCATGTATTTCATGCAGTTAGTTACAGGCTATGGAAAAGTAAACACACTAATTTTCTTCTGTGGTACTAAATTTGTATTTCATAAAGTGAGTTAAAGGCTACGAAAGACTCAACGCCTTCTCCTCTGCCGATAAATTTGATACATACCATGTAGTTAGAATCTATGAGAGAGAAAACACTGATGTACTTCTTTGGCTACTAAATTACAACTGTATTATATATTAAAGTATACCCTAATACGCAGGGATAAAAGTGGATCTGAAAAGGTAGGGGGACGGTAGATAGGGGCATGTCACGCCGTTCCCCCAGCCTATCTTTGCCTATTGTATTTTTTTTTAGAAACTTGGTGGACGCCGTACATATTTTTGGAGTTGGGGGCGGTGTCCCCCTGCATTCCCCCGCACTTTTACCCATGTTAAAACGTTGAAACGTTGAAATATTATCACATTCTTAATTCGTTCGGATTATAATTCTTGTCTCCTAGATTTTGGTGAACATTGAAAATTAACATTCGTACGTTCATTTTTTGCAGCAATGAATAAAAATGAACTGATATTCGAGAAATAAGTTCAAAGATTTAGCAGTTACTCTGTGAAAAAATAGTCGTTTCCTCCCTTAGAATACGTATTTCAATCATAGTCTAATGATAAATATTCAGGTCAATCCAAGTCCTATGTTCAAAACTTAATGTTTACTTCAACCGTTTTCTCGCTTTCACCACTTAATGAATAGAAAGCGGGAAGTTAAAATGTCATAGAAATTTCCTCCTCCGCCCTATAATTAGAAGTAGAATTTTCGAAAAACGCTGGGAAACGCGTCCAATTGCTTTTAATGAGAAATTTATTTACCGAGTATTTTGTCTTTCTATCTTAAGATACTTCTGAGAAGTTATAATAAATTTTAAACCTCAACCTTCCCCTTTTACACATTTTAATCAAAGTGGCATGATGAGAATAGTTAGTCCAAGATAAGGACTAACTATATCCAAATATTCAGTTCAAACGATTCAGCCTTTTACAGTGATGCGATTACAAATGAGATTACTTTCATTTTTATTTACGAAAGGGAGTCCGAAAATAAGTTTTCCCTTTCGTTTTCCCCAGGAAAGTAAACCGCAATGGCGAAAACATGACAGTGGTTGCACGCACAACACACCTAGATACAAGTGGAAATCGTTCGCAAGCGATCCTGCAGATGGTGCCGTGTTTTGGGACATCCAAGGGGTGCTGTTGCCAGACTTTTTGGAGTTTGGAACCATCACTGCTATGTGGTACTGCCACGCCCTGTCGAAATTGAAGGAGGCAATTCGGAACAAGAGGCCTGGCCTTCTCACATATGGTGTTCTGTTGTTGAATGACAATGCAAGACCACACTCAGCGATGGCAACGCAGAACCATATTGGAACTCTTGGTTGAGAGCGCCTTGTCCATCCGCCATACAGTCCTCATCTCGCACCCACGACTTTCATCTGTTTCCGACTTTGAAGAAGACTCTCGGTGAAAAGGAGCTTTGGAAGCAATGCTGAAGTCACAGGAGCTGTTCCACGCTTCTTCCGTATACAGAGCCCTGAACTTTCCTGGAAGGGTTTTGGGAGCTTATAGACCGGTATGACAAATGTCTCAATGTACGTGGTACTTATGTGGGAAAACAAAGGTACGTCTGATCTTTAATGTCACATGCTATTTTCGGTTTTACAACCCCACCTCTGTCCACAGTCGCCCGGAGAAACTTATTTTCGAACTTTCCTCGTATGCACGTTCATTTAATATTTAATTTGATAAATAAGTACAGGAGTAGATATACATGATACAGATGGTGATCAGAAAAATGGAAACACCTGTAGTTGGCAACACGTCAAATGTATGAGTTGGCAGTCGTGTCGTGGCGCCCGCAGCGCCGGACCGCTGGTGGTGGTGTGTTAGGTCGGTCTCCATATTACGTCAGGCGCAGTGGAACAGCAGTGTCCAGTGGCTGCAGCACACGGAGGTAGTGTAAAATGGGACACCTCTCAGATTTTCAAAGAGGGCAAATTGTTGGTGCGCGGTTATGTGGAGTGAGTGTGACGGCAGTGGCTACTGTGTTAGGTGTGTCGCGCGGGACAGTGTCGAAGGTGATGACAGCCTACACAACACACGAGAAAACCACATCGGGGAAGCGGAACAGTGGGCGGAAGAAAATCATGAGTGACAGGTCACGCCGGGTATTAAAGCGCATTGCCACGCAGAACCGTCGTACCACTTCTGAGCAAGTGACGGAGAAACTCAATCAGCACCTCCCCCATCCTGTTTCGACAATCACAGTCCGCCGCGAATTACATGACATGAACTTACGGGGTCGTGTTGCACGGGCCAAACCGCTCATCAGGGACCATAACGCTTTCGCACGCCGCAAATGGTGCCGCGACCATGCAACTTGGACCGTTGAGGACTGGAAACGTGTGATACGGTCGGATGAGTCATCCTTCACCCTATTCCCAACCACGGGCCGTGTTTATGTGTGGAGAACGCCCAAAGAAGCTTATGATCTGCAGTGTCTCCGCCCAACTGTGAAACATGGCGGCGGCTCGGTGATGATGTGGGCCGCCATATCATGGTTTCCATTGGGTCCTGTGGTCACACTTAGCGGACGAATCATTGCCAACGATTATGTCGCAATTTTAGGAGACCACTTGCATCCTATGGTCCGGATGTTGTTCCCGGACAATGACGCTATCTTCCAGGATGATAATGCACCCATTCACACAGCTGGCGTTGTTGCCGCGTGGTTTGAGGAACATCGGGATGAAGTTCAACACCTCCCCTGGCCCCCCAATCCCCAGATCTCAACATAATTGAACATCTGTGGTCCGTCTTGGGAACACGACTCCGGCGACGATTTCCACCTCCATCCTCTCTCACAGAACTGACCGATGCCCTGCACGAGGAATGCTGTAAAATTCCACTTGCTACCATTCACGACCTCTATGCTTCCATCCCACATCGCATCAAGGCTGTTCTGAAGGCGAAAGGTGGCCCGACCCCATATTAATCTGGTAAGTTGCAATTTTGTTCAGGTGTTTCCATTTTTCTGATCACCATCTGTATATAACCACCCTCTCGCATTAAGATAACATTTAGTTTCTTCTCCCCTACAGTGACTTAGAATTTAGTCCCTGTTGTCAGCACTTGCTTATTTACATAATTATTCGCTACTAGCAGCGTTCACCCCGCTTCGCTGCGGTCACCCCGGAACGCAATAAACGTTGTTACTTAGATAATTTTTACTTTTTCGCTTTCAAGTGATATGATAAAAACCATAGAAGATTGCATTAAATGTTAACATTATATCGCCTGTCATTTATGTTAACCCGCCCCGCTTCGCTGCGGTCACCCCGGAACGCAATAAACTTTGTTACTTAGATAATTTTTACTTTTTCGCTTTCAAGTGATTGCAGTAAATGTTAACATTATAGCGCCTGTCATTTATGTTAACCCGCCGAGTGACACGGTCATGCGGGTTGCATATAAATACGTTTATTTTTACCTATGATGATCTAACAAAGGATTTGTACGTTATGGACACTTGAATGGTCAATTATCTCAAGACACTGGTAATTAAAAATTAAAGTGATATGATAAAAACCATCTAGGGTCCAAATCCTAATAACCCCCCAAAAATAAAAGAAATTGGTTCAGCCGTATTAGCGTGATGAGGAAACAAAGGATTTTGTACGTTCTCTTTTATATATAAGATACTGTACTGTGTATTGATTTACATATTCAAAAAATGGAAGATATAAATATTAAAATAGGAAACATTCAGTATTTGTAGCAGCTTGGCCGCTAGGGATTCTTAGTCGCTCAGAACGCCAGTGGTGGCAAAATTTGGAATTAAGGTTTTGGTAATCAGATTCCAGATCGGTTGGTAACTAGTATTGAACCGATCAAATTCAAAAGACAAATTGTGATTAAGTGTATACTGGAGTATTATATGCATAGTTTTTGGATGCCAAATTATTATAGCCAAGATAGTTTATTATCTGGTCAGTTGAATGTTAAAAATTTGTTATGAGCACGTGCTTTCCTATTTCAAGGAGAAATATGTTGGAACAATATTTGTAGCTTGCACAATTGGTTATAGCTTGCTTTATTGACTTGCAACATATTGAATAAAAAATTGAAATTTAGTTTAAATACTCTTATGGTATTATTACAAGGACCAGTTTAATTGTAGAATATAGTTTCTTCATGTCCTTGTTTGCTTGGTCCTAAATACAAAAAGCTGTAATACTCGAATGATTGTTAGCCTGTTATTCGACTTTCGAATCTGTTATGAAAGAATAGTTTTCTTTGAAGTAGATCTTTTCATTTACCCTAATTTTGCATTAGTTGGAAATTTTTAGAAATTAATTTTGCTAGTAGAATCTAAATGTTTCAACAGTAAATCTTCAAAAACAACTGATTAGTTACATGAAAAGTAGAGGATGTTATAACTCATTCCTGATCGAAAACAATGGGTTACTCATTTAATTGGTAAAACACGTTACTATTTGACCAGTTTGACCAGTTTTGTAAAGTGACATGTTGACTTTTTTTTTTTTTTTTTTACATATCCAGGTGTTTTCATTTCTTCTTTAACAACATACTCTTGGGTTATACCAGATGATTTTACTTCCTTGTGTCATACGTATGAAATTAGCTTTCTATTGCTCAACTCTATAAACAGCAAAACTACAACTTAATTCATCTGTCCACAAAATAACTTTTCTCTTTGAACATAATATAACTAGGTCTTTTTTATAAGTAAATACAGTAGATGTACTAGGCGAAAGATATGAAAATGTCTGACATCAAAAAGGCTTAATACATCTCTCCATTTATTTTGATTTACATCCTGTCACCATAAACTTAGTCACACAGTAAGCGTTTAATATTGCGATTGATTATGTATGATAATAATATGATCTGCGAACAGAAATATTGGAACCTAACCCACTCTCGTAATATGAGTGGTAATTAGTGATTGCGATTCATTGATTAAAAATTCTATTTGTTGATTCCATTTGCCATAAAATTTCTGTGTTGACAAATATATATGTATACATACGAAAGTCAGACTTGCTGACTACGTGGATGCCATACACAACCTTGATTTCAATCCCTTATGACTATGTCCCGTGTGTTACCGCGGACAATACTTTTTACCCCTACCTTTCGCTGCGTCCCGTTACTCTTTCGTCTTCGATATTCAATACATACAAGTGAATAATACACATACAGTTTCATGGATCTTTGCTCGCCAGTTTCGGAGACTTGAGGAAGGAAAGAAAAGCAACAGTGAACATTGTTTCGACTCCAATTCCAACTCCAATGTTTGCCAAGCACGAACTCAAATGACCTTGGACCGATAGGGAGCTCTTTGTACCAGAAGTGATTGCATGTTTTATTGCTGTGACACCGTGTTCCTTGTTATCTGTACGAATTTCTCAACACTGAATCTTTTATATTAACACTTGCTTAAGATATGATACACCATATGTGAAAAAACAAGTAATCAACTTTTATAAGACCACTTACCTATTATAACATGAAACAGGAAACAACAATTATCTTGACATTTAACAAATAAATACACTATAAATTTCCAATCTTGAAGCGTTGCTATTTAGTGTATAATTCTGAAGTTGCGTAGCAACATTTCCGTCCAATTAGTTTAAATGTTATTTGTTTCCCAGGATACAACACATTCAACTTGTTCTTTCTTTCCCTTAAGAACGTTAGAATATCCTGTTTCTCTTTACAGTTTGAGTTTCTATGGTTACTTAGAAAAAACATTATATACATTCTTCGCAACAAAGTACCGTAAGAATGGAAAATTGAAAATAATGTAGATTACAGTAAATTACAGACACTCGTTAGTGGAAGAGTATGATAAATAACTAAACTTCAATAATTATGAAAATTGAACCTTCATATTTAAAATTACCTAGAGTTCCCTTAATTTTTAAAGATTATATTTCGTCTCCGTGTTTGATAACTGGAGTCAAGTATCTATAAAAATACCAGTAGCCCACAAATTCTGCATCGTAGCTGCACATATGTAGAAGTTTAACCGAAACGAATGCAGCGACTTTCTACCATTCGACTCAAGAGGCATGTGTGTGCCTGTTTGTCTGTTCCACGATAAATCTCGTAAAACTTTTCCAATTTGAATGAAATTTTGTTAAGTGTCTTCCTCCAACCTTCCGCAGTAATCATATTGATTGGGGTTACAATGTATTAAGAATAAGTAAAGCCCACCAGGTGTTCTAAATTTGCATACACATACAAAATAAGTATCAAGTAAAACCTAATCAAGAATTAATGAATTTTGATTTTAAAAATTAAAACAAAGTATGTTTTTCTTATCGTATTATGATCACCCCCATTTCATGCAGTTGAAATCGGTCAAGAAATAACTATTAAAATGTGGGAAATTTGAAGTCTAGTTATTTAACAATATTATATAAAAAAAATAATTGTCCTCTATATAGATAGCTAAATTTATTCTATTTTTATCAACATTGCGGATATTTTCTTTGATGCTTCACAATTACCCCTAGTGCATAAAGTATTACCACCATATTTACTTTATAATATTACTAGTTCAATACATTGATACAAGAGCACAGAAAGTCAATTTCAGCCTTTGAAGATTTATTATTAGAGCCACTTTCAAAAATTCTTTCCAATTGTGGTCTGTTTCATTTTTTTCTCAGAATTTCATAGGAGTCATTCCCCTTTGTATGTTTTGAAAACCTAATGTGACTGTTTATTGTCGCTACTTCGCAATCAGGAGATTCCCAAATCAATTCCCAAGGTTGGCCATCCTGATTGAAGTACTTCGAGGGTTTTCCTCAGTCTTATGGCATTGTTGTATATAACACGACTTCGTTTTACACGTTTTAAGAAAAACATATATGTATGTTTAAAAAGCACAAAGAGGTGTTCAAAAGTCGAAAGAAACGTAAGCGCTTTTCTTGATATGGTTTTCTAATGTTGTGTGTAACAAAATAATAATACGTAATGATTAAAAAAATATTTAGTAACTACTTTTACAAATGTTAGCCGGATTACATTCCCGGTGGGAGCTCATGCTATTCTGTTTTGATGTTAAGCTTAAACCCATGACTCATGTAGGTTCGAGGCTAAAACGGACAGTAAAATGCAAATGAAACAACCAATCATATTACTTCATTTCGAAAGAAATATTAATTTTAATGGAAACTAGCAGAAGTGCTCACCTTCGGACGGGAAGAATAATATTTATAAACAATATTTGAAAATAAACAACTGAGTACTATAAATCTCAACGAGCAACGCTTTCGGCGTCGTCCCAGCCAATTTTCGGGCCAGCGGACATGCACATTCTTTACTAAACTTGTGCTTAAATGTCATTAAGACTGTTAGATCCTCTTAGTTACCCCGAAAACTATGGATTTTACATTAATCTGAGTCATTTTGGACATATTATTTTCTCCCCTTCTCAAATCTCCCACGACGATGAGGTCTGAACTTGGATTTATAGGGCATCAGGACTGTCACTATTGATCTCAGCGACACTAATATAGTCGTTTTGGATTATTGTTGCATGTCACTCCATTCATACCCACTATGATTCTAGTGGCATCTGGCCCGTAAAGATTTCTTTGCAAATTGTAAGTCGTATGTGTACGTGAACTTGTTTCTAAAAATGAGTTTACAAATGAGTTTCAACCTCCTAACATGAGTATCTTATGAGATACTCTATTTTTCCCATAAAGTTTAAACCACCTACTCTCTTTGATGTCTCCTCTTCCCCCTAAGGATACGCATCAATAAATTCTAAACACCCTACAGTTTTTTGAGGGTATACTCTCTTCGATGCAATTACCTAGAAGTATGCCAAGCTGACATTCTGGATTTGTATAACAGACAAACATACAGTGAACAAACGAACGAATATTCGTTTTTAACTTCTGGCGCAAGCATACAAAGTCGTGAGCAATTTTTTCACAAGCGTAATCTTTATTAGTAAATGGAACCAAATATATCATCTTAATCTATAGATCTTTTTTTCACTTTTCCACATAGTTTCCGCTTATTGCACACAATTTGCCATCGTTCTGCAAGTTTGAAAATACCCTTGCGATAGAATTCAGTTCCAGCTGCTCGTAGATATTGACGCACTGCTTGCCGAATATCCTCCAGTGTCTCGTAGTAATGGCCTGTTCCTTCTACAAACCGAAACTATGGTAGTCGGAGGGTGCCATGTTGGGGCTGTAGGCAGGATGTGGAAGTGTTTCCCATTTAAATCTGATCTGCTCCATAGTGGAACGTGCAGTAAGGGAACACGCATCATTCTGTTGAAAGATGGTATTCTTTCCAGGTCGTTTATCACGCAAGGCATGATGAAGCTCAAAAGTGTCTGGATGTAGCGGACAGAATGTATGGTTTGTCCATGCTCAATAAAGTCAACCAAAATGCAACCCTGTGCATCTCAGAAAACGCTCCCCCATAACTTTCCCTACCGATTGCACTGTCTTCGCTTTCTTCTTCGGTGGCGAATTCAAGTGGTGCCATTCCATACTCTGTCGTTTTGTTTCAGGTTCATAATAATGGAACCAGCTTTCATCTCCAGTCACAATACTCATCAAAAAGTCATCACGTTCATGTCGAAATCTGTGAAGAAGGGTTTGGGTAATGGTTAGTCTCTGATGTTTGTGGTTCTCGGTTATTAAAAGTTGGATCCAACGGGCACAAACCTTCCGATAACGTCGGCTGTGAATCATTTCGTGCACCGCACTATGTCCAACACCAAATTTTGCAGCGATTTCATTGACAATGATACGCCTGTTTCCCCTAATCATCTCATCAACCCTTACTTTGTTGCGTTCCGTGGAGGCAGTTTGAAGGCGCCCGCTACGAGGCTCATCTTCAATACTCGTGTTTCCATCCTTAACCCTTATCCGGGCAACCCGGGGCCTCCCAGGCCCAGTAGCCTCATATTTTTCTTCGAATTTCTCAATAACCATAAATATTTCGATGACATAAAATTCTGAATTCTTCTATCTTTAGTCGAAGTTAAAGTCAAAAACATATCGAGTTGGTAAGGCTAATAGAGTTGGTAAGGCCTCACTTGCTGTCTATGTTTCAAAAATAGCTTGCCCGGATAAGGTTAAAATGCTTCACCCACTTTCTAATACTACTGACACCCGTGCACACATCTCCATAGGCACGCGGCAGTCTGCGGTGAATTTCAGAAGCCATTTGGTCCTCTTTAACAAGGAATTCATTCACAGCACGCTGTCGAAACGAAACATCGCTAACTGCCATTTAGGAAATCCTGTCTGTGGTCACGTGCTAGCTACAAACAGCGTCAACGTCTGGAAAGAATGAAAGTCTGAGAAATTGAGTTGATATACTTGGTTTCACTTGTAACTAAAGATTACGATTATGAAAACATGTAGCTCACGACTTTCAGTATGCCCCTTTTAGTTTCACTGCAGGTGTATATATATATGTGTGTGTATTTAGTATTTTATTTCTCTGTAACTACTTTCCGGGTCTGAATGAAATTTGGTGAGCATATTGTTCATGGTATAAGGAATAAAGCTTGCTTTATTTGGTTTTCGGGCTCGGCCAGGGACAGTCTCGGCTCGCCTTGTAATTGATACATTATTATTCGGTAATCACTGGCTGGATCTGAACAAAATTTCATGCGCAAATAGCTCAACATTTGAGTGATAAAGATCGGTATATTTGATAGCCACGGTCGGACAAGGACAGGCTCGGTGCAGCTATAGAGGCTGTTTCACACCTTTGCACATCGGGAGTTTGTGAGTTCGGTCTTCCTCAGCTTGTTGCATATAAGATTATCTGCATTGGCTTCTATTTACAATAATTTTCGGAATGAACTGCATTGACCATTAAAATTTCTACACACAAAGTTTTGTCTTCCCTTTGTATATAAAATAAATTAAGACCTTACATAATGTCCCTTTTGCCTTTAGAGCTCCTCTCATTTTTAATAGAACTTCTATAATATTGCAAACTTTCAGAACTTCGTTGCAAGCGATTACAACTTTTATTTAAAGCTTTATATCATCCATTTTATGTTATCTTCATTTATAGTTACAACTCGATGATATCTTTTATTACTAATAGTCAGTTATTTCTACTGCATATAACCTCTCATCATGGGTGCCTACAGCGGGGAACAAAGAGCCAATACTACTCCTTTGGCTTTTCGATTCTTCGAAATGCATGTCAAAATATATTAGATTTGCTTACTCACCCATTACGGTATTTAATATGTTTACTGTAGAGAAGGCTAGAGGGCCTTATAACTAGACATATCGAGAAATAATGTTACTGTGTTCTTAACTATAGGGAAAGGGTGTTATTGTCTTAAGTAAAAGCATTTTCTAATGAAAATTAATCAATATTCTTGGCAACATATTATATTGTTCGATATTATACAAAATGAGAAACACATGGCTGAGATTGTAATCTGTATCAGGATTGCAAACATTGGAACATAACTACAGATGGTGATCAGAAAAATGGAAACACCTGTAGTTAGTAACATGTCAGATGTATGGGTTGGCAGTGGTGTCGTGGCGCCCGCAGCGCCGGACCGCTGGTGGTGATGTGTTAGGTCGGTCTCCATACTACGTCAGGCGCAATGAAACAGCAGTGTCCAGTGGCTACAGCAGACGGAGGTAGTGTAAAATGGGAGACCTCTCAGATTTTCAAAGAGGGCAAATTGTTGGTGCGCAGTTATGTGGAGTGAGTGTGACGGCAGTGGCTACTGTGTTAGGTGTGTCGCGTGGGACAGTGTCGAAGGTGATGACGGCCTACACAACACACGGGAAAACCACATCGGGGAAGCGGAACAGTGAGCGGAAGAAAATCATGAGTGACAGGTCACGCCGGGTATTAAAGCGCATTGTCACGCAGAACCGTCGTGCCACTGCGGAGCAAGTGACAGAGGAACTCAATCAGCACCTTCCCCAACCTGTTTCGACAATCACAGTCCGCCGCGAATTACATGACATGAACTTACGGGGTCGTGTTGCACGAGCGAAACAGCTCATCAGGGACCATAACGCTTTCGCACGCCGCAAATGGTGCCGCGACCATGCAACTTGGACCGTTGAGGACTGGAAACGTGTGATATGATCGGATGAGTCATCCTTCACAATATTCCCAACCACGGGCCGTGTTTATGTGTGGAGAACGCCCAAAGAAGCTTATGATCTGCTGTGTCTCCGCCCAACTGCCAACTGTGAAACATGGTGGCGGCTCGGTGATGCTGTGGGCCGCCATATCATGGTTTCCATTGGATCCTGTGGTCACACTTAGCGCACGAATCACTGCCAACGATTATGTCGCAATTTTAGGAGACCACTTGCATCCTATGGTCCGGATATTGTTCCCAGACAATGATGCCATCTCTCAGGATGGTAATGCACCTATTCACACAGCTGGCGTTGTTGCAGCGTGGTTTGAGGAACATCGGGATGAAGTTCAACACCTCCCCTGACCCGTCCAATCCCCAGATCTCAACATAATTGAACATCTGTGGTCCGTCTTGGAAACACGACTCCGGCAACGATTTCCACCTCCATCCTCTCTCACAGAACTGGCCGATGCCCTGCACGAGGAATGGTGTAAAATTCCACTTGCTACCATTCACGACCTCTATGCTTCCATCCCACATCACATCAAAGCTGTTCTGAAGGCGAAAGGTGGTCCGACACCGTATTAATCTGGTAAGTTGCAATTTCGTTCAGATGTTTCCATTTTTCTGATCACCATCTGTATCTGTCACATGCAGCACTATTCATCACATAACATTATATAGTTGTCATCACAAAATGTGCATACACCACATTAAAAATGTTACCTGAATCAGAACTTTCGAGCAATCAAGATTTACATTCAATTCGGTGAACGCAATTGTTATGACTCCTGAGATCCCCGTGCTGCAGAAAGTGTAAGAGCCAGTCGTTGTGCAAATGGATTATTTTACCAGTATTCTCTTTACCTTGGTATTAAGAGAATGACCACCGACACATCTGCTTCTAGTTCTTTTAGGTGTCTGCAGCAGCTCGTGGATAGAGTGGTCATGGAATGGTATTCAAGCAGATAGTTTATGTGTCTGTACGTATTCCTGGACGTTGTTCTTGTTTTGAAACATTACTTGAAGTAAAACCAACGAGATCATTGTGTAGGTGCTACCTGGGGGGAAGGGGAAGAAAAATCATCTCTTTCCATATTTCCCTTCCATAAAAACATTAGGAGAATCCAATGTAAACCCGCAGTGCAGAAACTATACCCACAGTTTCGTCTCTTTTCTCTTGTGTACAGAGGCGAAACACATACTCATTTGCTGCTTTTTATACTAGAATATTTTAGTTACTATTGTACGTTAGTTGTAGTAAAAGTTTAACTACATTATGGATGAATTATGTGTTGTCACGTAAGTTCATATAACTGAGCACGTTTTTAGTGGAATATGAGACATTCACAGTTGTTTTTTGAATTGTATGAGTCTTTGATAACTGAATTTTCTCGCCTTTCTAAGACGAAATCCAGGTGTCTTACCATAAGCGCATAAACTAGTCCTTTCCAATTCTACCATTACGAAATGCATTAGTTATGGCGTCTTCTTGACTACTTTGTAGGTAGGGTCACAAATGTCTTTTCAGGTTAAACCAAATCTAACTCTCTGAAAACGAATTATTCTCTATTTTAATACTACTTCGAGTTTTTGGGACAGTAGAGAACTACAAACATGTCTTCGTATAGTTTTTGATGATTTCGTTTGAACTAGTGTCTCACGTCCTGCGGGGAATATTAAATGTACATACAGAACATGCTACTTTCATACTTTGAAGGATGGCCGAAAGATGGCCGAGATTGACATCAATCTCTTTCACAACGTCATGGTTTGACTTTCCTTAACATTTAAAAACGAAAATGTACAAAACACGACACTTTACGCATCTCACAGCCAATTCGGTACAATAGAATACATTGTTGACACAAGTATTGTTCAAATGTCAACAGTTAAATGGAGTGGCGTTATTTCCCGGCATGATGGTGGTGTTATTTCCGATGCATGTGTTTGTAGTATACTTTCTAAACTTAAACCAGCGGTCATGTACATATTATCTATTCCAACTCTTACATAATGATCATTGTATTGATAAATATCGTTAGCAATATTTAAAACCTAATGTTGCACAAACATGACGCGAAGAAAATCTACTCACTTTTTTCACTGATATACGACTTCCAAATCTACACTTGTTAATGTCTGTCTCTCAACTGACCTCTGATCCGTCACTGTTTTTGTGTACACAAAGACAACAGAAAATTAGTTATGGTAAGTAACTTAGGGGCGTCATTTAGGGAGGGCAGGAGGGGGCAATTGTTTTCCCCCAACAGTTTGAGGAATGCATTTACTTTAATCGATTGCCTACTAATAAACTAGTACAAAACGTGAAATTCTTATGTCGGTGGTGCTCTTGTTCCCCCAAGCAAAGTCTGAAATGACGCCCCTGAAGTAACTTTTTATCGATGTGATAATTAAGACTTCCCCTCATAAATGTGATGAGGTCAACTTTAATTTTGTTCATCTCTATAACATCTTTCGATTGTATTGCGTATTTCTTACATAATTTAAAAAAATAAACTTAACAAGGTAGTTTTGTTATGTCTCCTTAACAATGGGCGTGTAGTGTTATCTTCCTAGAAAATAACGAAAGGTTTGGAATGCCGCACTTTCCAGTACCAATTTCACTTTAATATAAAGGTAACCAAGAGAATTCTGTCGTTTTCTCACCCACCACTTTCGATCTTCAATATGCTATCTAACAGTAATACGTACCTGCAAGATTAAAAATAGTCCCGATCAGGATCAACGAAATTCTGCCAGCGTTCTGGAAGATCATTAATTCCATCCACGTAGAACTTGATGGGCTGTGAGGCGAAGAAAGTATCAAGTGCATTTTGCACCTTCACAAGGGATTTGAACTGGCGTCCTCGAAGGTGACTGTTCAAGGAATGGAACAAGTGATAATCGGACGGTGCAAAGACCGGGGAGTATGGAGGATGCAATAGTGTTTCCCATCCAAGGAGTAGAATTGTGTCCCGGGTCATCCTAGCCAAGTGGGACTTAGCGTTGCCCGAGAACCCAATCAAAATTGTTTTCAGTTTTTCTTCAACACGGCTCAACTGCTGACAGTACACAGTTGCATTGATGCTCTGACCAACTGGTAGCAGTTTCCGATGCACGATGCCGCGAGAAGTTCACCAAACACACAGGAGGACCTTTTTCTGGTGCAGTGCTGGTTTCGGCTGTTTTAGAACCAGTTCATGGGATGCTAACCAACTATGACGACGCCGTGGGCTTCTTAGAAAACCCACTTATCATCACAGGCCAACACCCTGTCCAGAAATGGCTCCTTCCTGAGACGAGACAGCAAAGAATCACAGGTGTCTGCTCCGGTTGCCTTCTGGCCCAAATTCAAATCATGTAAGACCCATCGGCCCAACTTGTAGTGCTTTCCAAGTTGATTGAGATACTGCGGAATGGTTTCTCCACTTACCCTGAATTGTAGTTCTAGTTATTCACATGTCTGGCCACTATTGGCCTAAATTACTGTCTGAAGATTTTCATTTTGTACATGTGTTGATCTTCCGGTACGTGGCGGGTTTTCGAGTGTTTTGTCATCATCCTTATAAATTGTTAAACCACCGTTGCACTGTCCGTTTAGTCATGACACCCTCACGATATCTTTTGTCCCGCTGCAACTCCATTTGACCCCAATTTGAACTCGTTTAGCATACACGCTTTTATGACGCTCTGTGGAGCTCCTATGTTCACTCTGTCCTTACGCAAGTTCACGGTCTAACAAAACTGCCACAAGCAGGTAGTATGTTGGATATATCCACACCAACAACTGAACTTTGCCTTATCTCGATTCGCATTCAATTCACGGTTATCTTATAGGTATAATAATGCTAAATAACATTAGTTTTACTGTTAAAAAATTAGATTCTATGGATTTCCTGAAAATTACTCATGAATATTTACCATCAAACATATATTTTTTTTCAGCTCATATAAGATCTATGGATTTATAAATAACAATGTGTAGGTCGGTTTTTCGGAGTTTTTCTCGGTTTCTTCCACTTTCTTCAACGATTTCGTTGTCATCGCCGTTGTTTTTGACCTCGGCGCATAATTATGTAACGCTAAGTTAAAACTATATATATATATATATATATATATATATATATATTCATTTTTGAACAATTTTTTCCTCTTATACATTAATAATTTAGTAGAAATTAAAAGTGAAATCCAAACTGTTATGAGCTTGTATTCGAGAGTGTATACTTCCAATAGACTTTCAACTTGCAACTTCGCACGTTTAAAACAAAATGCTTAAGACTAGAGCCATGGTAGTGCTTTATTTTGTATTATATTGTGAGCACACCACGTTTATGTTTATGTGCTCATACTTTTACTCACTATTTCCATTTCAAATGTTAAATAACACACGCCTTGTTCAACTATTTCTTCTGTATGAGCTGCAGGTTTTACTTATGTTAATCTACACGGTAGGTTAACAGCACGTTCCTTTATCTTCCACGCTCTCTTTTCAATTCATTCGCTTTGTCTGACGTGAGTTGGTTATTTTTCATTTTCCAGGTAAGGGAAAGGATAATACGAGGAGCAAGCTTAAATAGATGGTGCACAATTTCCCCTTTGCACTGCACGTAGTTTCCTTTTCACTGTGCTGTCAGGAACATCTTCCTCGCAGTGCTACACTTGACCACCTACGACAGCCTCTTGGCTAAGAAGACGCAGGAAAGCGTCGTAAAAACCCGTTTTATGATCTCCCAGAATGTTCTGCTTTCTCCAATACACTCCTTTCACGAACAAGTGACCTTATTAAAGCTCATAGAAAGACCTTCCCATACATATTTCTACAAATAGTACATAGATAAGATTGATGCATGTGTGCAAATGCTTTATTTATGTAAGCAATAGCCAATATTTAATATGTTCTATTCAAGTTTATAATATAGTAACCGTATATGTAGTAAATAAGCTTTTCGTATTTATGTTAACAAATAGAGTATCACAGAGCATACAACGTGAAAATTGAATTTGAATTTTTTAACCGTTTAACGATTGCATTTCCGCTCATTCCCCATTCAAATATTTTAGTGTTATCACTGCAACCGAGCTTTGCGAAGGAATATGTAGTAAACCATTCTTTTTTTAAGTGAGAACGCCTTAAACATATGCAACCCACACAATTCCATTGCTAGAAAGGTTGCCTGCGAGCCAGTGATTTAAATATCCAATCTATAACAATATTGATTTTAGATTGTCCACATCTTGGGATCAACTGGATGGATCACCTCCATCAAAAGCTCTGACTCCTAACTTTTCACCGCTATATCCAAGCGAAAATTGGTGGTGATTTTTCGAACTGTTCTTGAGATTTTGTGTCCCTTAGATGGACAGACAAAGTAAATAATATTATATTAAGGAGTTGTAGGTATAAAATAAAACTCCTTATTAAAAGTGAATGTCTTGTTTGTGGTCCAATTGCGGCCAAACACCTGAACCGATTGGCATGAATATATGAACATAGTTATCTCAAACTAGGATCTTATAATGTCACTTTCAATAAAACTGTCTTAAAAGTTTTCACGTCATAACAGCGAATTCAATATAACTATAATATAACTACGATACATATTGTAGGCCAGAGTCCGGCCCGCGGACTCAGCCCGAGTCCGTGCAGACCTCTAGCTCATGCTGCTTAGTTGATAGATATATTATGGTTGACATAGTATAAATCCTTGTGGATTTTACATAAGTAACGACAACCTTATTTACATTTTAATACGGCCCTTATGTTAATAATAAGCCACAAAGCATATTCATGATCAGCACCATCAATAGCCATTTTCAAATAAAGGCAAGGTGTGAACGTAGCTCTGCGGCAATTTTTAACTAGTAGGAATTAGCGTTACTCACATACTAAGACGAATTTATTTTATAATTGGACAAGTTATAAATTTGAAGATCAAGTATTAATTTTTGTACTTTGTAATTGCCTAGGTATTACGTACAACTATATTATTATTATTATTATTATTATTATTATTATTATTATTATTATTATTATTATTATTATTATTATTATTATTATTATTAAAGCAAATATTACTGAAGCATAGTCATTACTGAAGAAAGTAAAACACAAATCCTTCTTGTAATTACTTCATAAAATCCTGTTACACAAAAGTCCCAAATTAAGCTAAAACATGTCTTAATTATTATCCATTTAGCTTTCATATCTCATCAACTAACTTCCTAACCTTATTTGGCTGAATAAATCAAAGTACTATTGATATTCTAGTTAGGAGCATGCGCGTAAATTTTAGACAGTGTAAGTGGATGATAAAAATATATAACGGAGAAGAGGGGGATGTCACACTCTAGATTCAGTTTTTGGTTTAGGAACTGTGTTTATCTCGGCTTGTTTCGTCGTGACGTAATACCAAAACACCCCGCCGCGCAAAGCCCAAAGTTGTCCCTTGCATTATTGATGGTTGACGGCGTCGGAACACTCTTCGTCCACAATAGACTACATAATGAATACCATAGAGGACAGGATGGTGCGCCATATCTTAAGCGGTAGCTCGTTCCCTCGACGCCCGACTCCTTTCACAGAGAATATTAACTAACACGATGGCAGAAGTGTGAGCTTTCGCAGTTTAGCACACAAGTAACGTGTACACTTGCCAGCAAAAGTGGATATACAATTTTTCGTGAACAACTTCAAATTGGAGACAGTTCTTGTGAATATGCTTTTCTGTAGTTAAAAGGCAACATGCTTTCCTTGAAATTACAAGAAACTGTACTCAAATTAGTTTACATGTTCACATACTTCGTAAAAAATATGAAAGTAAATACACACTTTTTCTGTAACATAACGGCTTATGTAACTACGATGTACTTGAAAATAAAGGTTCAGTC